>NC_083532.1:3789375-4098906 GCF_032362555.1 Amyelois transitella | reverse complement strand
AACTAAAGGAAAAGAGTTAAAAATCTTGGGATTCTTGTAGGTGATGGGCTAGCAATCTGTCACTATTTGAATCTGAATTCCATCTTAAAACCATACAGCTGAGCGTGGCCTTTTAGTCTTTTCAAGACTGTTGGCTCTGTCTACCCCGCGAGGAATACAAACTTTGCGTATGTATAGTTACATGTCATTCTAAGTGAAACAAAGAAATCAGTATAAAAATGTTTATTATTTTTCCTTAATTCTAATAAATTATACCTACTTATGTAACTTAAAATAATTAATTATTAATATTTTTACATACAGCTTCATTGTAAGGTTAAATACTAAGGTTGTTTTATTTATAACTAAATAGTGAAACCCTAGACCCAGGCCAATCTGAAAAGTATCATTTTCCAAAATTTGCCTGGCCGGGTATCGAACCCGGAATCTCAGATTCTAACAACACTGCGTCAAGAGGTCGTTAAAATATTGCTACACGTTCTGTTAAATGCTTTAAAAATAAATGTATCTATGTGTCGTGTCAGTCACAACATAATAAGTATATTCTGTCACATTTTTTTTTAAACCAAATCATTATTATTTTTTATTCATCATAAATAGAGAGAGGCAAAAGAACACAGTATATAAATAATCCTACTAATATTATAAATGCGAAAGTTTGTGAGTATGTCAGGATGTCAGTATGGATGTTTGTTACTCTTTCACGCAAAAACTACTGAACCGATTACGATGAAATTTGTTACATAGGTAGCTGAAGACCCAGAATAACATATAGGCTACTTTTTATCCCGGAGAGAGCGGGATTGATTGTTACGTTATGATTGGATTTCCACGCGGACGAAGTCGCGGGCGGCCTCTAGTAGGTTATAAATTACATCTTATTTTTTATCTCCGTAAATATTCAAATCAGTCGCTTGAGAATGAGTCAAAAACCATTTGAAAAACTTATATCGATGGGTCAGAAATATGCAATAATCGCCTTCAGGAAATCTCTTAACAGCTATGTAAATAATGTTTTATGAATTTGAGTAAGTGGTTGTTTACCTTCGTTGGTTTAAACATTTAGCAATTAAATTAAAATAATGTATGTATTACATTGTATAACGTGTATCAATATAGCATACAATGGTAGACCAAATAATTAAATTAATAAAAAAATAAAATTAATAATTATATACGGGTCAAGTTATACAGATTTAGTTCAGTGGAAATTGAAGAGTTAGCCTCGAAGTTAGTTTGAATTATTTTAAGGTTTCATAGAATTCATTAATCCTGGATTTATCATATACACTGAACGGGTCTAAATCCGTATATTAAAGAGGGTCATGTGTCTAGAAAAAATTACTTTTGATTCAATATTTTCAATAATAACTGATTATGATTCCTTTGTGTAATGCAGACTAAATGCGCAATGGCAAAGACTTTTTTGGACGAGTGATATCTCATAAAGTATATGAATTGTTTTAGAATGAAAATTGAAAAAGAATGAACTTATTACTTAGTTAAATTATATTGAAAGAAAGGTTGAAAAAAAACTTGTTAAATAGAAGTCCATATTGAATTCCATAATTCTTTATGGCATAATCAGCATTCTGCATAACGTTTTGGCATAAGTTATCATCTAAGTTTCTATGAATTTTTAAGTGAAATAATGATTATCCCAAAAAACGTTATGCTAAATGACGATTATATAGTTAATAGCATACAAATATCCTCTTAATCCTTATAAATATATCACAATTGAACAACAACTGTAATTCGACTCATTCAAAGCGAATTAAATCATTCACTCATTCATTCAGCATAATATTAAAACACACATTGATCACAGTTTGAACTGCGATAGTGCACGGTAGTGTTAATGACAAGTCAATAAGGTTATAAAAATACAAATTTTTGCCCAGAGCCTCGATTCCCGTAAAAGTATTGGAAATATCTCGTTTAGTGTTTCTTTTATAATTCCCAAAGAACATATAAAAAAATTTTGCGATAAGAATTGATACGTCAAATTTAAAGATGTACAACTTGTCAGTTGTACATCTTTAAATTTGACGTATCAATTCTTATCGCAAAATTTTTTTACGCGTTCTTATAAGTATTGTAAAAAAAAAATATAAACGTGTTTACAATTTAGCACTTTATAAAAAAGATATGGTTAAATGTACAATAGTTACCACGTTAGACAATAAAATAAAAATCTCAAGTGAAAACAAAGTGGGTCGCATATTTCCTATTTTTTATTTAAACAATCATAGATTTTAATAAATTTCAGATGTTCACTAGCTTAAAACTAAAAGTTACATAGTATGGACAGGGAAATGCTCAAATATGTTTTTAAATATATGTCTTAATAACTAATAAGGAAGCAAATAAAATAATTATTTGTGAAATATGAAAAGAGTATGTTATTCCATCTCTTTCCTTTATTATATTTTGCCATTTTTTCCACATGTTTTTTGTGTTAAATATGTTGTCCCTAAATTGTAAAAAAAAAGCACTCGAAATTATTTACTATTCCGTAACAAATATTGTTTTATAGCTCTTAGCGGTAGTGTCATGGGCACGTTTTATAACTGTGTAATAAAAATTGTTCACAATAAAATATTATATTTGTTGAGACCCTTTTTTTGGTCGCACAGTAGTGTTGAAGCCAAGTTTTACAACTGTTGTTTTACATATATATTTTTAAAGTGCTTATCTTACATAAAATCAAAATAATTAAAAAATACATATATGTATTTGTTGTTTCTTTATTTTTATTTTTCTTCTTTTTATTCAAAGATTTGTTAAAATTTAATTTGACATAGAACCTTTCTGAAAACTCCTTCATAGGCAGAAATAATATGAGATCCCCTTATGGGGATAGGCAGTAACTTTCATAAATTAACACATATATCTTGAAAACACTGCTTTTAAACAAATATCAAAACGGCACACAATGTATAAAAACAGGCACTAGTGTTCCATCTGTCTCGGAATAGAAAGTGGCATGTAATATCTTAAAGAAAGTGTTGTTTCCTGCCTGTCTAGGGATAGAAAGCGGCATGTAATATCTTAAAAGAGACCCTTAGCTTTGGACTCAGCGACGAACTTCCTCACGTGCACTATATAATCCAACATTACCGTTGCAAACGCCGTGTCGAGAACAAATTGTGGTATTTTACCTGGAAGAGATAAATTAAAAAATTATTAATAATAACCGTGTGGTTCCCGGTATCAATACAAAAAAAAAGAATAAGACCACTCCGTCTCATTCCCATGGATGTCGTAAAATGTGACTAAGGGATAGGCTTACAAACTTGGCACTCTTTTTTAGGCGACAGGCTAGCAACCTGTCACTATTTCAATCTCAATTCTATCATTAAACCAAACAGCTGAACGTGGCCTTTCAATCTTTACATCACTGTTGGCTCTGTCTACCCCGTAAGGGATATAGACGTGATGATATGTATGTATGTATGTATTTATTTCTTTAACATGACCACACAACACCCGCATTTAAAAACCACATTAGTATAAAGCCGGGTGGGAGAACAAAGCGAGGTCAAAAAAAGGTCCTTACCTTTGAGGTCACAGCACATGAGCCACTGGAATGTGGTGCACCTCTCCACACTCCCACTGCTACTCTTCTTGTTCAGATGCTTCATGAACCAGCAGCCAACTTTATTGTCACCTCTACGGACAATAGCATACAAGTTATTAATTATTTACATACATACATATTGGTGAGGAAATGACGGCAGATAGACGGTGGAATGACGAAATATTGACGGAGGAATGACGAAAGTATAACAAAACCCTGTTTCAAAGCCACTCACCTCACCATCTTGGGACAAGGAGGGTACCCGGGCACTTGCACGCTCTTCCCGCTGCTGATATAAGCGTATGGCGTCTCGTCTTCCACCACGAGGCCGTCCCTCGAGAGTGCCGCCGTGCGTCTGAGGATGATGAAGTCTCGCGGCGCTATGATGGGGGAATTAGAGGAGAAATGTGGCTTCAAAGACAGTTATCTAACCATCTCCGGTGCAAAAGCAGACCAGAATATACGACGAGACATTGGTGAGGTAATGACGAAAGATTGGAGAGGGAATGACTAACAATTGGCGAGGTAATGACGCAAGATTGGAGAGGGAATGACGAACAATTGGCGAGGTAATGACGCAAGATTGGAGAGAGAATGACGAACAATTGGCGAGGTAATGACGCAAGATTGGAGAGAGAATGGCGAACACTTGGCGAGGTAATGACGCAAAATTGAAGAGGAAATGACGGCAGATAGACGGAGGAATGACGAAAGTGTAACAAAACCCTGTTTCAAAGCCACTCACCTCACCATCTTGGGACAAGGAGGGTACCCGGGCACTTGCACGCTCTTCCCGCTGCTGATATAAGCGTATGGCGTCTCGTCTTCCACCACGAGGCCGTCCCTTGAGAGAGCCGCCGTGCGTCTGAGGATGATGAAGTCTCGCGGCGCTATGATGCCGCCGCCACCACCAGCGGTCACTTGGTAAGACAGGTCGATGCCTGGAGCTATTTCCTGGAAAATAATTGGAAATTCCCTTATTGTGATCATAGCCAAAAGGAAAGCCTATTACAGCACGGAGGATTATGTTAATGATAAACATGTGTGGCCCGAGCTTGACATAATGGCCTCTTGAATGCTTGTGCATTTTTGACATGGTGTTGACATAATTTGTACAGTGTGTACATATTTTATTTTATCTTAATTTATTTGACGAAATATTCGTATTGAAATAACTAGTTCTACATTCATTCATGTTTTTTAATGTAGACAATGTGCATTCGTCCATGATTTAGATTTAAGAGATCTATATTTGTATATTGACGTCCGATGAAAATGCTGCAGTGTAATTTGTACCGCCGCTTCTTCTACACATGCGCTTTGGAAGCGGTAGTAGTTATAATTAGATTTAAGTGATGTGACGTCAATAAGTGATATCTTGTATCCTATTTTGAAAAAAAATCTATTCTATTCTAGTCATTATAGGCACGTATGTAAAAACCATTTCCACTCCGGGAAAGAGGCGTGATTTTATGTATGTATGTATGTAAAAACCACGTTTTTTTCCCCCGGAGGGATAGGCAGAGATTACATGTTTCACCTCTCTGGAGAGGAGCCCGGGGCGCGCCTTTCGACCGCTAACTGATTCTGTGTGTCCTACATAATTATTATTGCAACTGGATGTGTAACTATGATCGATCTAATACGGGCTAGGCCGAGGTAGGGTTGCCACCCGTACTATATTATATAGTATCGTACTATATTTTAGTCAATTGTACTATATAATAAAAAAAAAAACAATATAGGACGAAAAATACTAGGTATATTTTTATCGCTAATTCAATTGTCGCGCTTTTTTTGAATTAACTGCGAATGGAACGCACCCGCAGCGTCATGGAAAAATAAATAATACTATTTTTCTTCAAAAAAAAGGTGGCAACCCTAGGCCGAGGCAGGATTTGAACTTGTGCACCTTTACCGTTCGACCATCTTGTTCCTACTGGCTTTAGTCCCGATTGCATCCTCACCACTCTGGAGAGGAGCCCGGGGTATGGTTTTGCGTGGGGATCCTAGATTGGGTGAGTCAGGTTTTTACACGAAGCGACTCCAATCTGACCTCCGCAACCTTTGCAGGTAAACCTGACCCGTATCGGATCGATCATGGTTACACATCCAGTTGCCTGAATGTGCAAGTCCTTCCTCACGATATTTTTCCTCACCATAAGAGCATCGGTTAGCACTCAAACTAATGTGTACAACTAAAAAAATGGCCGAGTTGGGATTTGAACACACATTACTTACTCAGCCGTAGTGTGTCTAAAAATAATGCGATATGCGTGAATATCTATACTAATATTATGAAACTGAAGTTTGTTTGTTTGAACGCGCTAATCTGAGGAACTACTGTTTCGAATTGAAAAGTTATTTTTGCGTTGAATAGACCATTTATCGATTAAGTCTTTAGGCTATATAACATCACGCTGCAACTATTATGAGCGAAGAAATAATGGAGAATGTGAAAAAAATCGGGGAAAATTATTCATCCTTGAGGGCTTCAATACATACATACATACATATAATCACGTCTATATCCCTTGCGGGGTAGACAGAGCCTACAGTCTTGTAAAGACTGATAGGCCACGTTCAGCTATTTGGCTTTAAGATAGGATTGAGATTCAAATAGTGACAGGTTGCTAGCCCATCGCCTAAAAGAAGAATCCCAAGTTTATAAGCCTACCCCTTAGTCGGTTTTTACGACATCCATGGGAAAGAGATGGAGTGGTCCTATTCTTTTTGTATTGGTGCCGGGAACCACACGGCACTTCAATGATGCCCAAAATAACTATTCCACGCGGACGAAGTCGCGGGAACAGCAGTTCCCTACATGGAACTCTATGACTCGGTAATAGAGACGAATATGCCGTGAATTTGGGTAGGTTAGAAGGAATATAAGCACATACCTTGATCATTTCGCTCTTAAGTATGGTGGGGTTCCACTCGGGCAGTCTTTGCAAATTGTCCCTAAACTCTTTGAAGAGGAACTGGGGCGGGCATTCTACTACACCCTGGAAAGGAGAGAGCAAACTAATTAATACAAACATACATGCATTAGTCACGTCTATATCCCTTGCGGGGCAGACAGAGGCAACAGTCTCGGAAAGAGCAATAGCTACGTTCAGCTGTTTGGTTTTATGATATAATTGAGATTTAAATAGTGACAGGTTGCTAGCCCATCGCTTACAAGAAGAATCCCAAGCCTATCCCTTAGACGCCTTTTAGGACATCCTCGGGAAAAAGATTTGGTGCCCGAAACTACACAGCACAATTAAACAACAAATATTAATCTTTATTCATACATATAATAAAATTGCCTATATGTGTGACATCCACATGTAATGATTAAATTTTATTATATATATGAAAAGAGATGGAGTTGTACTATGCCAGGAGTGGTCCAACTCTTTCCCATGGATGTCGTAAAAAACGATTAAAGGATAGGCTAATAAACTTGTGACTCTTCTTTTAAACGACGGGCTAGCAACCTGTCACTATTTGAATCTCAATTCCATCTTAAAGCCATATGTATGAACGTGGCCTTTCAGTCTTTGTGACACTGCTGGCTCTGTATACCTCGTAAGGTATAATGACGTGATATATGTAGCCATGTACACTTATAACCAAAATAACCGAAGCCTTGCCGTGTGATGTAGCGGATCCTAAACTAAAGAACCAACAGACATAAAAATAAGTTATTACATAAAATCAATAAATCTTGTTTTAATTAATTTTATTACCACAAAATTAATAATTATCTCAGATTAGCAACACGCCGCCCCGATAAAGTATAAATATTTTTATCTAAGCCGATAATTGTCTTAGAAACACTTGGATTAAACTTTATCGATGCACTAATGCATTTCAATCCGTTTTTTTTACGGATTTGCAATTCATACATACCTACATACATAAAATTACGCCTCTTTCCCAGAGGGGTAGGCAGAGACTACCTCTTTCTACTTGCCACGATCTCTGCATACTTCCTTCGCTTCATCTACATTCACTCTCTTCATGCAAGCTCG
This sequence comes from Amyelois transitella, assembly GCF_032362555.1. Lineage (NCBI taxonomy): Eukaryota > Metazoa > Arthropoda > Insecta > Lepidoptera > Pyralidae > Amyelois > Amyelois transitella. Next base: position 4,091,304 of record NC_083532.1, on the reverse strand, counting down.
ACGGTTTCGGGCACTCTCGACCTGACCCTTTACCAGGACGTCCTTAATTTGATCAAGATACGTTCGTCTAGGTCTTCCCACTCCGACCTTTCCCTCCACACTCTCCTTGTACATCTGCTTAGTCAACCTGTTTTCATTCATCCTCTCCACATGACCGAACCATCTCAACATAACCTTTTCTATTCCTGTAACTACATCTTCTTTCACATCACAACATTCCCTTATCTATCATGCTGTTCCTTATCCGGTCACTCAATTTCACACCCATGATACATACATATAATTCATTTAAAAAAAACACACACACACACATTATGGATTACGTTCTAGACACGTAGGCTTGAATAGTCACAGAATATTATAAAGAGGAATCCCAAGTTTACACTGAGTCGCCTTTTACGACATCCATGAGACATATAAATTCGTATTTTAAAGCGCCAAAATAAACGAAATATTTCCCTGAAAAAAAAAACTAACCGTACACACAAGTGCCGTGTGGTTCCCGGCGCCAGTACAAAAAAGAATAGGACCACTCCATCTCTTTCCTATGGATGTCGTATAAGGCGACTAAGGGATAGGCTAACAAACTTGGGATCCTTTTTTTAGGCAACGGGCTAGCAACCTGTCACTATTTGAATCTCAATTCTATCATTGAACCAAATAGCTGAACGTGGCCTATCAGTCTTTTCAACACTGTTGGCTCTGTCTACCCCACAAGTGATATAGACGTGACCATATGTATGTATGTACACACAAGTTTATACATATTTTAAAGTTCCGCAAACCACACGACATACTACCCTTAAAAAAAAAAAAAAAAAAAAAAAAAAAAAAAAAAAAAAAACTCACTGTAAACCTGTACACCTTCCCGAACTCGGTCTTCTTGGACTCCACCACGTCCCCGTGCTGGCCCCTCTTCTCCAAATGCCAGTTCTCCATGTTTATCACCCGCCATGAGTTCGTCAAACTCTCCTCGGCCTGCGATATATATTCTTCTATCTGTTGGCAAAGATAACAAAAATATACATACCTACATACACACACATACATATAATCACGTGTTTAACCCTAACGGGATAGACAGAGCCAACTGTCTTAAAAAGACTTATAGGTCACGTTCAGTTCTGTTTTGCTTAATGATAGAATTGAGATTGAAATAGTGACAGGTTGCTAGCCCATCGTCTTAACGAAGAATCTCAAGCTTATAAGCTTATCCCTTAGTCGCTTTTGCGACATCCATGGGAAAGAGATGGAGGAGGATAGGGCCAAACAGCTGAACGTGGCTTGTCAGCATTTCAAGATTGCTAGCTCTGTCTACCCCGCAAGGGATAGACGTATAATCACGTCTATATCCCTTGCGGGCGTTCCATTCGTATAAACGAATGGATGGATTTGCCCAAAAAGGCGTCATAATCAATCCATCTATCCATCGCAGTTGAATGAACGAGTCCAATTAAGAATGATTCTCATTTAAAGAGAAGTCAAAGAATTATCCCTTTCTTGCCCTTTATTGATTGGACCATGACGAGTACTACCTTTCTGACTTTTCAAGACAATGTTTGGTAATAAAAAACTCGTATCCATTGCTGGAAACATTTAAAAACTTACAGTGTAGTTGACGGGCTTGTAATCGTTGGATGTCCTATTAAACAATAACTTCATCCAACTAGCTATGGATATGCCGAATTTTGACATGCTATTAATTTTCTTCTCAAACTCTTCATTGCTTTTCGCATTGGCCAGTTCTTTAACGTATTTGTCCATTTCGGACGTTTCAACGTCGGTCAGCGCGGCATTCGGATCAGCTGATGAAGACGACGCGGCCATCTTTGTTTTTTCTTTTATTTCAGGAATGTTTTTTTTTTTATGTTAAACGACTAAAACTTTTTATTTCGTTTTTTTTTTATTACAGTAATAATTCGTAATTTCACTTCTTGTTTCTGTTTAAATACTTTCAATTTAGATTATTTTATTATTCGTAATAAAGACTGTTAGCTATTACAAATAAAAAAAAATAACCAAATAATAAAGTATATTTTTGCGATAAACGCGAAAGTTTGAGAATATGTTTGAGTTCCTATAAGTAAGTACTTGTTACTTTCACTTTCAACAACATATCTATCAGAAATTCAGTGCTTGTTTAAAACGCTCTAATCTTAGGATTCATCAACAGTTAAAGTCCACAAAAACCAAGTCACGGGCAACATCTGGTTGTTTATGATATATGTATATGAAATTCGATATCAAATAATATAAGATATTTAGGTCACATATAATTATCGCTATTAGTTACTTGTTTATATACGATGTTTACTATAATTATAATTTGGTATAATTTAAATACATATGTGTAGGCAAGGATGTGTTGCGTCTCCGTGGCTGTTCAACCTATTTATGGATAGTTGTTTGACAAATTTGAAGACAATTTGAAGACAGGACCAACAATCTTGAAGAGACTGATAGGCCACGTTCAGCTGTTTGGCTTTATGATAGAATTGAGATTCAAATAGTGACAGGTTACTAACCCATCGCCTAAAATAAGAATTTAATAAGCCTATCCCTATCCTTTTACTACATCCATGGGAAATGAGATGGAGTGTTCCTGTTCTTTTTGATATAGGAGCCGGGAACCACACGGCACCTTTATTTATTTGTCAAATATTTAATATGTTATCTGTCCTATAGTGATATCTATCGCAAACATAATGCTATCAACAACTTAGATGCACATAAGCGCTTGCGCATATTCAAACAACGAATGACCTAAATAAAAATCAATATTAAAATATAACAATATATACATATAGAACAATATATACATATAGAACTCAAACACGTTATCATTACAAATGTATAAATGCAACGATAATCTTTTTATCATGATTATTTTATCACTCACGAGGTTAGACACGTATTTTAAAAAAAAATATATTCTTTAGAAAAACGCGCGTGCGTTCTCTTCGGCTTCTTATAGCGTACTGAGTGTAATAGATGGTTGGTGGGGCATTTAAATCATTCATTGCTATCGTAATTGCTTTTAATGAATGTACATACATACTTAACTTATGTATACAGTCGACTGCAAAAGTCGATTAACAGCTTTCGGAACATTTGCAATGCGGACTTTTGTAGATGACTGTACTTAATGTACGTACTTACGTATGTAGACTTATGTAGGTGACTGTATATAAGATATATTTAAACTTTTGGCGTGTGGTTCCCGGCACCAATACAAAAAAGGAATAGGACCACTCCATCTCTTACCCATGGATGTGGTAAAAGGCGACTAAGGGATAAGCTTACAAACTTGGGATTTTTTCTAGGCGATGGGTTAGCAGCCTGTCACTATTTGAATCTCAATTCTATCATTAAGCCAAATAGCTGAACGTGGCCATTTAGTCTTTTCAAGACTTGTTGGCTCTGTCTACCTTGCAAGGGATATAGACATGACCATATGTATGTATATATGTTGTTACAAGATATATACATAGTCTGTATCTATCACATACAACTGTAGCGAGCGAGAAAAAACATTATGTGTGCCATCTCCAAATTGTAAAAGTAATCAAGGGAAAGGCTGATAAACTTGGGATTCTTTGTTTATCCGAGTCATACAAATGAACGTACCTTGATCAAATCGAAGACGTTCTGGCAAAAGGTCTGGTCAAGAGTACCTACCCGAAACCGCCGAGCTTGCATGAAGAGAGTTATGAATGTGGATGAAACGAAAGAAGTATGCAGGGATCGTGGCGACTGGATAGGTGGAGATGGATGTGGTCTCTGTCTACCCCTCCGGGAAAGAGGCGTGATTTATGTATATATGTATGTATATATGTATGTATATATACAACTCCACGAGGCCTTACAGTTTTTAATAACTTACTATACTTAACCCTGTGAGGTATAGAAATGCGACACTATTTATTTCGTTCATAATTATAAAGATTTTGATCTGAATTAAGCAGAACTTAGGTCTCAGAATACCAGCCCCATAAGCACTAAGAGCCCTTAACAACAGTATTATTACATAGTTCGCGCTAATCCTACGCATGAGCAATAGGGATCACCTTGTGCGAATTAAGACGATTGGCAATTGACATTAATAGACGTCCAATAACTTGGATTAGCGCATGCGTAATAGATTAACTATGGGCGGGTCAAAGTACTCATCAATTTGACTTGAATTGGTATAAAAATTTTTCAATTTGTGTATGTACCTATGTATCGTGTGGTTCCCGGCACCAATACAAAAAAAGGATAGGACCACTCCATCTCTTTCCCATGGATGTCGTAAAAGGCGACTAAGGGATAGGCTATTCATTTTTACACTGGGGCCGGGCACCACACGGCATCTGTCCTGTGTACATTTATTAAAATAAATAAATATACTAGCGTGTTTACGTTCGCTAAATATAACTCCTTCTTTAGTTACCACCGTCCTGCGCGCGGCCAGACACGCACTTGACCAATTTCAATTTGCAAAATTAAATATCCGGTTATAGTAAATCTTTTTCGGACTTATTGCATTGTGAATTATGATAGCAATGTATTAAACTGTCTGCGATTATAGATAATCGTGGGTGCTGTAATAATCTTGATGCATATCTACATATCACCACGTCTATATCTCTTGCGGGGTCGACAGAGCCAGCAGTCTCGAAAAAACCAACAGGCCTCGTTCAGCTGTTTGGCTTAATGATATAATTAAGATTCAAAAGTGACAGGTTGCTAGCCTATCGCCCAAAACAAGAATCCCAAGTCTATTAGCCTATCCCTTAGTGGCATTTTACGACATTCATGGGGAAGAGATAGATTGGTCGTATTCTCTTTTCTATTGGTGCCGGGAACCACACGGCACGATTAAGAATACTCGCTGTTATTAGCTTCTTGTTGGTGTAATATACTAGCAAACTGTCACTATTTGAATCTCAATTCTATCATTAAGCTGAACAGCTGAACCTGCCTTATCAGTCTTCTCAAGACTGCTGGCTCTGTCTAGCTCGCGACGGATATAGACGAGACTGTGTGTTTATTTTATTTGTAATCTAATAAATAGTTCATGTAATTACGTTTCGGACTAATTATCTTTTTGTCAATAAAAATAATAAAGTCATAATCTCCGTTTTCGTGGGATTTGCGATAAAGTTAAGAAACGCGGGTTAAGGCTATTAAGGCTTATCTTCTGGAGTGCCAGCTGGCGAGAACCATGCAACCACGGACTTAGAAGGTTTCAGAAGTCATAACTTTACTGTACACCGCTCTAGAAGACCCATACTTGAAGCTGAGTCAGAATAACTAAAATTCTAAATATTAGAGCAGGTTCTCTAGAAGGTTCTAGAAGCCAAATACCCGATCCTGAGTGATTATAACAGTCTCCCCGGGCCTCTTAGGCCTCGGGAGTGCCAACCGGTGGGAACCAGTTAACAGTGGACTCCCTAGACCTTAGACCATGTTCTCCAGAAGGTTCTAGAAGGCAAATACCTTCGCTGGAAATGTCTAAAAGCTACACACCTGATCCTGAGTCAGTATAACAGTCTCCCCGGGCCTCTTGGGTCTCGGGAGTATCAACTGCTAAGAACCAGTTATCTTTGGACTCCCCTACCTTAGATTAGCTTACGAAGAAGGTCCTAAACGGCACAGAACTCTTCTGGAATGTTCTTGAAGGTACATACCTGATCTTGGGAAGTATTACAGCCTCCACAGGCACTTTGGGCCACTGTGATGTCAACTGGCTAAACCCAGATCATTTTTAACTCCCAGACGTTGAAGTTTACCTCTTAAGGGTTCTAGAAGGTACATGCAATTGCAGAATGTCCACACACAGAGACACAGTGATCCTGAGTCAAAATAACAGTTTACCCAGGTCTTTTTTCACGTTTAGCACTGGCCACAGAAGTGTCACCTGGTGAGAACCAGTTAACAGTGGCCTCTCTAGACCTTAGACCATGTTCTACAGAAGGCAAATACTTCTCTAGAAAGCAAATACCTTCTTTGGAAGTTTCAAAAAGCTACATACCTGATCCTGGGTCAGTATAACAGTCTCCCCGGGCCTCTTGGGCCTCGGGCTGGCCTCGGGAGTGTCAACGGGTGAGAACCAGTTCACAGTGGACTCTCCGAAAGTGGAGTGGGGCGCGGTGCGATGGGCGGATATAAGCGGCGTCCGCTCACAGGTTACCGCGTTACCGTGTGAAGCTGTCGAAGGTTATTAATGTTAATAAACAATATCACGCCTCTTTCCCGGAGGGGTAGGCAGAGACTACCTCTACCCACTTGCCACCATCTCTGCATACTTCCTTCGCTTCATCCACATTCATAACTCTCTTCATGCAAGCTCGGCATATAATCACATATATATCCCATGCGGGGTAGACAGAGCCAAAAGACTGATAGGTAGAGACGTTCAGCTGTTTGGCTTAATGATAGAATTGAGATTCATATAGTGACAGGTTGCTAGCCCGTCGCCTAAAAGAAGGATCCCAAGTTCATAAACATATCCCTTAGTCGCCTTTTACGACATCCATGGGAGAGAGATAGAGTGGTCTTATTCCTTTTTCTATTGGTTCCGGGACCCACACAGCAAATATACCTATATATACATATAAGAGAGAGAGTTATCACGGCAATTAAAAATAGGACCACTGCACAACTTTCCCAAGGATGTCGTTAAAGGTGACTAAGGGTAACGCTTACTTGGGATTGTTTTTTGGGCGATGGGCTAGCAACCTGTCACCATATGAATCTAGATTCCATCACTAAGCCTAATATACATAGCTTATCGCGGCCGTGGCGACATCTATACGCCACAAGTCACAAAAACAAAATCACACTATCAGTCAAAAACAGCGAAAAGTCTAAATCGCGCAAGCAAAGATTTCACAGATTGGAGCATATATACAACCTCCGACACAACATCGTGTGTCGCGCGGTTCCCCAGGCATCACACATAGCCTCGTGGAAGATCTTCCCTTTGGTGGCGGTCAAGCCGAATCATCGCTCCCGCTACACGGTCTTTTTAAATCTTTTAAAGACTGTTGACTCTGTCCTACCCGCAAGGGATTTAGACGCGATTATATCTATCTATGTGCCGTGTGGTTCCCGGCATCATTACAAAAAAGAATAGGACCACTCCATCTCTTTCCCAAGGATGTCGTAAAAGGCGACTAAGGGATAGGCTTATAAACTTGGGATTCCTCTTTGAGGCGATGGGCTAGCAACCTGTCACTATTTGAATCTCAATTCTATCACAAAGCCAAACAGCTGAGCGCGGCCTATCAGTCTTTTCAGGACTGTTGGCTCTGTCTACCCCGCTAGGGATATAGACGTGAACATATGTATGTATATCTATCTATGTATGTATGTATGTATGTAGGATAACACTCACTAATACACTCCAGTATCTCCTTGGCCTGCAACTCCTGAGGGAGAACCCTGAAGTCCAGGAACCACGCTTCGCTCCAGGATATCGTGAAGGAAGTCAGGATCAGGAACACTTGGTACACCGGCTGGGCGGCGTTGGGCCACTGTTCGGAAGACGAATGTGTTTTTAAATAAAATACAAACATACATACATAAAATCACGCCTCTTTCCCGGAGGGGTAGGCAGAGACTACCTCTTTCCACTTGCCACGATCCTTCGCTTCATCCACATTCATAACTCTCTTCATGCAAGCTCGGCGGTTTCGGGTACTTTTGACCTGACCCTTTACCAGGACGTCCTTAATTTGATCAAGATACATACATAAGCGTTAATCATCTCTGAATCCCTTACGGGGTAGACGGAGCCATCGGTCTCGCAAAGACTGAAAGGTCACGTTCAGCTGTATGGCTTAATGATAGAATTGAGATTCAAATAGTGACAGCGGTCGCTAGCCTATCGACTAAAGAGAAGAATCGCATGTTTATATGCCTATCCCTTAGTCGCCTTTTGCGATATCCATGGGAAAGAGATATGGAGTGGTCCTATAATTTTTTTATTGTATGTATGTATTTTTTATATATTACAATTATTAATATTTATTACAATAGACGAATAAAGATTTTTAAATGATCTATCACGAACTATACAGTCGAAAAGTATCAACAACAACAGAAACAGTTGGCTCTGTCTACCCCGTAAATGATAAAGAGTGATTACTATGTATATACCAACCATGTAAGTACCAATGAAAAGATACACTTAATTTTATACAATAATATTTTTGTTTTTCAAAGCTACCGACAGATGGCGTTGTGCGCAAATAGAACTCGCTATGGTTTCGTTCTCACCGCACACATAAGGCTCACAACGTGCCATTTCACTTCGTTGAGTTAGTATTTCATTATTTCTATAATGAAATAATCCTGTTTTTGCAAGTGAAACGAAATTGCACAATTTCGTCACTAAAAATTAGTTAACAAATTGTATTAATTAAGTCCCCCGACATCAAATTTATTTTTCCATTTAATATTTAAATGAAAGCGTAGTAAAAATGTAAGAAATAATAGAAGTAACTCATTAAGGTACCTTATTTTAAGTAATATTTTTAAATAAACACGTCGCGTCAGATGAGCTACCCTACCCTTACTTTTCTTTAGGATTAAGAAAATATTCTTTGTCTTTATATACATATACATTACATATGTACCAACATTGTGTGAAATAATATACTTACATCAAAAACAAAGACTTTGGCCATCAAAAAAGCACAGGTTCCGCCCGTAGATAGCTGAAACAAAATAAATACGAGTATTATACTAGCTGTCCCGGCAAACGTTGTTTTGCAATATAAATATTTTTTAAGTAATATCTAGTTACTAAAAGTTTAGCGTGGACAACCCAAACAAAAACAAATTGTTTCTGATTGGCCCAGGGTCTTGGATGTTTATCTACATAATTATAGAATATAGTTCGTTATAATATATAAAATTAGTATCGTTTAGTATCTCGTAACAAAAGCCTCGAACTCACTTCGAGGCTAACTCAATCTGTCCCGTATACATTTATTTATTTTCTTTCAGATTTTTTGCAAAATGCGCTGCAGATATCTTTGAAAAACAATGTAAACTTATAACAAATATATACTTACAGCTATAACGCTCCAATTGTTAATATATAATAGAGCGTAGAATAATAACAGTGTTGTGAACCTCGTTATAGCTAACAGCACTACATCAAATAGTGAAGTTTTAACGTTATAATGTACAATTTCACGGTCGAATATCTGTTCCAAGGTTTCACCACGCATCTGAAAAAAAAATAGTTTTTTTTAAGTAATATTTTTTGGTGGCAATTAACATTATCGCTGGTGTTACCAGCTTCCCATAGATTTTCTTTATCCCAAGTATACATATATATAATCACGTCTTTATCCCTTATGGGTAGACAGAGTCAACAGTCTCGAAGAGATTGAAAGGCCATGTTCAGCTGTATGGCTTTATAATGGAATTGAGATTCAAATGATGCTCAATTCCATTCATTAGTTACTTACATACATACATACATATAATCACGCCTCTTTCCAAGAGGGGTAGGCAGAGACTACCTCTTTCCACTTGCCATGATCTCTGCATACTTCCTTCGCTTCATCCACACTCATAACTCTCTTCATGCAAGCTCGGCGGTTTCGGGTACTTTAGACCTGACCCTTTACCAGGACGTCCTTAATTTGATCATGATACATTTGTCTAGGTCTTCCCACTCCGACCTTTCCCTCCACACTCTCCTTGTATATCTGCTTAGTCAACCTGCTTTCATTCATCCTCTCCACATGGGCCGCTAGTTAACTGATAAAATAAGTATACAACTCACCATAACGCATATAAGCCACATGAGGCCGGTGAACAGGAGGTCGAATGTCACAAACAAACAGAAGAACCGTCTCACCGTAGACATCCTGCCCTGAGGTCTGTGCCCGGCGACTAGTTCCTCCGACACTATGTTCACTGATTGGGAGTGAGCTGAAATATATATATAACCAATTAGAATAAAGCACGGGGATTACACGAAATGTGTTTAAAAAAAATATTTCGCGAGTTTTGTTCGTGGCAAAAGTAATACTCACATATCGTCCTATAATTTGGATTAGACACTGTGCTGAGAAGGGACTCGGCCGCTTCCCGGATGTGGGAGTTAGCGTCTGGCCTCGGCATGATGAACTGAAAACAACGGAATGTATTAGACTTTCTTTTTTTATTTTCTATTTCTTGTGAGAAGTTGCCATAATCTCGTTTTATACATACATATAGTCACGGCTATATCCCTTGTGGGGTAGACAAAGCCTTGAAAAGACCGATAGGCCACATTCAGCTATATGATACAATTGAGATTCAAATTGTAGTTTGTTAGCCCATCATTTACAAGAAGAATCCCAAGTTTATAAGCCTATCCCTTAGTTGCATTTTACGACATCCATGGGAAAGATGTAGAGTGGTTATATTCTAAAGTGCCGGAATGCACACAAAACTGTTTACAGAATTTTTTGTTTCACAGAATTTAGCATAAGAGAAAATCTTATAAGACATACTTACTCGAGGGAGGGAAGTAGGTATATCCCTTCAAAAAATTTAACCATCACAACCAATAATCAGTCAACTAAAATACACAGTCTGATTGAGAACCTCTTCTTTTTTCAAATAGATTGAAGAAGCAACATCAATATCAACTCCAAATTAACACGTGTATATCTAAATTCCGAAACAACCGCTTATTAGCTTTGTATAATTTACAACTTACTAATTAATATACTGTGTGGCTAATAAAGACTGTTACTTATCAAACAATGAATTTAATAACCTTTTTCTTTCAAAAACGGTATCTGTCGCTTTTCTAATGCCTCACTTAAAAATTATGAATTATAACAGAGTAAAAACACTTTTTATGAGTCAGATTACATTTTAAATAAACTTTCTAATCGTAGAAACAAAGACTTACCCAATAGAATTTTCAATTGTAGTTTGTTATCAGTACATTATACACGCGAAGTCGCGTTGGTCCCTTTGGAGTGATAGTCCTAAATCTATTGTACTATTATTAGCAGTCAGAACTGTTTGATAACATTGTTATGTTTATCAATTAATTATTTTTTGGAACTATGCAGTCAAGCTACCGTAGCAAGTACAGCAAAGCCAATTTGCTGTTTACTGAGTTGCCTGACATCTGACTAATTAAAATTGACAGTGAGTGACGTTTATTATCAAATTTTAGTATTTTTTTTATTGATGGATAAAATAATGGCTGTTACATTGAAATATACATAAAATCGTCTCAGCTAAAATATCAGAAAATCATATTTATATGGAAGAACATCCGTCCCATATAACCTACACAGGTACGCAAGGTTTTCAGGGAAAAAAACGCATTGAATCTGACCTTTCGAGATATGAGTAGGTTACCTAAATGTACTACAGTATTTAGTAGGTAACTTACCTACTGGTAGTTATGTTCTTGAAAAATAAAGCTGACACTGAAAGGTGTAATCATAGAATACAGAATGTACCTACTTACCTAGATAGGTAGGTGTACAAACTCGTTCATCTGTAAATTACTTACCTACATGAATATTTTTTTATTTTACTTAGGAATTAAACGAAACATATGCAAATTGTTTTATAACTTTATTTTCAGTTACCTAGGTATATGACGTAGGTACTATGTAACTAACTACAAACATTATCAAATGTCCGAAAAAAAAACAATTTGATTAAAATTGTTTTTTTTTTTCCTTTTGTAAAAAGTTATTTAATACAATATAATTTTAAAAAATATATCAAATTCAAATTTCAAACACACGTAAAATTACAACAAGAACAAATACAAAGACATTAAAGCTATTGACATATTAAAATCATGTAATTTCAAAATAACCTAGTGGCTATACATACCTACTACTTATACACAAACCATGGTATTTGGAATAGTATTATTTCTATTTAATTAAGAGCCTAAATTTTAGGGGAAATAGAATCACTCCTTTTTACAAAGCTTAGATACTTTATACCTACTTACTTAGCTTTAAGTACCATATGACCTAGTACTTACTTAATACTAAAGCATAATTTACTATAGGTACCTATACCTTTATGACCGAAATAATATACAGCATGTAAAAAAATATCATGAAGAAGAAATGATACTTTTTTTTGTTAATTTGTAAAAACATTTAAGCTTTTTTTTTGTAATAACATTTATTATCCGAGGATCAAGGTCACTTTACCGTCTGTAGCTTCTTGTACAATATTAAGTTATATTTTCTTATAGGTTATCTTAGATACACACCCACAAACCATCCACTGACATCGGAATAAATAACAATATAATATCTAATAAACTCCTATATTATTTCGTTAACTGTGGGTACATTTTTAATTATTTTAACAAATTTCTTATCCTACCTACACTAGTTAGAACTAGCCGAAACCAGTGTACGAAATATTAGCGGCCTTGGAGTTACAGTGAATAAAGAAACTTATTAATCCTAACAAAAAATATCTTTATTCAGCCACGTGTGCTTAATAGCTTATTCGGAATAATTTAATGACCTTTTATTAAATGCATACAATGGCCTCTTAAAATAAGATGTTCCGCAAACCACAAACAAAGTATTGACCACGAAATAAGTAACTAGGAATTAAATTTCGTTTGTAAATGCGTTTTGAATATTTACTGGGAATATTTCCGTTTTCCGAGACTGTGTGTGAGTTCTGTCTACCCCGCAAGGGATATCATTACCTACAAGTATGTATATAAGTACTTATTCAAAACGCATTGTGGCTCTGTCTACATATCTATGTATATATATATAGGTTACACATTGTATTAATTAGCATTTTTCTAAAATGCAATTTTTTGATATATAATGTCATATAACAGAGTTTCTACAAAGGAGTCTGGCCCCTTTTCTTGGGAGCCACCTCCCTTCCTCGACTCCTCGTGTCAATAGAGTCCATAAAATAAGACTTAGGTAATAGTTCGACTTAAGCAGACAGAGATCGAGTGATCCTATTACACTCTTTTAATTATCGCTAAGACATTAAGTAGCTGTTTACAAATAATTTTATAAGTTACAATAAAATTCGTAAATTATTAAATAAATAGTGGACTTCATAATACATATAAGTATATCTTCACTGGCTTCATATTTAATTCCTTTATTCAGATTCGGAATTCCTAAATCTATTCCGAAATCTATGCAAGAATTCAGCGAAATATGTTCAATATGGCTGTTGGGCAGAAATATATTGAACATATTTCGCTATAGGACAGGGTTTCTCAAACTTTCGGCTCCGCGAACCTCTGTTAAAATTTCCAAATGATGGCGAACCCCTTACTAACTAATGAGCAAGACAAAAATAAATTTGACTGTAGAAGAAAATAAGGTTTTTATTTTAATAAAAAGTAACACATACAGTACCAAAATCTTTGTAATATTAATGTAAAGAGTGTGCTTGCTTCTTGAGAAACCCTGCTTTAGGACCTAACAAATTCAATACCACGTAGCACTGCCGACTCTATTATCGGGCGGGTCTCTGGCACAGCAGTAAGAGGCGAAGACTCCAAGCGCTGCCAGAGCTAATGAGAGCACGCTTACTCCGCAGACGGCTCCCGACGTGATGTCACTGAGCGGGGTGCCAGGCTTCGGGTCCAGTGTCAACAGCATGATGAGCCCGCCCGCGCTGAGCAGCGAGAACGATGAGAGGACTATGTACCCTGGAAAAGGAAATATGTTTAAGATAAAACAATCAGTGTCAGTCAGTGCTGCCAACTTGACAACAACAAAATTCGTAAATCATTAAATAGTGGACAACTTTTTGAAGTCAGGCAGCTACATCATTTAAAAACTTGAGCAAAACTTTTTAGCTACTTTTACTAGCAACACTTTAGGTTGAAAAAACAATACCCAATCTAGCAACTTTCTGTTATATGTCTAGCTACAAGTCTTAGGTGGGAGTTGGCAACCCTGTCCAAAGTATTGCGATGGGCCCACGCGCCACACTAAAATAAATTATCTCCTTTGAATTTGACTCGCATTTGAAAAGCCCAAAAGAAATATTTCTTCAACTAGATCGTAATATTAGAAGCCCGCATTTTAGTTACATCAATAGCTTTCTGTAAGAACTTATGTGGTTTTAAAATGCGGGTGTTGTGTGGTTATGTTAAAGAAAAAAAAATACTTACTTATAATATTTACCCGATTTCATCTTAGATTTATGTGTATGCATTGCACTTTTTATACATACATAAAATCACGCCTCTTTCCCGAAGGAGTAGGCAGAGACTACCTCTTTCCACTTGCCACGATCTTTGCATACTTCCTTCGCTTCATCCACATTCATAATTCTCTTCATGCAAGCTCGGCGGTTTCGGGTACTTTTGACCTGACCCTTTACCAGGACGTCCTTAATTTTTTTCACTTGTTATAACGGTGACATACCTGATATATAATTCCTATTAGGCAGAAGGTGCCTCCTCCTCGACCTGCAACCTAGCAGCCCCAACAAAAAGCAAGTGAAGCCGGAAAACACGCCAAAGTCTAGGTAATAACGGCGACCCATCTGTAAACAAAAACACATGACTATTATATACTAGCTGCGTCCGCGACTTCGTCCGCGTGGAATAGTTATTTTGAGCATCATTGAAGCCCTCAAAGATGAATAACTTCCCCCGTTTTATTTTTCACATTTTCCATTATTTCTTCGCTCCTAAAAGTTGCAGCGTGATGTTATATAGTCTAAAGCCTTCCTCGATAAATGGTCTATTCAACAATTCTAACCGTTAATGTTTAAAACTATAAATAAACAGCCGAACAGCTGAACGTGGCCTATCGGTCTTTTAGACTGTTGGCTCTGTCTACCCCACAAGACTACGACGACCGCGCTCAACTAGTTTAACAATTGAATTAAAATTCTATCACTAAACCACAGCTGAACGTGGTCTATCAGTATTTTCGAGACTATTGACTCTTTTTAACCCGCAAGGGATATATAGATGTGATTGTATATTATACTTACAGCATACATCATAAAGAAGCTAAGGCCAGTGGTTAGGCCTCCACTGAGGGTCAGCATCATGGCGGCGACGGTCAGCGAAGCCCTAGAGCCCCCGGTCTTGACGAAAGAAAACGATTTGTAGGTGTCGTCCGAGTAGACGGAAGGCGCGGGCGCAGCCACTCTGAAAACATATTTCAAATCCGTTTAATAATGTGCTTTACTTAGATCACATTAGGACTCCAATTGCAATTAATTAAGTTAACCAATTTCCAAATTGACGGATTCCGCCTGTGAAAAAATACTCAGCAGTATGATAAATTTTGACGGCCTCTGTGGTGCAGCGGGAGTACGCTTGTTTGTGACACCAGTGGTCCCGGGTTCGAATCCTGGCCAGGGCATGATGAGAAAAGAACTTTTTCTGATTGGCCTGGGTCTTGGATGTTTATCTATATAAGTATTTATTATAAAATATTGTATCGTTGAGTTAGTATCTCGTAACACAAGTCTCGAACTTACTTCGAGGCTAATAACTCAATCAGTGTAATTTGTCCCGTATGTATTTATTTATTAGCTGCAGCTCACCTTGGCGTGATCACAGCAGTCGTCCTATCCTTCTTCTGTTCCTTTACCCTTCTGCTATCTCTACTCACATTTCTCCTATCTAAATCTAAACTCCTATCGTGACTCTTTTCCCTAAAACTAGTTACAAAAACATCTGTCCTGTTAAATTCATCTGGCAATCCGTAATGTAGCTTTTGTTGAGCCCTTGGCGAAATTGGCGAAGTAACTAGACTTCTTGAAGTAAGATTAGCACAAGATTTAGACGGAGTCACACCTTTTGTTGGTGTACTGGACAAAATTTTATTAGGAGTATTCGAATTGTATCTGTTTGGACTAAGCGAAGATTTATTTGGGGTCACATGCACTGATGGTTGGCTTGCGTAGCTTTTTAACTTCCTGGGCGTGGACAAAAGTTCGTGTAACTTCTGTGTCGCTATTAAATTCTTCGTGGACATCATTGGAGACGAAAATGTCACATTGTTCCGTCGTACGGGCTCTGGTACCGGTTCGTCGTCGTCCGAAGGCACTATGGCGTATCTGTGAGTCTTACCATTCACTGTTTTGACAATTTCCGTTGGAATTTCTTTCAGTTCGTTATCATCTGGCCCGTCTACGTTATATTCCTCAATGTCTGCAGCATCAGCTTCTATTATCCTTTTCTTCGTTGGGGAATAATCCATGCCTTCATATATATCATCCTTAATGACTTCGTATCTATGTTTATATCTACTATCTTCTAGTCCATCATCGCTTTCGGCATTTCTGTCGTATTTTGATCTCCTCTCTTGTTTTAACTGGGCCATTTCAAGATCTTCGCTTCTAGTTCGACATCTCACTGTTCTTGTAGGTTTGTACACTAAAGATGATTGTCTTTGGAAGTTTCTGGCTTGAAATTTGGCCGGTTTTGGTGGTAATTCCGGTGGTTCATCGCGTCTTGCTCCAGCTGGAGACATCCTTAGAGGATTATCTGAGATATCGGTCCTCATGATTCGTGTTTCAACATGTTTTCTTGGAGAGTTGCCCCCTAAAGGTGACATTCGTCGGTTGGGTGCTACAATCTTGGTCATGCATTGTTTTTGAGCGAAAATGACTTCACTTTGAGCGCAAAATGCTGGGTTAGAATAATATTTGTAGACAATCTTCGGAGAATCCATGTTTAAGCGTATAATTTCCCCACTGTCTTGAGTAAAGAGGGTGTTCCTTAACCCGTGACCGATCAGGTCATTGCGTATTCTTAGAATTCTAGAATGTTCTACACTAAACACTAACTTACTATGCACGATCACTATCAAATTCTTGTTGTCTTATTTACACAGGTATGCCACTAAACTTTATCTTATCTTACACTTAGTTTTTTTTAATAATTATTATTAGCACGTCTTATCGTCGTAACGGTCGGAATTTAACTGAAGCGGTTCTCTTTTTGAAAAAACTTGGGGTCGGAAATGGCGCGAGCGCACCCCTATAGACGGCACGAGCTATTTGAATTCTAATTTCAAAAGTTCAACCTCTATAAACCTTTAATGAATCTTCTGTTGAAGAATTTAGGTTGAGTTTCATTTGAACGCTTATAAAAATTTAACGTTTTCATTTTCGTTTCAATACATCCAGGTATAATATTACAAATGGAGCTTTAACGTAAAGGTACAAGGACGAAAACAGTTCATTTGAAACATTTGCGCAATTATTGAATTACCGGTGCTTCGAAAGCATTCTTTTTTTTGGAAGTTTATATGATTGTGACTTCATAAATTTAATTTTCTGTTATCATAAGTGTTTAACGGAGAAAATGTTCAATTGAATATTATTTTTGAAGATTACTGTAATGCTCACACCGTTTAAAAATCACCATTAGGTACCTACTACTTTTGTTTAGTTGTACAAAAAAATAAAACTTTTATGTTAACTGTAAATCTGTGTACTCTTTCACCTATGGATGTCGTAAAAGTCGCATAAAGGAGTAAGCACATTTATCTAGTGCAAGATTCAATGTGCGTTTGAAAAACATAGTGTATGCCAGTTCCTTCTCACGTACCCACGTAAGACCAACTTTGTAATATATTGCACAACAAATACTGAGGGTCATTTTGGTACAAAACTTGTTACAGGTTAATGTTTCTGTTCTGGATATATTTTAATGTATAAAATAAACATTTTTTCTTTCTTTCTCTTCTCTTGCAAACTGTAACAGTTTGCAACAAAAAGACTGGCTTCAACAGTTGAAGCCAGTCAAGGGTTAGGCTAATAACGATTTAAGTCACATTCTTCAGATTCCGTTTTAGGCCAGGCTTGTCAGCTCTTTCGCGTCTGCTGGCTCTGTCCACCCCGTAAGGGATAAAGAGGTGAATATGTAAGTATGTAGCGAAGGGCACGTGCGCACGCGCCGTAACGGTTCGGCGCAGCTGCCGGTTAACAGCTGCGGGCAGGGGAGAACAACGTTTGGTGAAAACTTAATAACGACACATAGGTACCTACGTCTGGCTCTGTTTACTCCGTAACGGTTAAAAAAAATTGTTTTAAAGACTAAGAAGAATTCCGTAAATTTTTGTTCTTGCGGTATCTTTTGGAAAGTCATGACTTAGTGCACTCCAAGACCACTTGGAGGATCCCGGTGGTTAACAATGTACATATGTCTGTCTTCTCCCATTTCCATGGATACGACATTCAATGGCAACTAAGGGATGGGCTTATAAACCTGGGACACTTCTTTTAGGCGATGGGCTAGCAACCTGTCACTATTTGAATCTTAATGTTAGATATCATTAAGCCAAACAGCTGAACGTGGCCTTTCAATTTTACAAGACTGCTGGCTCTGTCTACCCCGCAAGGGATATAGACATGACTATATGTACGTATGAAACTGAAACTTAACCCTCCTTTTTGAAGTCGCGTAAAACAGGTTGATAACCCCTGCCCTCTCCCCATGACTTGCCATTGGGGGTATCGCCCATAACATTGACGTACTATGACAAAACAAGTATCGAAAAATCGATACTGACCTTAACTTTGTGTGAATGATGGTATTCTACAGTACATACATACATATAATGTTTGGTTTCATTCCACCCAAAGGTTGACTGGAAGAGATTGCATTAGCAATAGGTCCGCCTTTGTACCATTCCTATCTGTTTTGTATGTTTTACTCTTATGGTGCAATAAAAAGTTTTATCTATCTATCTATAATTACGTCTTTATCCCCCACGGGATAGACAGAGCCAACAGACTCACAAAGTCTAGAAAGCCACGTTCAGTTATTCAGCATTGAGATTCGAATAGAGACAGGTTGTTAGCTCGTCGCCTAAAAGAAGAATCACAAATTTGTAAGCATATCCCTTAGTCGCCTTTTACAACATCCATAAGAAAGAGATGAGTGGTCTTATTCTAAAGTGCGGGGAACCACACGGCACTTACATAGTCACGGCACTTACATAGACTTTATCCCTTGCGGGGTAGACAGAGCCTACAGAACACGACTGAAACAAGACCAGGTTAACCTTTATAAATAAATAAATAAAAGAAATATAGGTATATGGGACTTATTATACAGAATGAGTTAGTCTCGAAGTGAGTACCTACGAGACTAGTGTTACGAGATACTAACTCAACAATACTATATTTTATAATAAATACTTATACTAGATAACAACCAATACCCAGGACAATCAGAGAAAGTTCGTTTCTCATCACGCCCTGGCTGGGATTCGAGCCCGGGACCTCCGATGTCACAGACAAGCGCACTACCGCTGCGTCACAGAGGTCATCAATGGCCCAATGATGGATTTAAGATTCTAATAGTAATTTACAATAACTAGGACATAAACACTACTCTTTGCTTTAGTCCAAGTTTTTACACGAAGCGACTCCCATCTGACCTCCGTTTCAGGTAAACCTAACCCGTATTGGATCCCTGGTTATATATCCATTTGCCTGAATGTGCAGGTTTCCTTACGTATCACTTCACGTCTTCATACGTTAAGGTATAGTCAGGGTCAATAGTACCATGAAATAAAAATGAATCGGTTTTGTAGCCTACAATCGCAATTCTCTCGGTGTCGAAGGCCTCGGTGTACCTAGATGATGGATAAAATTATGAAACAAAGCGACTAAAGGAATAAGCACATTCATCTAGTGCAAGTTTGTGTGCTGGTTTGACAACAAAAAAAAATGTGTGTAACTATGTATTAATATCTTTATTGCATAGAAATTTTCACAGTAACAATAGTACATAGTTATAAAAGAAACTTGCAATGGCGGACTTATCCCATGAATGTGTGGAATGTATGTGAATAAATAATGAAAAACAAACAGCTAATTGCAATTGCTTCTCATCAAAAATGTGGAAACAAAAATTAAGTATACTAATTTCCATTCTTAAGTCCAAACTATAATATATCATCATGTCACACAAACCATTTTTTTTAATCGTACAGTACCTACTAATTACACATCTGAATTAATCCAACTAACTACCCCCTCCATTTCTCTATCACACATCAACGCAGTTACTACTTCAGACTGCGGTTCATTACAAAAACCATACGTTTATATTATTGCAATCACAGATCACATAATTTAACGTCACAATGTCGACAATAACGAAAGCGAAGGGGACTAGATCATCGCGAGCTGGTCTGAAATTTCCCGTGGGAAGAATCGACAAGATATTGAGAAAAGGGAATTTCGCGCCAAGAATAGGACGAGACACTCCCGTATATCTTGCAGCTGTACTGGAGTACCTTGCAGCAGAAATCTTAGAATTAGCTGGAGATGCGGCCAAGGAAAATAAAAAAACTAGAATTGTACCCCGACATATTTTATTTGCGATCAGAAACGATGATGAATTGAACAAAATGTTGACTGGGGTTATCATATCTCAAGCTGGAGTGTTGCCAGGTATTCAACCCCAGTTGCTACCGAAGAAAACCTTGAAAAAGACTATAACTGTTTGATCGGAATATTATTAATTGTGAATTTTGATTTATTTTGTTATTATTTGGCCCGGAGCCGATTGTGGATGAATAATGTAAATTATAAACATGTATTTTTTTTATTTATAATTAAATTGTATTATGATAATAAAGTTTTGATGATTATTTAAAATTAGTTTGTTTCGGGGCTCCATTTAATGGCTTCCCATATTTTTTTATTAGCAAATGCTTCCGTAACTTAATTTCATTTCACCAATTATAAAATTAAGCAAAATTCTTGTCTGACACGGTTTCATTTTTCAAAAATGTTAGACTGTGATATCAAGAAACAAAAAAATTGCAGTCCTGAAAAGGACTTTGTCATATTTCAACAAACAACAACAAAATGGTAACTTTGTATAAACAGATTTTAACTATATACAAAATCTTCAAACCCAAACCCTACGCCTAAGCGCAACGGCTGAGGGTGCATTAGGTTTTACGCGAAGATAAAAAAAAGTTAATGTAGATAATAAACTAAGGTAACTTCTAACAGCGGTCGCCTCTTATCCTTCTCGCCAGCTGAATATCTTTCGGCATGATGGTAACTCTCTTGGCATGTACCGCGCACAGGTTGGTGTCCTCAAACAGGCCCACCAAATAAGACTCGCAGGCTTCCTGCAGCGCCATCATGGCCGAGCTTTGTATTCTCAACTCAGTCTTGAACTCAAGCGCAATTTCCCTCACCAACCTCTGAAACGGCAATTTTCTCATCAATAACTCAGTGCTCTTCTGGTATCTCCTGATTTCTCTCAACGCGACGGTGCCGGGCCGGTACCTGTGCGGTCTCTTGACCCCCCCGCAGGTCATGGAGGCGGTCTTCCTGCATGCTTTAATGGTTTTCATAGCTAGCTGCTTCCTCGGCGCTTTCCCGCCGGTTGATTTGCGCGCGGTTTGCTTGGTTCGCGCCATTTTTGTTGTCAGACTGTCGTTTTGTCGTGTTGTATGGCGATTTTATAACTAGCTAACCCCACTTTTTATTAATATTTATTTTTGAAGGTAGATTAAGAAATTTTGCGGAAGATCACAATATAAGGAATGAGCCTTCTTAATTTGCTATTGGCTGATTATCTTGTTCACGCAGTTAATGTTTTCGCTAATAAGAAATCTATTTAAAACAAAAAGTTTCCAATACGATACTATAAAAAAAATTAAAAAATGGCGCCTTCAAAACCTCCGAAAGTTTTAAAACCAATAGCAAAACCCTTGGAGAAGCCTATATCCAAGAAAATGAAGAAGAAGAAAAAGAATTACGACAGTTTCGACATATACATTTACAAGTTGCTGCGTAGCGTCGCTCCAGAAAACATAAGGATATCGAGGAAATCTATGTTGATAATGAATAACGCGGTGAACGACCTGCTGGAGCGGTTCGCTGTGGAGGCGGGGAGGCTGGTGGCGCACGGCAAGAAGACGACCATGGGGAGCCGGGAGATACAGTCTGCTGTGAAACTGTTATTGCCGGGGGAGCTCGCCAAACACGCCAACATGGAAGCGCTGAAGGCTGTCACACTGTACCACAATAGTGTGACAAAACCGCCTGCTCAAACGTAATTACGAATATAATTCTCCGTTTCAGTGCGGCGGGTTTCATGACGTAGCCCTTTTTAGGGCTGAAGGTGTTTGTTTCTTTGATGACATAGTTAAACCATTACCTTCATCTATATTACCTATACTATCATCAGGTAAAAATAATTTGCGTTAGCCATGATTGATTAGATAAATGTAAGTATTTTATTAAAAACTTTATTGCACTTTGTATCGCACCTGTACTTTCTTACTAAGACAATATCGTCAAGTTATGAATGTGGATAAATCTAAAATATGCAAAGATCGTGACATGTGGAAAGATGTAGTCTGCCTACCCCTCCGGGAAAAAGGCGTGATTTTATGTATGTAATAGAGGCCGCTCGCGACTTTGTCCGCGTGGAATCAATGCCGCGGAAACTTCGGAATAAAAAGTAGCATATATGTAATTCTGGGTCTTCAGCTACCTACATACCAAATTTCATCGTAATCGGTTCAGTAGTTTTTGCGTGAAAGAGTAACAAACATCCATACTGACATCCTGATATACTCACAAACTTTCACATTTATAATATTAGAAGGATGTACAACATTGTCCCATTAATCTCACTATGGGGCATCTCAATAGGACTAGTGAGATGGGCGTTAAAAATTATAGTCAAGCAAGACTTATATAGAGTAAATAAAAAAGAAATATTATTAGTATATACATTTATTTGACTACGTTCTTACATACAGTGCACTGCAATATAACAGACATAATATACATGTTAACATATTCTTACAAAATATATCATAATACTCCGTTATGCAACGAGCGCTTATTCCAAAAGGCACTGTTAAAGGCACCTGATATAACCTTTAGAAGACACTAAGGAATTACTTAGGGCATATGCCTCCGTAGCATGGGAAGTCCTTCGCCGTTTTTATCGAGAAAATATTGCCGTTGCGCTTTTTTTTACGACGACAAACGGGACAGCGATAGTTTTTCGCGCGATAGAAAAATTAGTCATTCATTTTATGTCAACATTTACACGAATTCACATCGCGAAGTTATACGAATATCATTTTATATTATACAACTAACAGTACTTAAAAAATATGAAGAATAAAGTAATTTCGCTTTTGTTTAAGAACAAATTATTATGTAGTTTCCAAAATCAACACAAAAGCTTTTAAATTCAATTCTAACTTGTTTATAACAAAAAAAAGGAGTATGTTTACAATAGATTTATTGAATAACAGCAACAAATATCATAACAAAATTGTTTTACAATGTAAAGTACTTCTTAATAATTAAAATATAACCTAATTTACTCTAGTAAATAAGAAATATCATTTGGTAATATAAATTGAAAGCCTATATAAGCTTTCTCACAACTTAATTATGTATTAACTTCAGAATCAAAATATCCAAGTAAAGGAAAATTTTCACAGGGTTATTTTTATTTGTACAAGAAATTTTCACAGCATGTTTACACCGTACGGGCGCATTATGTCCAATTCGCAAATTGTCCAATTGTCCAGTATCCAGTTCGCAAATAGTCCAATTCGCGATTGGTCCAGGCAATGGACCAATTGCGAACTGGACCTATTTAGAACTAAAAAAAACTGGTAAAAAAACTATAATTCGCTTCTCGCTATGTTACTAAGGACTCAATTCAGTTTCATCGACAAAAATATTGTAAAAATTTCCTAAACAAATAAATTATCACCCTTTTTGTGAGTTGGTACTTATACTATTGATACCGTTACTAGATATTGACACGATCACAATAGAAACAAGACAAATTCACACAATAAATCATAGTTTTAAAGCTAAACAATAGCTGCCTTGTTGGTGCATGAAAATAATTCTTTAGTTCCGGTTTCATCCTCACCACTCTGGAGAGGAGCCCGGGGTATGCCCTTGACCATGGACCCTGGATTGGGTGAGTCAGGTTTTTACACGAAGCGACTCCCATCTCACCTCCGCAACATTTGCAGGTAAACCTAACCCGTATTGGATCCATGGTTACACATCCAGTTGCCCGAATGTGCAGGTTTTGGTTAGTATTCAAACTAATGTAGATAACTTTGAAAACAGTCATTGGTACATGGCCGGGGTGGGATTTGAACCTGTGCCTTTCTGCGCATCACGCATTTCAACCGGGCACCTTACCCATTCGACCACCTACGCTCTAAACAACAGCTATTTTATTGGTACATAAAAATAATTCTAATATATTTTCATTTCACTGTCACTAAATGACACAAGTATTTGGTGTAGCTATAAACATTGCAGAACTAGCGCCCTCATTGACAGGTTAGCTATAATTCTCATCAAGCTTTTAATGAGTCATCTGTAAAAAACATTTTTTCCCAGCAAATGTTCTTGAACTTAATGAGTTTTGCAGATGTATTGTATTTAATTGGCAAATTGATTATTTATAATTGTATAACTGACAATGTTAACCCAATGAAATGTGCAATGAAACAAACAAATTAAACATACATTTTGTAAACAACACAGTAATTTAAATATATATATTTTTTAATAACTATTCTTAATTATTAACGTAATCTAAAATTAACAATTTAACATGGTATCAAATACTTAACAAAACCTAACGTATGGGTATAACATAGAAATAAATCTAAATAATAATTCACAGAGAAAAATATTAAAATTGTATAAGACTTTCCAAGTTTTGGACATACAAATTCTTTTTTACTTGTGTACAACTTTCATATAATTTACGATACCATCCGCCCGTTGGACAAAATGACATTTTTTTGCTGTGTGGTATGGCGGAATAAAATCTCTTATAATTTTACAAAATAATATATATATATATTGTACTTCTCTTTCTATTTGCGTGTTCATATATATATATATATATTACATAGTATTATATTTACATAGTAAAATATATATAACATTTTCGCTTTTAAGATTCCTCTTGAAGATTCTCATAATCGTGAGCCGATTTTTAGAGCCATTCCGTTAATACACTGGCGATTTCCTTAACATTTTACGTTTTAAAAAAATATAATAGTTAGTACAATGAGTCGCAATGTTAGTAATTTTTAATGTGTCTCTCAAAAAATAAAGGACTACAATCTCCGCACAAAAATATAGAAAATCTAATTTTCATTATAAATTCCAGTCACATTTCAGTCAGGTTTTTAAAAACCGATGACGTTTCCCTGTAGGCGTGGTCATTCCAACTTATTAATCTAGCCTAGAAAAAATAAACCACAAACGCAAACGTCCATTTCTTTAAGAGCTTCAATGAAGATAATTTAAAATATATATAAAAAATTCTCGTGTCACAATGTTCGTTACTGTACTCCTACGAAGCGGCTTGACCGATTCGCATGAAATTTTGTGAGCATATCGAGTAGTAAGGTCTGAGAATCGGCCGACATTTATTTTTCATACCCCTCAGTAATAAGGGTTGTCCACCCTTAACATTTTTTTTTTAACTAGAAATTACTTAAAAATTATTTATATGGCAAAACAATGTTTGCCGGGGCAGCTAGTAGGTATATATTAAAAAATTTAGGACATTTGTAATTTCATTCAGCTTTTTAATTATAATTTTTAAATAACAAAATTCTTCACTTTTTCGGTAACTAAAGAAATGGACTACAGTTAATATCTCCAAGTTATCAACTCCCCATATTCTGGGGTCAGTCAACAGGCACCTTGTGCATACATTTATTTTAATGTTGACAGCTCATTAGGTGTTATAAATGAACTAAGCATATTTTAATAGTCACGGAGGCGATTTTACATCATAGTAGATATAATTAGATTTAATTGATGTGACGTCAAAAGTGATACCTTGTATCCAATTTTGAAAACAATTCTATTCTATCTTATGAGTTATTAATTTTTTTTTCTGCAACATTTTTAAGGTACGGACAAGTTATAACCAGATATCGGAATAGGTAGATTGATTTTATGTACTTGCATCATGAATTACCATAGAAAGCATAACATGGATAAGCCTCTTCCGGGATTCCATTTCAGTAAGTACTTACACTTACAGTAAACTACATTGTCCGCGGGTAACATAGGACTACAATTTGCGTGAACAAAGTTGGGGGAAAACAGCTACCACTAATATATTCTTCATTCCACTTGTAAAAGTTCCGGAAAAAATCTTAATAATTTACAAATCCCGCAATCCCGGAAGGAGGCATGTCCATATTAATATATATGTTTCAGTTCATTGACCCAAATTCAATCTACCTATTCCGATCATTAGTTATAAGGTGTTCGAGAATGGTCTACTTTTATAGTGTGTGTATTCAATAATCGGTCAACATTTACACAGCGTTCTGACAGTTGGTGGCAGACAACAACAACGCCTTGCTGTCCTCAATGGCCTCCAGGCGGTAGGTGGAGTTGTCCGGCAGGTGGCGCACCAGCTCGTCCGTGAGCCGGACCCGGGTTCCGTTCGGACCCGACACCAGCACCGTCTCGCACTCCTGCGGGATTATAATATACTTATATTCATTTATCAGGAATTGCCGTGTGGCTCCCGGCACCAATAAAAAAAAGAATAGGACCACTCCAATTCGTTCCCATGGATGACGTAAAAGGCGACTAAGGTATAGGCTTATAAACTTGGGATTCTTCTTTTAGGCGATGGGCTAGCAACCTGTCACTATTTGAATCTCAATTATATCATTAAGCCAAACAGCTGAACGTGGCCTATCAGTCTTTTCAAGACTGTTGGCTCTGTCTACCCCGTAAGGGGTATAGACGTGACCATATGAATGTGAATGCATGTGCATATGGTCACGTCTATATCCCGAATTTTTATTCATTACTATAGGATACTATATATCGCTTAATAATTGTCAAAACGTATGGTTTAACAACATTGGTTGACGTCAAATAAATTACTTAAAACTCAGTTCACTGCCGCTTCCAAGGCGTCAGAGCAGAAGAAGCGGTAACAAACTGCACTGCAGCATTTTCTTTACTGGTGCCCGGGATCCCCACGTGACCATATGTATGTATGTATATGTACATATATATATATATATATATATGATATATGTACCTTCCTCGTGTCGTGCAAGGCCCGCAGCTTGTGCAGCAGCTCGCCGGCGCGGCACGAGTGCAGGTACAGCGCGCTGTACACGGCGCCGCCCGCCGGGCACACGTACACCGTCAGCCGGGGCTCTATGCGTCTGCAAACAAACAATCATTATATGTAACATTTCATTTATTTACTAACTAGAAACCGCACGCGACTTCGTCATACATAAATACATACATATGGTCACGCAATCAATCAATCATCAGCTATTTGGCTTAATGATAGAATTGAGATTCAAATAGTGACAGGTTGCTAGCTTGATTTATTCCTTGAATATGTTCACAATATGTACATAGGTATGTAGTGCCGTGTGGTACCCGGCACCAATACAAAAAAGAATAGGACCACTTCTTTCACGTGGATGTCGTAAGAGCCGACTAAGGGATATGCTTACAAACTTGGGATTCTTTTTAAAGCGATGGGCTAGCACAACCTGTCACTATTTAAATCTCGATTCTATGACTAAGCCAAAAAGCTGAACGTGGCCATTCAGTCTTTTCAAGACTGTTGGCTCTGTCTACACCCCGCATGGGATATAGACGTGACCATATGTATGTATTTATGTATGTATGTAGAGAGTTAACACACATTCTGCGTTTGAAGGCGTCGGAATTATGTAATGTATTTTAAATAAGCAGTCAGTCATCAATCAAACGTTATACGTTAAATTTGTTTACTTACTAGTGACCGCACGCGACCTCGTCCGTTTTAAAACATTATCATAACGTAACAATCAATCCCGCGGGAACCCCGGAATAAAAAGTATGCTTATGCGTTATTCTGGGTCTTCAGATATACATAGATAATGCTTCTAGCATCAGTATGCCAATCGTGCTATAAATTTGTATTTTGTACAATGAAGTTTGTATAAATAAAACAACATTAAAATATCTAGATTCCCGATTTTGAAGGGATATGATACAATGTATTAAAACATTTTTTTTTAAATATAATAAACCTATTACTTCCTGCTGTCAAATCTGACAATGCTTTTTTTTTAACATGCAAATGTCACTTTACAGATTTAAAAATTTTGCCACATTTATTATACAGCCATTTATAGCTTCACCAGCAGCTGTCGTCAGGGCATTGCTGACAAAAGTCGTGAACAGATTTCTTCGTGTTGAAAATATTGGAAAGAGGGTTTTCTGAACAAAGTGCTAAAAACATCTATAAATGCTAACCATGCGAAGTCGGGGCGGGTCGCTAGTCACTAGATAGTATAAAACAAAGTCGCTATTTTAGTCTGTTTGTCTGTATGCTTAAATCTTTAAAATTACGCAACGGATTTTGATGCGGTTTTTTGTAGCAGGTAGTGTGATTCAAGAGGAAGGTTTTTATGTATAATAACATTTATAATTTTGCACCCGTGCGAAACCGAGGTGGATCGCTAGTAGAAAATAAAAAAAAAACAAACTTACTTGGCATGCAGTGCGTTGAATAGACGTATGCCATCGGCGAGGCCGCAAATCTGTATAATGTCCTCGCGAGAAAGTCTGAAATTGAAAAAGTCATTGTTTACTTGGTACAAGATTTACAATAGAAATAGATTTACATATTTTCAAAATTGGATGGATACAAGGTATCACTTATTGACGTCACATCACTTAATCTAATTATAACTTACTACCGCTTCCAAAGCGTATGTGTAGAAGAAGCGGCGGAACAAAATACACTGCAGAATTTTAACCGGACGTCAATTAACAAATATAAGATCTTTTAAATCTAAATCGTGGAAGAATACACATTATCTATTTACATTTTTAAAAAACATGAATGAATGTAAAACTAATGGTTTCAATACGAATATTTCATTAAATTTATGATCAAACATCTATTTTTCATACACCTTAGAGATTTACATTTTTAAAAAACATGAATGAATGTAAAACTAATGGTTTCAATACGAATATTTCATTAAATTTATGATCAAACATCTATTTTTCATACACCTTAGAGATTTACATTTTTAAAAAATATGAATTAATGTAAAACTAATGGTTTCAATACGAATATTTCATTAAATTTATGATCAAACATCTATTTTTCATACACCTTAGAGATAAGGGTTGCCCAATCTTAAAAAAAAATTTTCATTAACTAGAAATTACTTAAAATTCATTTATATGGCAAAACAACATTTGCCTGGACAGCTAGTACCTAATGAAAAAAAAATTACATACATATAATCACGTCTATATCCCTTGCGGGGTAGACAGAGCCAACAGTCTTGAAAAGACTGAATGGTCACGTTCAGCTATTTGGCTTAATGATAGAATCGAGATTCAAATAGTGACAGGTTGTTAGCCCATCGCCTAAAAGAAACCCAAGTTTTTAAGCCTATCCCTTAGTCGCCTTTTACGACATCCATGTGAAAGAGATGGAGTGGTCCCGTTCTTTTTTGTATTAGTGCCGGGAGCAACACGGCAAAAACAAAAATTTGAATTTGAATGATGGTACTATACCTGAGCAGAAATTTTGAATTTGAATTTGAATGATGGTATACCTGAGCAGAAATTCTGAATTTGAATTTTACTGATGGTACCTACCTGAGGAGATCAGCACCAGAGAAGTTGGCGAGCGTGGCGGCGTGCTGAGAGAACCTGTGCCGAGACAGCCACGACTGGGTCTCGATGGACGACGCCTCCTTGCTTAGGCCGGAGTTCTGACACAGGCAGGAAACATTTATTTATTTTTTTATTTACTTATTTATTTCAGAAGCTTAAATCTATCTTTACAGTTTGCACCGATGCGATAGAGAAGCAATACATTTTAATTATTATTATTATGTTGAATATTTAAATTTTGGCGCGAACAATATACTCTGTGACTATGTGTCAATGTCATATTATGCATCTTATCTGTCTTCAAAATAAATGCTATACTGTGTGGCTGCATGAGTGTGCTATTATTGAAATCATTTAATAATATTATATTTATAATTGAAATAACAAAACATCTTTAATTAATCTTACATACATACATATAATCACGTCTGTATCCATTGCGGGGTAGACAGAGCCTAGTAGAGCTAGTATAACTATTGTTATATATATAATCTATACTAGTTTTAGTTACACAGGTAACTCCCAAAGTTCTATTCTATATCTATGCCAAATTTCGTAAAAATCAGTCCAGTACAGTTTTGGAGTTTATTCATTACAAACATCCACCAAAAAAAACTTTACATCATCAGTATGGGGATGACCAGAGAAACCTCATTCTACATGTTTAGAGATATATATATAGGTACCTTATCGGGATCCTCGGCGGCTTGTGGCAAGTCTGGCAAGATGGCGCCCGGAGAGTGACACTGTGGACTGTTCACTTTCATCTCACCGCCACTGTGAAAAATAACAATATATTTTTTATACATACACATACATAAAATCACGCCTCTTTCCCGGAGGGATAGGCAGAGACTACCTCTTTCCACTTGCCACGATCTCTGCATATTTCCTTCACTTCATCCACATTCATAATTCTCTTCATGCAAGCTCGGCGGTTTCGGGTACTTTTGACCTGACCCTTTACCAGGACGTCCTTAATTTGATCAAGATTTTTACGTCCTTAATTTTTTAATCAAGTGAAATAAACAAACCATCTTGTAGTTTATAGTTTTCTACACTAATATTATAAAGAGGAAAACTTTGTTTGTTTAGTTGTAATGAATAGGCTCAAAAACTACTGGACCGATTTTAAAAATTCTTTCACCATTCGATAGCTACATTATCCACGAGTAACATAGACTATATTTTATTTTGGAAAAACATAGGGTTCCGTAATAATATATAAAAATAATTGGCAAAACAGCGTTTGCCGGGTCAGCTAGTATGTAATAAAATTGACAAATAAAATGAGTTTTATTTCAAGACAAGATTGACAATGTCATTAAACACTGTGTGGTTCCCGGGCACCAATAAATAAAAATAACAGGACCACTCCATCTCTTACCTATGGATGTCGTAAAAGGCGACAGATTTCGACCCTTCATGTATTACCTAAGCTAAAAAGTATTTCGATCCAACGCTAAAAAAATGGCGGTTGAACAGCTGACCTTGGTGTTTACAGTAATCAATGCGGAAAGAGATGAGTGTTGATATTCAAAAGTGCCGAGAACCACACGGCACAGCAACTCATATTATGTCATAACATCCTACTAATCCTACTACTATTATAAAGGCGAAAGTTTGTATGGATGTATGGATGTTTGTTACTCTTTCACGCAAAAACTACTGAACCGATTACCATGAAATTTGGTATGTAGGTAGCTGAAGACCCAGAATAACACATAGGCTACTTTTTATCCCAGAGTTCCCGCGGGATTGATAGGGTTTCCATGCGGACGAAGTCGCGGGCGGCCTCTAGTATTATATATGTAAAAGTTTGTATGTCAGTTTGGATGTTAGTTACTCTTTCACGCAAAAACTACTGACCAGATTACGATGAAATAATTGGTAAATTAGGTAGCTGAAGACCCAGAATAACATATAGGCTACTTTTTATCCCGGAGTTCCCGCGTGATTGATTTCACGCGGAAGAAGTCGCGGGCGGCCTCTATTAAATAGTAAATTAATTACTCACTCTTGGCAATAAAGTGGCTTCATCTGGTTGTTTGAGGCAAGTACAGCTGTAACAATTAAAAAAAAACAGTTTAATATAGTGCCGTGTGGTTCCCGGCACCAATACAAAAAAGAATAGGACCACTCCATCTCTTTCCAATGGATGTCGTAAAAGGCGACTAAGGGGTAGGCTTATAAACTTGGGATTCTCTTTTAGGCGATGGGCTAGCAACCTGTCACTATTTGAATCTCAATCCTATCTAAAAGCCAAATAGCTGAACGTGGCCTATCAGTCTTTACAAGACTGTAGGCTCTGTCTACCCCGCAAGGGATATAGACGTGATTATATGTATGTATGTATGTTTAATATAATAATTTTAGTGTTTCACTTGTAAATAAAGGTCAAATTCGAATCCTGAAGAAAGTATACGTTAAACGGGTTATACAGAGCCAACAGTCTCAATAAGACTGAACGGCCATATTCGGGATCAGGGTTCAAATAGTGACATGTTGACTAACAACTTTTTTTAAATTAGAAAATAATAATACAAAAAAGAATAGGACCACACCAGCTCGTCCCCATGGATGTCGTAAAAGGCGACTAAGGGATAGGCTTACAAACTTGGGATTCTTTTAAGGCGATGGGTTAGCAACCTGTCACTACTTGAATCTCAATTCTATCATTAAGCCAAATAGCTGAACGTGGCCATTAAGTCTTTTCAAGACTGTTTGCTCTATCTACCCCGCAAGGGATATAGACATGACCAACCTTATGTATATATGTAACTGTAATTCAACTGATGTACTTTATGATTATGCAATAAAGATTTTCAATTATCAATTTGAATGTATGTTACTCACTTGGTTGTGGCAAGACCGGCTTGCTGTTAACCACGTGCGGGCTCGTAACACTCTTTGGGGTCACGCTGTAACAAAATAAAAATATTAGTATGAATAACCAACATTACATTTATATGGATTTTTAAGGGTAAAGTAAAAAAAAAATTCAAAAAAATATACAAAAAAAATAAATAGAAAAGGTTAAAATCACAGTTTATGAACCGATTTTCACCAAATGTCATAAAACAAAATTTGGCGGGAATGAAAGAGTAGTAGAAAAATTTAAAAAGAAAAAGTCTGTATGTCTCTTTGTTTGTAAGTACAGGGTGTACTATACTAATACTGTATGTATCTTCAAAAAGTTCTGGACGGATTCAAATAATTTTTTTACAACTATTTAACCTGAGTAACATATATGGGCTATACAATAATAAACTATTTTGAAAGTGAAACAGCCGAATGGGGCATTACAGTCTTTGCAAGTATGTTGGCTCTGTCTACCCCAAAAGGGATAATGGGCATCATCTATGTGTGTAGGTATTATAGAAGAGTACCAAAAATAAACAAAATAAATAAGAATCTTCATTTCTCAAGAGAATTTATCTAATCAAGTGCCTTGGTGTTCGAATTGTAATGTGCCTGTTTAAATGTGTGATGCGATGTGGGCATAATAATAATTAATTTCGGGCAATAATTACGTGTGCCGTGTGGTTCCCGGCACCAATACAAAATAGAATAGGACCACTCCATCTCTTTCCCATGGATGTCGTAAAAGGCGACTAAGGGATAGGCTTACAAACTTGGGGTTCTTTTTTAGGTGATGGGCTATCATCCTGTCACTATTTGAATCTCAATTCTATCATTAAGCCAAATAGCTGAACATGGCCATTTAGTCTTTTCAAGACTGTTGGCTCTGTCTACCCCGCAAAGGATATAGACGTGACCATATGTCTGTATGTATGTATGCAATAATTACGTTAGGTTGTATTGAAGAGACAGGTGATAGGTTCCTGTGATTTGATACGGGATCATAATCTATTTATAATTTAACTGTGAAACACTTTTACATTAATACACACTGATTTTTTCAAGAAATAAACTTGGGATAATTGAGTCCTGTAAATCTAACTACAATTCCATTATGAAGCCGTCCAGCTGAAAGTGGAATTAATTTATCAGGACTGTTGGCTCTGTCTACTATGAAATGGATTAGGATGCAGAACTCACCTATCAGAAAATTGTGTATCTAAAATATTTCAACATGCTTCGCTCGCATGCAAAGAGAGATGTTTAGAGACAGTAAGACTACTATAGTTTGACAAATCAAAATGTTCTTTATTCAGCTCTGAATTCTGGCCATAGTCCAGAAAAACTCGATTTGTACAAGATTTCTTCATTATTTCAATGTTTATTTATAAATTGGATATAAGTCCTACATAGAACTAGTAGTAATATGTAGAATTTTATGTACCTACCTAAAACAGTGGATTATTACAAAAATTAATAACCAAAAACAACTTAAATTGTTTCGAAAATTGGAGTTCCTCAATTTTAAAATCAGCTGATCTTGTTTACTAAATAAAATAACCTTAAACTATGTAAATTCTACTATGAAAATGGGCTTACGAAACTTCCAAAACCCCAAATAACACCTTCGAATCAACGTGAAACAAGTCCCCGAACCAAAACTAATCGGAATGAACTGGTAACTCACGCGTAAATCGATCTCCTGGCCGGACGAACGTGTACATTCGCCGCTCTCAGCCTCCTAGCCAGTTCCCTGTACGTCCTAGGGTCAGCTTGGATCTCCACTTCCGCTTTCAGAAGGGAGAAATCCATCCGCCACCCTCTCGTCTCCACGCCGTGTAGGAGTCGCGCCTCCAACACCACTCCCCGACCTATATTCCTCGCACAAAGTCTTTGCTCGAATACGAGCATAATACTCGTCAGCTGTAGTCCTGTCTCGTCAAATTGAAGAAAATAAAAGCGCCGGATCCCACACGGAATGAAAGGCCACCGGCAAACACCATAGCTGGTCCAATAACTGCCCCTACAACCATTTGTTCTTCAATGAAAATGCACAACACTTGTGAAAACAAATGGATCACTCCTTCACTTGTCCAACATTATTTCCCGAACGATCGGCACGAATGAAATCACCCAACGCAAATTTCCAATACAAAACACCTTTGCAACACGATTATTTCAGGATAACACCAATTTGGAGTAGATGACCGAAACAACGAATCTATCAGCGTAATTTAGTAGGAAAAAAATTATACGAAGCGACACGGAGGATATGGCGGCGAGCGAGTGACTGAATAAAATAACCTCTGATTGGTCGGGTAGTGAGGCGCGCTCGTCGATTGGATGAAAACCGGTTGAAATCGGTTTGTGGAGGCTACGGCCGGCTCGGGTCGGTGCATCGCGCGCACCGTCTCCGCGCAATAGTGATGGGACACCACTGTTTATAATTCTATTATCGATATTTACATCCGTGACTTTTTTAATAAAAAAAAAGATGAACTCGATAAAATAACGATGTCAAACTATGACCAAAACCGGCTACATCGAGAATGACTAACAAATAAATAAGTAAAAACCAGAATATGAGTGTAGCAGCGAAAATGAATATCGTGGAGTTAAAATTAGAACAGGCCATTCTTATCTTAGGCAGTACGACAACAACCAAACAACAAATTAACAGCTCTACCTACTTGATATTGCCGGCATTTCCCGGACCTACGACAACGGCAACGTTTTAAGCCGGGGCCATGACATGAAAATAAATTCCAACAATTTATGGTTGTTTTTTTACCTGCTCACTTTTCGTGAGAAATTTTTGTCATACTATAGTGCGTCAGAGGAAATATTACGGAAATACAGATCGAAATTTCCAAAAAGAATGTTGAATAGGAATGACACTAGAGTATGCCCGCGACCTTTTAACTAACGTCCATTTCCCTTCTCTTGGGAATTTCGGGAAATCCTTATCTTTAGAAATTTCCTGCCATGAAATTCTTCGGAAAGATTTTTAATACGATGCAGATTTATGGGGATTAAATTTCTCACTAAATAATTTATTCAAGGTTATGTAGTCGTAAATTGAGAATAGGCGTGACACCATAATATTATTTATTTATTTGATATAGTGGCCCTACTACTCTTTCATGCAAAAACACCTGAACTAATTTTGATAAAAATTTAGTACACGGGCAGAATAAAATGTAATAACATATAGGGTACTTTTTATCCCGGTATTCCCTCGAGAGCGAAGTACCGGGGCGCAGCTAGTTAGCTAAATAAATTAGACGCATGACTTGTGTTGCAGAAAAGTGTCAATGAAGGAGAATATATTCAGTTTAAGCCAGATGCGGCCACAACTAAAACGAGGCAGTTAAATTGGGTGCCTCATTACGATTGTCACACCGGTAGAAAACAAAACATCAACTGCTAACGCAAGTGATGTTCAAAGTATTTGCTAGCATAATTTGTAAGGGTGTGCATATTGTACAATAACAGACTCCTACTTTATCTTATTGCCGTCATCTGTTTTCTTTTCAGTGAAATCAATTTAATTTCTCACTTGAAACAACTCTATAAAGTAAAAACTCTATCTTGAAAAGTTGTTTTCAGTAGGTACGGTTAATAACCACAGAGTAAACCACAAAGTATTACTTGTGGAATTCCACAAGGATCTATTTTGGGACCCCTTTTATTCTTAATATATATTAATAATATCACTACAATCAGGCTTACAGGCGATATAACTCTATATGCAGACGACACATGTTTATTTTATTTCGGACTTGATTTTTTGGAGCTAATTCATACAGCACAAACAGACCTCGACAAATTTCACGATTGGTGCCAATGTAATTTATTAACCATAAATACAAAAAAGACTAACTACATGATATTTGCTGCAAAAAATAAAAAAATACCGCATTACCCGTGTCTTACTATAAATAGCGAAGAATTACATCGCTCTAACGAAGAAAAGTATCTAGGACTTCATCTTGATGATAAACTCACCTGGATACCTCATATCGAACATCTTAGAGGAAAGCTAGTTTCTTTGCGTGGCGTTTTGCGGAGAGTTGGTTCTTGCATCCCATTTAAGGTTAAGTACATGTTATATAATTCTTTAGTAAGGTCCCACCTCGAATATCTAATTGAAATATGGGGTAGTGCAAATAAGACAAATATGAATTTGATCCAGAGGTCCCAAAATAAGGTAATAAAAACACTATTTAATTTTAACTATTTAATGAATACTGTAACTCTTTATAAAAAAACCAAAATTTTCAATTTAAATCAACTATATAAATATAAAATGTGCATTCTTGTAAAAAAAATTCTTGAAAAGAAAATTCAAACAAAAATAACTTTTACGATAAATAAATATAAACACCATTTAAGAAATACAAATAAAATAAAATTACCCACACCTAGAACTAAATATGGAAAGAGTGATATATTATATGAAGGAGCAAAAATGTTTAATGACTTACCTAAGGACTTAAAAAACATAAAATCTTTGACTTTGTTTAAAGGAAGACTTAAAAATTATTTCTACACCAAAATTTTGTAAATTACATAACTTTTTCGAAAACTACATTGTTTATTTGCGTCAATATTTTTACGAATTATTTATAAATTAGTTTTAGACTCATTATAAGTGAATTATTGTATTCTTTATGAGTCAATAAATATCTATAAACCGAACCTCAATAACGTATTTTTTTTAGTAAAATACCAATTACGGTAATTTTGTGCCCCAGCTACAAAATGCTTTAATTAAGCGATCGATATTGCGATTAGTTTAGAGTCCAATATCTCGAAATTAAATAAGTAACTTGACACAATACGAAATGAAGACTTATTCATTTCTTTTTCTTTTTGTTTCTTTAAAACAAAAATCCATTGTAGCACTAATATAAAGAGGCACAGTATATATCCTTCACACAATACTTTTAGATTATACTCCTTGTAATATCAGTGTTTCTACAGTTTATCTAGACCAGTCAGCATAACAGAGAAACCGGTGCTATGTCAATGCCCCCGCAAATCAAGTTGATGCACAGCTCAACGAGAAATATGAAAACGATGCTTTAAGTTATTACTTTTGACAATCTTTCAACTATACCGTAAATACAAAGGAAGAGAGACTTGCCCAGAGTAGTAGGCAGACTACTTCTTTCGCATCAACCACATAAAAACCATGCAAGCCCAACCCGGTTTTCTTCATACCGTCGATAATGAAATCTTTAATTTTGCTATAATATTATTGCGAACTTAATACTTATTTTTATTGTCTTTCGATATTTTTCCCGAATCCAAATGAAGTGGTTTTTGAATACCAATACCAGTGTAGACAAAGGAGAAGAAGCGAAACCTTAATGCCTAACGAATCTGCAAATATAGTATTGATAAAGAAACTGGAATCGCCCAGATAGCATTAAAAAGCTAATTAATAACTATCACATGAATCAGATCATCTTCATTAATTTAATTGTCTCGTCGGCAACGTACCAAATATTACCAGATCCATTTGTCATTATTATACGAGGCGGTGCATTACGTCAATCTATGCTGCAGTGTGATGACACCGGCATGAAAAACCGCTTCTAACAGGATCCGAGGCTCGGAAACTGTCCATACAATCTATATATAGCTGGCAATTTACAAAATGGGCGGTTGCTATTCAGCGTGTTGAATGCGACAGGCGACAGTGGGAAGACAATTTGTTTGCCAGGTCCTCTTTAAGGAAGTATTGGCTACTTCGACTTCGTAAGAAGATTCTATCTAAAGGTCAGTTCAAGAGTACCCTAAAACAAAGAGAATGAAAAGAACGTGGATGAAGCGAAAGAGGTATGCAATTCGAGGCAAGTGGTATGCAAGTCGAGGCAAGTAGAAATATGAATTATCTGCATGATTATTATGTATGTATGGTGATATTTCGAATCGGTTAAAAAATTCGAATATCGGTTACATTTCATTTTACAAATATTTCGTGAAAAGTTTTCTGAATCTTGCGTTTGGATCACAGGTTTTGTCTTGTAAGACACTATTTGAATCTTAAAATCGTCATTAAACCATAGTTGAACGTGGCCTTTCAGTCTTTGCGAGACTATTGGCTCTGTCTACCCTGTAAGGAATAAATACGTGCTTATGTGTATATATAATAAGGCATGCATTTGGGAACATTTACATTTGCAGTCATAAAATAGTTCAATTATTTCATGAATGTCTACAAGAACAATACGGTTCGATGTCTAAAAACCATCTACTTTTAAAACATCTACAAATAAGTGTCATCTTATTTCATGAAAGTGGAAAGATGTAATCTCTGACTACGGCGTGATTTATGTTGTTTTGTTATTTCATGATGATGTTTTTACATTGCAATCAGTCAAACAGATGACATCTAAACGTCAATTTCCTGAATTAAAACCCAGGAATCGACCTGGTGACCTCGTTTTAAGCATCAACTATTCAACCATTGCAGTAACTGCATTCAATGATTCCTTTCCACTTAAGGTCTCTAGTTGCAATAGATTTTCCCGCAACAAACCGGTATCGCAAGACAGATTCGCGTTACAATAAACCAGTATGAGCAATGATTTAATTTGCACGTCTTATAGCTTGTATTCTATGAGATGTTGACATCGTGCTATTAATACTCAAGTTGGATTGCGTGGACAATATACATACCAATTTACTCAATTAAGGATTCAGAAGACTAGACGATAAAAAAAATGGATGGAAGTGGATTCAGCCTTGAAGATGCAACTGAGAACACGCAAAGATAAAAGAGACTTCATTGTTTGTATTGAACACGTTGGTTTGCATAAATACATACATACATATTATAATTAGATCTCCATTCCTTCCGGAATGGTCAGAATCAACAGTCTCGACTCTCGACATTCAGCTGTTTGACTTAATGATGGAATTGAGAGTCAAATAGTGACAGGTTGATAGCTCATCGCCTAGAAGAACCCGAAGTGTTTAAAGCCCTTCCCTTGATAGACTTTTACAATCAGCACCGGAAGAGAAGCAGCTGGCATACATTATTCATTTAGCTACTGACCAGTGTGAAAGCAAACGAGGCGACATCTTTTGACGGACAACTACGTCTCCATGGTCAAAGGTGGAAATAGGAAAATAGCTTGTTTGAAGCAGCAGTATGTTTTAAGATGATAAGTCATCTTGAACAGAATCTAGTTTTAACCGGTGACGTGTGTGAAAATTGAGTTCTTCCGTACCGTACCTAGTAAAATCTTTCCCACGTTGAGCCGTGCAGTTCACCTTGGTGCTGGACGTATTAAGCGTTTAACGGTCCCCTTAGTTTATCATTTTACTAGTAACTTACTTATATGGTTTCCGTGTCGTTTCCGGCATCAAAAGATAAACGAATAGGACCACTAAATCTCTTTCCCATGGATGTCGTAAAAGGCGACTAAAGGATAGTTTTATAAACTTGGGATTCTTCTTTTAGACGATGGCCTAGCAATCTGTCACTACTTGAATCTCAATTGTATCATAAAGCCAAAAAGCTGAACGTGGCCAATCAGTTTCTTCAAGACTGTTGGCTCTGTCTACCCCGCAAGGGATAAAGACGTGACTGTATGTACGTATGTTACTAATATTTCTACTTACTGGGTAATTTAGGCTTTTTCTTAATGACGGTTTACCTAAATGATGAGTTATAAAAATGCGAAACAAAAATGTCTATCCACAATACTTCACTATATACAAAAGGGAAATAAAAAGAATGAAGTCGATAAAAAAGTAACTTACTACTATCGGCGTTAATTAGTACTATTTTTGTCATTCATGAGAACTCCAAGGGCCATCATACAATTGAACTCGGTTGAGTAACTTCTAATTATAGTAGGTCTATTGTCGAATTGAACGATGAATACACTAGGGATGGGAGATTATCGATTGATCAACTTCTTCATTAAAAGGTTTTTTTTTTGAGATTGTATGTATGTTATTTAAGTACAATAAGTATTTTTATATATTTAATAAGAAAATTTGTTCTTGGATAGATATTTATGAGTGCCCAGTGCCTAACTAACTTCAATAATAATTTCGCGCAAGTTGAGGTCTATACTATCCATACTAATATTATAAATGTGAGAGTGTTTGTGAGATTGTTTGTCGGTCTCTCGCGTCAAAACCACTGAACTAAAAACATTTAGTGTGGAGAACGGGTACTTTTAGGATAGCAACCAGACACTTTATGAATGTCAATTTTATCATTATCCCGCAAGGGATAAAAATATGCTTATGTGTAGGTATGTATGTTTTATTATCATTTGTTTAGTCAACAGGTTTAGTGACTAGAAGGATTTTAACAGGCCGTTCTAGGACAAGGTATTTACGGACAGTTATGAGGATATATATGTACATATGAGGATACGGACGAAGGCACAATTGCGGACATTGTGCCCTTGCAATGACCCCGGCGACTTGTTCTCACGCGACGTACCATTGTGATCTTACTTGCATTACAATCTACATACATGCATATCATCACGTCTATATCCCTTACGGGTTAGACAGAGCCCAGTCTTGATAAGACTGATAGGCCATGTTCAGCTGTATGGCTTAATGATGTAATTGAGATTCCAATAGTGACAGGTTGCTAGCCCATAGCCTAGAAGAAGAATCCTAAGTTTGCAAGCCTTACGATAGTTTGTAAAGTTGTTTGAGTGTGTGGGAAACACAAGTAGACTACTTGGAATAATATACCGTCTAGTCATAAAGTCTAGTCTTTTCTGAATTTTAGTGCATTTTTTAACATAGACTGGAGACATGACAGTTATAACAATACAATACTGATAAGCTGACGTTCCTCAGAAC
The DNA here is from genome assembly GCF_032362555.1 of Amyelois transitella. Classification (NCBI taxonomy): domain Eukaryota; kingdom Metazoa; phylum Arthropoda; class Insecta; order Lepidoptera; family Pyralidae; genus Amyelois; species Amyelois transitella. The sequence continues at coordinate 4,049,907 of NC_083532.1, read as the reverse complement.
ATAGTCTGAAGACTTTTTCCAGTAAATATTTTAATTTATCCATTTAAACTTTGTGTATGTAAAATTTAGAACAGTATACACATAACATAGTACAAAGCAAAGTCTCTACCCGCGTCTGTCCCTATTTCCATGTACATGTATGTATAGATAGATAGATAATTCATTTATTTGATTTGCTACACAATTTATAATTTCATATGAAATACAAATTAATTAGGGTGTAAGTTGCAGCAATACAAAAAGGTCACAACTCAACGAATTTATTGCTATAGAGCAATACGCTGATTTTCAGTTATGACCTAGGTGCTAGTGCAGGTCAATCTGCGCACGTAATAAAAAAATAAACATAAACAAACAAAGACATCTTCTTAGTATACTTGCTAAGATCTTTAAAATTACACAACGGATTTTAATGTAGTATTTTTTAAAGATTCGTTTTAAAAGAGTGATTCAAGATAAAGTATAAAGAGTTATCTGCCAGCCGAATCTTTGTGGTGATTCCGTCTTTTTGAGGCTGTTCGACATGCATTCATTGTGTGTGACATATGTATTTATGCAGCTTTTCTGTTCCTTTAATTTTGTAGACGGCGCCTTTGACAGAACGTATTAAGTCACGTGATTTTTGTTTATCTATAGATAGATACGTAAAAAAAACAAACTATAGTTCAAATGCCTGGTCTTCCACAACCAATTGCTATTAATTACAAACACTGTTGCGTCAAGTGGACTCGTGACTCTCATTGTAATAAATTATAAGTTGTCATAATAAAAAATCAAATTGAGTAATTCGATTCAGACGGTTTGCGTTGTTGTGACGGTTGGTTAGGGCGTCAAGTTTGTAAAAAATAAATGTATCAATTACACCATAGAGACAATACTCGTTAAAATGGTGATTATCATCACATCACAAACCAATCTAAACGTTTATTGGACGGTATTTTTATCAGTTTGCCGTGTGGTTCCTATTACTTTGAAGTAGGACTACTCCATATCTTTCCCATGGATGTCATACAAGGCGACTGAGGGAAAGGGCTTGGGACCTCACGGCACATTCCATCATGAAGCCATACAGCTGAAAGTGGCCATTTTTCAAGACTGTTGGCACTGTCTACGATATATACTTATATAGACGTTATTAAATGTATATATGAATGTTTTTATTTTAGTGGCAGAAGAGGTATGAAAGCAGAATAAACGCAATCTATCGAAACTATATATTGATTTGCAACATTAAACTCATACAATTTGATATGTATTCTATCGTATGTATAAAAATAGTGTAAGTACCTATATTAATTATATCGATGGTATATCGATAGACAATCGACAGAAGACTATTGAGCAGCACCACTACAGTGTGATTTACGCTGCGGATATCCGGGATAAAGAAAAAAAAGACTTTGGCGGGGACCCAAACGGTGACAGGTTGCTATCCCATTGCCTAAAAGTAGTTTATAAGCCTATTCCTTAGTCGCCTTTTACGACATCCATTAGATACAGATGGAGGTGGACCTATATATCTTTTGTTCCATTGATGTCGGAAACATCACGGCACCATACGGCACGGAGGTGAATAACAAAAACAAAATGGAGAAACTTACCACATTTCGGGTGAATATGGCGGTGATGTGGTGACCAGGGACGGCGGTGGCATCATTGCGTCATTGGACAACTGGTGGAGAAAAAAAAACTGTTACAATATTATCTATACTAATATTATAAAGCTGAAGAGTTTGTTTGTTTGTTTGAACGCGCTAATCTCAAGAACTACTGGTTCAAATTGAAAAATTATATTTGTGTTTAATACACCATTATCGAGGAAGGCTTTAGGCTATTTATCATCACGCTGCAACCATTAGGAGCAAAGAAATAATGGAAAATGTGAAAAAAAAAAAACGGGGAAAATTATTCCTCCTTGAGGGCTTCAATGATGCCCAAAATAACTATTCCACGCGGACGAAGTCGCGGGCACAGCTAGTCTTATATATAACATTCTCGTGTCACAATGTTCGTTCTTGTACTCGTACGAAACGGCTTGACCGATTCCCAATGAAATTTTGTAACCATGTTGAGTAGTAGATCTGAGAATCGGCCAACATATATTTTTCACTAATAAATAATCTATTCAACGCAAAAAGAATTTTCACAATTCGAACCAGCAGTTCCTGAGATTAGCGCGTTCAAACAAACAAACAAACTCTTCAGCTTTATAATATTAGTATAGATAAAGGGAATCCCAAGTTTCACGACATCCATGGGAAATATAATTATGGGAATGGTAGGACCATTCCCATTCTAAAGTGGCAGGAACCGCACGGCACACTCTCACTATTATATATAATATTACTAGCTGTCCCGGAAAATGTTGTTTTGCGATATCCTACTACTATTATAAAGGCGAAAGTTTGTATGGATGTATGGATGTTTGTTACTCTTTCACGCAAAAACTACTGAACCGATTACCATGAAATTTGGTATGTAGGTAGCTGAAGACCCAGAATAACACATAGGCTACTTTTTATCCCAGAGTTCCCGCGGGATTGATAGGGTTTCCATGCGGACGAAGTCGCGGGCGGCCTCTAGTAATATATATTAATATCAGTATAGATCGTGGAAGTACTCACAGTGGTGAGGACAGTGGATTCACATCCGGGCTGGTATTTCTCCAGTTCAGCGCGGGGTCTGCGCAGGACCTTCTCGCGATCTTGCTTGTGTTTGCGATCGGCGCCTTTCAATTTGAACACCTATAATAAAAAAAGAAACAATAATTAGGTATATAAGTGCCGTGTGGTTCCCAGCATTGCCGTGTGGTTCCCGGCAACAATACAAAATAAGAAGAGGACAACTCCGTCTCTTTCCCATGGATGTCGTAAAAGGCGACTAAGGGATAGGCTTACAAACTTGGAATTCTTTTTTAGGCGATGGGCTAGCAACCTCGTACCTAGTTGAATCTCAATTCTATCTTAAAGCCAAATAGCTGAACGTGGCCATTCAGTCTTTTCAAGACTGTTGGCTCTGTCTGCCCCGCAAGGGATATAGACGTGACCATATGTATGTATGTATGTACAATACTTATACGCCGCCGACGTCCTGGCTAAAGGTCAGGTCAAAAGTACCCGAAACCGACGAGTTTGCATGAAGAGAATTGTAATGTGAATGAAGCGAAATAAGTATGCAAGGAACGTGGCAAATGGAAAGATGTATCCTCTGTCTACCCCTCCGGGAAAGAGGCGTGATTTTATGTATGTACGTATGTTATAATTTAACAAGTCGTGGTTGGAACGTTAAATGTATGCAGAGATCGTGGCTAGTGGGATGATTTGGTCTCTGCCTACCCCTCCGGAAGAGAAGCGTGATTTTTTGTATGTATGTTATAATTAAACTAGTCGTGGATGTATGTGTAGCGCATGTGTAGAAGAAGCGGCGGAACAAACTACACTGCAGTCATGTATATATATAATATGTAGTTTGTTCCGCCGCTACTTTGACACGTGCGCTATGGAAGCGGTAGTATTTATAATTAGATTTAAGTGATGTGACGTCAATAAGAGATACCTTGTATCCAACTTTGTATATCTGTTCTTAATAAATCTATTCTATTCTATATGTACCTTTATCTGGCATGCAGCGGCATGCAGCCGGGTATGTTCGTCGCTTGCCAAGTAAGTCTCCACTTGTATACGGAATGGTACGCCTTTCTCGCCGCCATGTTTTTTTGCCGTGAACTCGGTGGATATGCAGTTCACCTGTTTAACATAATAAATAAATAAATAATAATAAATATACCTATACGGGACAAATTAGACAGATTGAGTTGGCCTCGAAGTAAGGTCGAGACTTGTATTACGAGATACTTACTCAACGATACTATATTTTATAATAAACTAGCTGACCCGCGCAACTTCGTTTGCGTGTATCCCGCTACTTCGACAAATACAGTCAACGCACCAACACATATTGGATACTAATTTTCAATTCACAATAACTTCTCTTTCCCTTAACCGCGTTTAAAATATTAAAATGTTTTTTGGTTTCTGTGACTCTTCTTTGATCGCCCCCCCTATCAGTTTTTGGAAAAAATATTTAAGTAATGTACAGATTTTTTTTTGTCTCATATGTATAGATCAAAGTCGTAGTATCTACTTTTTAATATTATTTATTTTTTATGTACCGTTTTTTTATATTTTTTGTTTTTTTTATGTACATACCTACTTTTGTTATATACATCTAACTATTATTTTCTTGTTTACTTTTTAAATTATTTACATTAGAAGATTAACTTTGTCTACATTCTTTGAAATATAATATAAGGTATACATACATTTTCATTTTAACGATGAGAAAGGTTTCCCATATATTTAAAATTAAAGACTATCTACAATTAAAAACTACCGCGGCCGGCCCGTACCGTGCCGCAATACTAATATCGTGATATCTCCTAAACTATATGTCTAAATAACACACTGTAAACTGCAAAAATAATCTAAATTAAATGCTCGTGATGATGAACTTACTTATTTTGATAAGGATATATGTATTATTGGTTATATCACCAGTTAAACATCACCCAACGAATTAAATGTTTTTTTAATCCAGAAAAGTAGTTTTTGTGACTTAAATAAAAAAGCTGGATATATGTCATCGCGGACTTTTTTGTAGAACTAATAAAGACCAATGTTTTTGCTATACATTGTTCTTACTTGTATCCAACGGTATAAGCGGCGCACGCACAAATGCAATCTTCAATTAGATTTTTTTTCTGACTTCTTGGACATAAATCGCTATAACTCAGCTAATATAGTTTCAATGTATTTCAATTATATATAAAAACCTGTCGGAGAAAATACTCTTTCTATTAGTGAAAACCGCATCAAAATCCGTTGCGTAGTTTTAAAGTTTTATGCATACGAAGGGACTACAGACAAAATGGGCGACTTTGTTTTATACTATGTAGTGATACTTATATAGATAAACATCCAAGACCTAGGCCAATCAGAAAAAGTTCTTTTCTCATCATGCCCTGGCCGGGATTCGAACCAGGGACCTCCGATGTCACAGACAAGTGTACTGTACTACCGCTACGCCACAGAGGCCGTTAAAATTAATACATACAATAACATAATGATAAATCACAAAAATAATATATATCAGCAATCCTGAAAAAGTAAATAAAAATAAAACTTATTATTGTCAGGTTGGCTGGAAGAGATCCCACTAAGAGATAAGCCCGCCTTTGTACTGTACTACTGTTTTATATTTGTAATGTACTTTTTTAGTGAACAATAAAGCATTTACTTACTAACTCACTTATTTTAATGAAAAGATGACCTTGAATAATAATTTTCCGTCCATCTCTTTAGAGAAAGAGATAGAAATTGTGAAACAAATAATAGAATCATAATCAAGGAAATAAAAATAAGCCTGGAAAATTACTCAAAACAGAAAAAATACCTAAGTATAATACAATGAAAAGATGTCTACGAATTACATCCTTTCTTTCCCTCACTTTCAATTCAACCAATAAAAAAACAAGGTATGGTGCCGTGTGGTTCCCGGCACCAATTGCAAAAAAAGGACAACTCCATCTCTTTTCCATGGATGTCGCAAAAAGCTAATAAACTTGGAATTCTTCTTGCAGGCGATGGGCTAGAAACCTATCACTATTTGAATCTCAATTCCATCATTAAGCCAAACAGCTGAACTTGGCCTATCATTTTTTTCAAGACTGTTGGCTCTGTCTACCCTGCAAAGGATATAGACGTGATTATATGTATGTATGTACGAAACTAAAATTAAATTAATAATGAATCAAATTCAAATTTCATTATTATAGGATACTTCATATCGCATAATAATTGTCAAAACGTTTGGTTTCACAACATTGGTTGACGTCAAATAAATTACATATAATTATAAATATATCGTCAAATAATTATACATACATACATACATACATATAATCACGTCTATATCCCTTGCGGGGTAGACAGAGCCAACAGTCCTGAGCGGACTGATAGGCCACGTTCAGCTATTTGGCTTTAAGATAGAATTGAGATTCGAATAGTGACAAGTTGCTAGCCTATCGCCTAAAAAAAGAATCTCAAGTTTGTAAGCCTATCCCTTAGTCGCCTTTTACGACATCCACGGGAAAGAGATGGAGTGGTCCTATTCTTTTTTGTATTGGTGTCGGGAACCACACGGTCAAATAATTATAAATAAAATGTTATACCTTTATGTAAACGCCGACATCTTTGGTAGGGTCCCAGTAAACGTGCAGGGAGTTGAGACACGACGGCTGTTCTACTCTGATCACCCCGTACGATAACGGGACGTCCACCTGTTAAACAATTTTAATTAAAGTTATTAATAAAAGCATTTCTTTTGGCCGACCATTTGACTTGGGGCGAAATTTTATATATATAAATCCTACTATGTAATATTAAAAATGCGAAAGTTTGTGAGTATTTCAGGATGACAGTGAACGAGCCGAGGGTCTGATAGGTCGTGTCTGAATAAAACCACTTTTTTGGCTGTTCAAGGCGTCGTCTGTTATTGTCGTCTTAGTCAAATTTTGATTGTCCTTTTCTTTCATCAATATGTCAGTCAGTTTTGTTCATCTAAAATGTCAAGTCAGTTTTGTTCATCTAAAATGTCAAGTCGGTTTTGTTCATCTAAAATGTCAAGTCGGTTTTGTTCATCTAAAATGTCAAGTCAGTTTTGTTCATCTAAAATGTCAAGTCAAAGTGTATGTCTGTCCATGGGGGCTGAACGCAAAAACTACTGAACCGATTACGATGAAATTTGGTATGTAGGTAGCTGAAGACCCAGAATAACACATAGGCTACTTTTTATTCCAGAGTTCCCGCGGGATTGATAGGGTTTCCATGCGGACGAAGTCGCTTACCTCCACGATCCTCTCGCCGGGCCTCTCGGCGTGCCACTGGGATATCTGTTCCCTCTCCATGTACTGGAGGCGGCGCTCGTGAAAGCAAATCTTGATCACGCTCTGAAACAAAAAAAAAGTTGTAATAACGGCCTCTGTGGCGCAGCGGTGGTACGCTTGTCTGTGACACCGGAGGTCCCGGGTTCGAATCCCGGCCGGGGCATGATGAGAAACGAACTTGTTCTGATTGTCCTGGGTCTTGGATGTTAATCTATATAAGTATTTATTATAAAATATAGTATCGTTGAGTTAGTATCTCGTAACACAAGTCTCGAACTTACTTCGAGGCTAACTCAATCTGTGTCATTTGTCCCGTATATTATATTGTATATTTATTTATTTGGTGATTCTTAACTACCTTCCCCCCGCGACTTCGTGCGCGGAAAATTCCGTTCGCCTCTGCTTAAGGGTTAAGTCAGGTATTTACACAAATCTGAATAGGAGACATTAGTTAATGCTAATGTCTAAGGAGCCAATAAGTAAGTGCGTTCAAACATGCTGTGAAGGGGTTCTTTCCTCGGCAGATTAATAATGGGTCATTCTAATTTGGTATTTTATGTATGTATATGTACTTATAGTGTATATTATGTATCTTGTATGTATTTACGCATTTTTTTTTTGGTAATGTATGATTATGTATGTATTTTTCAGTATGCATGTGCACTTTATCGCACCCCCAACTTAAAGGTTTTTCTGTTTGGTCAGCTGGTAGACTGGTAGAGAATGCCAAACGGCATTAAGTCCGCCTTTTGTACATTTTTGTTTTTGTGCAATAAAGTTTAAATAAATAAATAAGTAATAAGTACTTATTGGTACATACTTATTACTAATTGGAAGTATGCAGAGATCGTGGCAAGTGGAAAGAGGTATTCTCTGCCTACCCCTCCGGGAAAGAGGCGTGATTTTATGTTTGTATGTTTGTACTTATTGGTCGGTCGGTAATGAAGCTGTGTGGTTCCAGGCACCAATAAAAAAAAAGGAATAGGAACACTCCATCTCTTTCCCATGTATATCGTAAAAGGCGACTAAGGGATAGGCTTACAAACTTACTTTTAGACTCTTCGCTGTTATTGGCTAAAAACGTCACGTAACTACAGATGTCGCCATAATATATATATATATATATATAATATTAGATTTAATGTTTATTACCTTCAGAATCTTCCCCTTGTAATGGGACAAGTCGCCCAGTTTCTTCAGCTTGATCTCGTAAGGCTGCCCTTGGTTCAGATAAGTGAGTGTCTCCTCGTTCTGCTTCGTGGCGATAGATGTCGCCGCCGCCAACACGTATTGGAATCTGATGGAGAATTATTATTTTTATAGACATTTCCGTACTTTATTTTTACTTATAAAGAGAATATCATAACATATAATCGAAATTGTTTTAAAGATTTCTGTACTTATATTTTAAAGAGAAAGAAAGGGATATCTCTTGCGGAGCGGACAAAGCCAATAGTCTTTAAAAGGCTGAAAGGCCACGCTCAGTAGTTTGGCTAAATTACAGAATTGAGATTCAAATAGTGACAGGTTGCTAGCCCATCGTTTAAAAGAAGTATAAAATGTATATAGGCCTATCCCTTAGTCTCATCTTTTACGACATCCATGGGAAAGAGACGGAGTGGTCCTATTCTTTTTTATATTGGTGCCGGGAACCACGCGGCTGATATATAATTAATAGTCCTCCTCCATATTAATTTATATATATCAATTAATGTCAAGAAGATTGGTTGAGTAGATAACGCGTGAAGTGACAACAAACAAACAGGATAAACTTACTCTCGCATCACTACATAGTATAAAACAAAGTCGCTATTTTAGTCTGTTTGTCTGTATGCTTAAATCTTTAAAATTACGCAACGGATTTTGATGCGGTTTTTTGTAACAGGTAGAGTGATTCAAGAGGAAGGTTTTTATGTATAATAACATTTATAATTTTGCACCCGTGCGAAGCTGGGGCGGGTCGCTAGTTTATAATATTAGTATGTATAACATACTAACCTGGTGTCGTCCTTGAAGCTGGGCTCTGACCTGGCGGCCGGGGAGTGGAGGAAGCCGTCCAAAGAGCTCACAGGCGAGCACATTAATAGCCCAGCGTCTGTAATTGAAATAGTAAATTGCATTATAAATAGGGTTATCTACATATACTAATATTATAAAGCTGAAGAGTTTGTTTGTTTGAACGCGCTAATCTAAGGAACTAGTGGTACGAATTGCTAAATACTTTTTTAATTTGAGTAGACAATGTGCATTCGTCCACGATTTAGATTTAATAGATCTATATTTGTAAATTGACGTCCGGTGAAAAATGCTGCAGTGTAGTTTGTTCCGCCGCTCCTTCTGCACATGCGCTTCGGAATCGGCAGTTAGTAATTATAATTAATTTAAGTGAAGTGGTAATTTTACCAGGGCGCTTCACGCCGACACGATAGGCCTTCAAGGCAAGCCAAGGTTAGCCAATTTAGGAGCCCTAAGGTTGAGCATTGCACCCGCTCGCGAGTTTGCATTGCTCAAAGGCAAAGTCCCAGGCCGAGGTTCGCCCCCACCTGGGAGCCCCTTTCGCCGAAAAGGCTGTTACAGGAGCGTCAAGTCTTCGCCTAAAACTGTCCCGCTGTAATAGTGAATGCTCCACAGGCAAACTACGTTCATAAAGTCAGAAAAAAGAAAAAAAATATATCTATTATATTCTATCCGTGCCGTGTGGTACCCGGCACCAGTACAAAAAAGAATAGGACCACTCCATCTCTTTCATATGTATGTCGTAAAAGGCGACTAAGGTATAGGCTTACAAACTTGAGATTTCTTTTTTTAAGCGATGGGCTAACAACCTGTCACTATTTGTATCTCAATTCTATCATTGAGCCAAAAACCTGAGCGTGGCCTATCAGTCTTTTCAAGACTGTTGGCTCTGTCTACCACACAACGGACATAGACGTGACCATATGTATGTATATGATCTATTCTATCGTATAATATAATAGCATAGAAACTCACTCTTATTCTCCTGGACGGGTGAATGGTACCCGTTCATCGGCACGAGAGTGTTCTGTGCCATCTGCTGACACTGCATGCCTTCTGGACTTCCAGCTGCACGGTAAAAATAAAGCGAGTTGTTTATAAAAAGCGCCGTGTGGTTCCCGGCACCAATAAAAAAAAAGGATCACTCCGTTTCATTCGCATTGATATCTTAAAAGGCGACTAAGTGATAGGCCTTTTAACTTGGCATTCTTCTTTTAGACGATGGGCTAGCAAGCTGTCACTATTTAAATACCAATTCTATCATTAAGCCAAACAGCTGAAGGTGGCCTAACAGACTTTGCACGACTGTTTGCTCTGTCTACCTCGCAAGGGATATAGACGTGGTTATATGTATGTATGTGGGATTACAAATCTGAGCTGTAAGACAAATTAAGAAGGTACGTATATTAAATAGCTTAACAAAGTACATCTGACCTCCGCAACTTTGCAGGACAATCTAAATCATATTGGATCATGGTTACACATCCAGTTGCCTGAATGTGCTGGTTTCCTCGCGATGTTTTCCCTCACCGTAAGAGCAACGGTTAGTATTCAAACTAATGTACTTAACTGTATGTACTTATGTACATAACTTCGAAAATAGTCATTGGTACATGGCCGGGGTGGGATTCGAACCTGTGCCTTTCTGCGCATCACGCATTTCAACCGTGCACCTTACCGATTCGACCACCGACGCTCCCACTGTTACATACATACATATGATCACGTCTATATCCCTAGCGGGGTAGACAGGAGCGATAGTTCGCTCACCAAAGGGAAGATTTTTCGCCAGGCTAGGTGTTAGACGTGGGGAACCGCGCGACAGACGATGTTGAGTAGGAGATTGTATTTATGCTCCAATCCGTGAAATATTTGTAAATAGACTCTTCGCTGCTATTGGCTGAGCGCGTCATTATCTTGACATTGACAGTTGTTGCTATCACACAACAACTGTCAATGTCAACTGCTGTGACGTGTGGCGTAGAGATGTCACCGCATAGAGAAATATCTATTCGCCAACGCTCACCGTGTTGATTCATCATGGCGTGCGGCGGCGACTGTTGACAGCCATCGTCCATCACCTCCCTTTCTGACCCGTCCACCACCATGCTGGTTATCTGTTAGTGAAACACTATGGTTATAAATATTGATCTAAGTAGTAAATTATAATAATTTATCAATATTATATCAATATTATATAATTTTCTGATTGGCCTGGGTCTTGGATGTTTATCTATATAAGTATTTATTATAAAATATAATATCGTTGAGTTAGTATCTCGTTACACAAGTCTCGAACTTACTTTGAGGCTAACTCAATCTGTGTAATTTGTCCCGTATATATTTATTTTTATTTATATTACAATAATCTATACTAATATTATACTGATGAGTTTGTTTGTTTAAACGCGCCAATCTCAGGAACTACTTTGGTTACGGTTCTAATTTAAAAAATATTTTTGTGTTGAATCATTATAATTTTGTGTGGTATATACCTATATCTCTGTAAAATTACTACATACCTATTACGAAGTTAAAAAATTTCCCTTAAAAAATTAAATTAAAAGGACTATTAAATGAATACGCAACGCGCAAGCGCATGATCTATGAAATTCCTTATAAATTTCTCTTAAATTTTGATGGAACGATAAAGGAAGAGGACTTTTTGAATTTTATTTATAACGATGCGGCAACGATTCAGAAACCCAAAATACTGCGGTACATCCGCATCATGAGTCTCCTCAGCAACCCTACACAGCAGGTTTCCTCGCGATGTTTTCTCTCAACATCTCCTCTTCAAACTCCTCTATTTTTAAGAGGGTTAAATTACCTGTCGATCATCCCTCCTGGGCCAGACGCGTCGCGGCGGAGACACCACGTTCCCGGTGGGGGAAGGGGCTTCCTGTTTGAATACCGCCAGGGACGAGAGGAGGGCATCGCTGGAATAAAGAAAAGAGTTTTATAATTGCGTTTCAACGCTTATTAAAGGAATAGTATCGACACCAATATAAAAAAAAAAATTATATAAAAGAAAAAGAGCACTTCATCTCTTTCCTTTGGATGTCGTTAAAGGCGACTAAGGGATAGGCTTATAAACTAGAGATTCTCCTTTTAGGCGATAGGTTAGCAACCTGTCACTATTAGAATCATTTCATCATTTCCATCATTTAGCCTAACCACTGAACGTGGCCTTTCTTTGTTTCAAGACTGCGGGCTCTGTCAACCCCGCAAGGAATAAACCTACTAATATTTCAGTAGGTATTCTTTAAAGTTCCTTTTTAAAACACAGTCGGTACTCACGCATGCAGAGATCGTGGCAAGTGGAAAGAGGTAGTCTATGCCTACCCCTCCGGGGAAGAGGCGTGATTTTATGTATGTATGTATATGTATGTATGTATGTATGTACTCACTTCATAGTCAGCTCTCCGGGGAGGAAACACAAGTCGGTACTCACGCATGCAGAGATCGTGGCAAGTGGAAGGAGGTAGCCAATGCCTACAACTCCGGGAAAGAGGCGTGATTTTATGTATGTATGTATGTATGTATGTATGTACTCACTTCATAGTCAGCTCTCCGGGGAGGAAACACAAGTCGGTACTCACGCATGCAGAGATCGTGGCAAGTGGAAAGAGGTAGTCTATGCCTACCCCTCCGGGGAAGAGGCGTGATTTTATGTATGTATGTATATGTATGTATGTATGTATGTACTCACTTCATAGTCAGCTCTCCGGGGAGGAAACACAAGTCGGTACTCACGCATGCAGAGATCGTGGCAAGTGGAAGGAGGTAGCCAATGCCTACAACTCCGGGAAAGAGGCGTGATTTTATGTATGTATGTATGTACAAGAGGCCGCCCGCGACTTCGTCCGCATGGAAACCCTATCAATCCCGCGGGAACTCTGGGATAAAAAGTAGCCTATGTGTTATTCTGGGTCTTCAGCTACCTACATACCAAATTTCATGGTAATCGGTTCAGTAGTTTTTGCGTGAAAGAGTAACAAACATACATACAAACTTTCGCCTTTATAATAGTAGTAGGATGTATGTATGTATGTATGTATGTACATATGTATGTATGTATGTATGTATGTATGTATGTATGTATGTATGTATGTACTCACTTCATAGTCAGCTCCCCGGGGAGGTCGAGGTCGAGTTCGCTGACGTGCCAGCCGGGCGACAGGTGGGAGGACGCCGAGCTGGTGCCGCTGCCGCCCATGTCTCCGAGAGATGCTGCAATATCCTACTAATACCTAAGTAGGTATCCTTTAATGTTCCTTTTTTGAAACACAAGTCGGTACTCACGCATGCAGAGATCGTGGCAAGTGGAAGGAGGTAGCCAATGCCTACAACTCCGGGAAAGAGGCGTGATTTTATGTATGTATGTATGTATGTATGTATGTATGTACTCACTTCATAGTCCGCTCTCCGGGGAGGAAACACAAGTCGGTACTCACGCATGCAGAGATCGTGGCAAGTGGAAAGAGGTAGCCAATGCCTACAACTCCGGGAAAGAGGCGTGATTTTATGTATGTATGTATGTATGTATGTTTGTATGTAAGAATGTATGTATGTATGTATGTATGTGTGTATGTATGTATGTTTGTATGTATGTATGTATGTATGTATGTATGTATGTATGTATGTATGTATGTATGTATGTATGTATGTGTGTACTCACTTCATAGTCAGCTCTCCGGGGAGGTCGAGGTCGAGTTCGCTGACGTGCCAGCCGGGCGACAGGTGGGAGGACGCCGAACTGGTGCCGCTGCCGCCCATGTCTCCGAGAGATGCTGCAATATATAACTTACTGTCAGAACAGGCATGATGGCCACTTTTTTTTTGTTTTGGTGGTAATTTAGTTTCAGGACTACTAAAACATTGGTCAAATAATGTCTTTAATAAACAATGAATACATACATACATATAATCACGTCTATATCCCTTGCGGGGTAGACAGAGCCAACAGTCTTGTAAAGACTGATAGGCCACGTTCATAGCTGAACGTGGCCTTTTTCTTTAAGATAGAATTGAGATTCAAATAGTGACAGGTTGCTAGACAATCGCCTTAAAGAAGAATCTCTAGTTTATAAGCCTATCCCTTAGTCGCCTTTTACGGCATCCATGGGAAAGAGATGGAGTGATCCTATTCTTTTTTGTATTGGTGCCGGGAACCACACGGCACAATAAACAATGAACTACCTGAGATATAGGAAGTAACATAACACATTATTTGGACGAGTCCAAAACGCCCCTTAACAAAAAGCTACTTAAGTCAGGCCTCGTTCAGCTGTATGTTCGGCTTAGTGATGAAATTGAGATTCAAATAGTAACAGTTCGCTAACAAGAAGAATCCCAAGTTTATTAGCCTTTAGTTGCGTTTTACCCATTGGTAAGAGATGGAGTAGTCCTATTCTTTAGTGCCAATTTACTATATCCTTTATTTTTATGTTTGAATCTCAATTTCATTATAATGCCATACAACTAAAGAGCTTTCCGTCATTTCGAGCCTGTTGGCTCTGTCTACCCCGTAAGGGATATAGACGTGATAATATGTATGTATGTATTTTAGTACATTTTTGTGTCAAACGATAATCAGGTACCCCTGTTTCGTGTTAAAAAAAAAAAATAACATTCGCGACGCGACGTTGTAGAGGAAGAAGACACGCATTCGAACACCCTCCTTTTCCAGACAGGGGGTTAAAAAAAAGAACATTGTTATTGAGAACGCGGGCACACTTGTACACGAGTAGGTAATAATGTAATAGATAACCGTATTCAGAATGTGCCACCATTAGCCGCTATGTGGCTCGATAACCTAATGTTTGTTAGTGATGATAATTCATAAATTGGACGATTTAAATGTTCGCTAAGTTAACTTTTAAATAGTTAATCGAAGCTATCGTTTATTTACTTCGTTAAGTTAACTTTTTAAAAAATCAATAAAAGCTCTAATTTATTTACTGACAGATAATCCGTCGTCTTCCATTACACCGCAACGTCCATATCCCTTGCGGGGTAGACAGAGCCGACATTCATCAACAGACCGAAAGGCCACGCTCATACGCTTGGTCCAATGATAGAATTGAGATTGAAATAGTGACAAGTTGCTAGCCCATCGCCTAAAATAGGAATCCCAAGTACCTATATAAGCATATTCCTTAGTCGCCTTTTACGACATCCAAGGGAACGAGACGGAGTTGTCCTATTCATCATTTTATTGGTGCCGGGAACCACACGGCACATACATACATGTATGTGCGTGTGTTTGTAAATATTAACAAATTTATTTAAACCGCTAAAACAACATCCAATCTCGTGCCATCTCATGCTATCACGGACCTTCAACCTTTACACCGCCAAGGAAAATAACTGGTTAAAACCGCTTATCGGGCCTCAGTTAATTGCAATTGTAGAAGTAAACAATTCAAACGACGATAGCGGGTTACAAAATGTTGCCGCTGTAATTATGTAACACGCCATCTGTTGTTTAGAAATTGATTTATTTACAAAGTACATACTATAAAAATGTATCGTTTATTGAGCTTCCAACCAAAGCAGCACAGGCGTAGAAGAAGCGGGGGAACAGAAGGCAAAATTCAGCTGTATTAGCGGCTTAGTGATGGAATTGAGATTCATATAGTGGCAGGTTGATAGCCCATTGCCTAAAAGAAGAATCCCAAGTTTATTAGCCTATCCCTTAGTCGCAGATTTTTAAACATAACATTTAATCACATCTTTAACCCCTGCGGGTTAGACAGAGCTGACAGTCATCAAAAGACTGAAAGGCCACGCTCAGAAAGGAAGGTTGCTAGCCCATCGCCTAATAGAAGATTCCCAAGTTTATAATTCCCTTAGTTGCATTTTACTACATCCGTGGGAAAGAGATGGAGTGGTTCTATTCTTTATTATATTAGTGCCGGGATCCACACGGCACCCACCAAATAATTATTCGTAGCAAATCTAGTTCAAAACTTTACGAGGTCCAAGCAACAAGACTCCGTTGGACAAACATACAAACAGACGCATTAAAAGAGATGCTATCGCTTCATTTAAATGGCAGCCATTAATTTAAGAGTCGAGACAAGGACGTCCTTAGAGTAATTTTCCAATTGACTCCAGCGGGAACTGGAGCAGGCTGGAATCGTATAGTTATGTTATGGAACATGAGACGGGAATGACGGGATGCTTAGTGGCGTAACTATAAGGAAACCAGCTGTCCCGGCAAACGTTATTTTGCCATATATTAATAATACATACATACATATTGTCACGTCTATATCCCTTGCGGGGTAGACAGAGCCAACAGTCTTGAAAAGACTAGGTGGACACGTTCAGCTTTTTGGCTTAATGATAGAATTGGGTTCAAATAGTGACAGGTTGCTAACCCATCGCCTAAAAAAGAATCACAAGTTTGTAAGCCTATCCCTTAGTCGCCTTTTACGACATCCATGGGAAAAAGATAGAGTGGTCCTATTCTTTTTTGTATTGGTATCGGTAAGGGCTATGAAATATTATAAAGCTGAACAGTTTGTTTGTTTGTTTCAACTCATCTCAGGAACTACTGGTTCGAATTGGACAATTCTTTTTGTGTTGAATAGACCATTTATCGAGCTTTAGGCTATATAACATCACGTTCCAACTTTTAGGAGCGAAGAAATAATGGAGAATGTGAAAGAAAAACGGGGAAAATTATTTATCCTTGAGGGCTTCAATGACGCCCAAAATAACTATTCCATGTGGACGAAGTCGCGGGCACTGCTAGTTTGTTATAAAAATATCGTTTATAAGTTGCAGGGAAAGTAGTGAGGAAGAGGTGTGAGTGTGTATAACTAATTCCAATCAAAATTTATAACTTGAAAATTACATTACATATAAGCGTTCTTAATTGGTCGCCTAATTAACACAAGTCACGTGTAACACTTTTAGCCGTGCCGTTTAATGGTGTAAACATCTCCAATAACTAATGGCATATTAATTAGTTCATGAGAACCATCTTTTTAGAACCATGTCTTTTTGAGAGTTGTTTAGTAGCTTATTAGGTATGTTTAGTAGCTTAATGGTGGAATTGAGATTCAAGTAGTGACAGGTTGCTAGCCTATCGTCTCAAAGATGAGTCCCGAGTTACTTAGTCTATCCTATAGTCTAATTTTACGACATCCATAGGAAAGAGATAGAGATATTCTAAATTGCCGGTAACCACACGGCACCACCACTAGTATCTTATTTGTTACACAAATTTTTGTGTACTCTGTGGTATTGGTTCTTTATAACAACACCCATTGTGATAACTGTGTCATTAAGCTCTTATAAAATTACTATAAAATAAAAATAATGCAAAGACTAACTAACCAATTATAAAATGGTTACCTATCACCAAATATACAAATAATTCATAAATATACATATAACGAAGAGACAAATTACACGGATTGAATTTTCCTCGAAGTAAGTTCGAAACTTGTGTTACGAGGTACTACACACAACCCAACGATACTATATTTTATACTAAATACAAGATATATAGATAAACATCCAATACCCAGGCCAATCAGAGAAAGTTCGTTTCTCATCATAGCCTGGCCGGGATTCGAACCCGGGACACCTCCGGTGACACATATTAGTGCACTACTGCCGCGCCACAGGGGCCGTCAAATATATTACCATAAGCATTGTAGGTGATGCTGGCAAAAGCTTGAGCTCCGAACTCCGCAAAACGCCTCCCCTCTCTTGCTTCTCTCGCAGCGAATTGCAGAACAGCAGCCGCAGAAACTCGATCATTCTGCCCGTTGTGCTGCGACGTGTCTTCCACCATCTCGGACAGTTTCGCGGTTTTAATTCACAGATGGCGTTAGTTGCGTATTGTTAGTTCAACGTTGCGCGGACAGATGGCGTTCTAAACAATTTTGTCAATTCCTTACTTAAACTTTTGAGTATTTCAATTCAGTCTTGATGTTTGGTTTAGTCACAGATGATTTTCACTATAACGGAATGGCTTCAGTCTTCATTAATTTCTTTGACAGGTCTAAGTCAAAATTTACAGTCGCTGTCAGAAAACGCAGTTTTTACAAATTTGTGTCCATATATGCGACAGTTTCAAGACCGACGTATTAATTTTGTACACTTGTTTAGCAGGTTCGTGCATAGTCATTTTCCCACAATCACTTTTCACTTCACTCTTGTGTCACTTAGACTGTGTATTATTTATTTATTTTTCAGATAGAACTGGCTATAAATAACTTTTTACATGAATGTTTAATTAGAAAAATCATTAGACAATGGAATAGAACGACAGCGATAGAAGAAAAATGCAGTCTTGAAAGGAGAACGAATATAAGCCGAGAATAAGAGAATAATCAAATGTCGATTTTAAAACAAGAAGTACCTACCTCATTTTATAGTAAATACTTATATAGATAAACATCCAAGACCCAGGCCAATTGGAAAAAGTTCGTTTCTCATCACGCCTGCCACCTGGCCTGATAATAAACAGAGACACAAACAAGACAAAACCTGAACTGATGGCACAGGCAGGAGGCCTAATTGCACATGCAATATCTTCCAAACAACCAAAGAAACAATTTCCAATAAGACTTACAAAACCCTTGTGCAAGACTTCCTGTACATCTGAGAAATTAAGACACTTT
Source organism: Amyelois transitella (assembly GCF_032362555.1). NCBI lineage: Eukaryota > Metazoa > Arthropoda > Insecta > Lepidoptera > Pyralidae > Amyelois > Amyelois transitella. The sequence continues at coordinate 4,031,301 of NC_083532.1, read as the reverse complement.
ACAAGACGACGACGGCTAGAACAGCCTGAAAATATGCATAAAAATGATATGAATGGTATAGAGGTAATCCTGGCCTGACTTTTCACCAGAACGTCCCCGAAACATAGTAGCAAAAAAAGGAATTCCCGTGGGAGAATAGACTCGACAAAAAATTAGCAATAGAGACGTCAATTTTATTTCAAAACCGTTGCCGTGTGATTCCTGACACCAATACAAAAAAGAATAGGACCACACCATCTCTTTACCATGGATGTCGTAAAAGGCGACTAAGGGATAGGCTTACAAACTTGGGATTCTATTTTAGGCGATGGGCTAGCAACCTGTCACTATTTGAATCTCAATTCTATCATTAAGCCAAATAGCTGAACGTGGCCATTCAGTCTTTTCAAGACTGTTGGCTCTGTCTACCCCGCAAGGGATATAGACGTGAACATATGTATGTATGTATGTAATTTTATTTCACAGGTTTAAGCGTTAATAGACATGTCAATAACCTTTACCTATCAAAAAAAGATTAGACACTAAAAACAAATGTCAGTTAAAAATAATAATGGCCGGTACAAGCAGTTTCTGTAGTAGCAGACATATTTTCGGGTATTATCATTCACATCATACATCGTGTTCGTACGTAATAATATTATGTCATTTGTGTTAGCCTAACTGGTTATACACAGCTTCACCTGCCCACGTGATAACACAATTTGTATCTTTTGTATGAAGTTAACTAGCGACCGCTTGCGGTTTTTCTCGCGTGTAATATGTAGGGGTAGTAAGTTTAAAAGATCGAGTTAGAAATATGAATGTGTGGAGTGAAAGAGAATGTGGTGACTAAAATTGAAAAGAGTATGTTGAGATGGTTTGGACATGTCGAGAGAATGGATGAGGAAAGACTAACGAAAGGAATTTACATGGCAGAGCTGACTGTAAAAGTGTGACAGGGCCAGCCTCGTCGAAATTTCAAGGAGCAAATTTCGAATGTCTTGAAAAAGGGAGATGTTAGGAGTGCCCGTAATCGTCGAATATGCATGAAAAGAGTAATGAGTGTAGAGGAAGCGGGAGGTCTGAAGGATCGTAGCGAGTGGAATTCCATAGTCTCTGCCTACCCCAATGGGAAACAGGCGTGATGGTATGTATGTATGTAATTTATAGGGTCAAGCAACTGAATGTGTGTTACCATATATCTTATAAGGGTTAGGTTCCCCAGCAAAGGTTACTAAGGTCAGACTGGAGTAGCTTCTTGTAAAAACTTGTGTGGTCTCGGCACCAATAAAAAAAAAATAGGACCACTCCTACTCTTTCCCGTGGATGTCATGAAAGGCGACTAAGGGAAAGGCTTATAAACTTAAGATTCCTCTTGTAGACGATGGGCTAGCAACCTGTCACTACTTACTTGAATTTTAATGCCATCATAAAGCCCACACAGCTGAACGTGCCCTTTCCGTCTTTTCAAGACTGTTGGCTCTGTCTACCGCGCAAGGGATATAGACGTGTCTCTATGTATCTACTGCCATCTAGTGGCGATCTCTTGCAAATAGCACATTAATGTATAATAAATAAATATATACGGCACAAATTACACTGATTAAGTTAGCCTCGAAGCAAGTTCGAGACTTGTGTTACGAGATGATAACTTAACGATACTATATTTTATAATAAATACCTACTTATATAAATGAACATCCAAGACCCAGGCCAATCAGAAAAAGTTCTTTTATCATTATGCCCTGGCCGGGATTCGAACCTGGGACCTCCGGTGTCATAGACAAGCGTACTGCCGCTGCGCCACAGAGGCCGACAAATGAAAAAAAATGTATGACTATGAGCGGAAAACATACTATCTTTTTATAGACGACTTTTTATATTAAAGACGTTTTTACACATATTTTCTCAAAATTGTCACATGCATAACCTTCAAGCCACACCTTCATATAAGCAAAATTTTATATGCAAACAACGTGTTACTTTAGAACATATATACATATATATGTATATATAATATTAACAAACATACTAACACACCTACCGAAGCGAAACGTGTGTTAAGGTAGACTTGTTAATTAATCGTCAGCAAAAAAAAGGAGTAGGTTCTCAATTCCCACGTATATTTTTGGTAAATTAATTTTAGAGAAAATTAATTTCGCGCTATTTATTTTGCGCAGCATCGCCCGCGCTAATTTAGCGCCACCTACAAAACGCAACGAATTGAGCGCAATTTGATGGACCCGACCCATTGTTAAAAAGTTTAAAAAAATATGTACATATAATCACGTCTATATCCCTTGCGGGGTAGACAGAGCCAACAGTCTTCAAGACTGAAAAGCCACGTTCAGTCTTTTGGCTTAATGATAGAATTGAGATTCAAATATTGACAGGTTGCTAGCCCGTCGTCAAAAAAAAGAATCCCAAGTATATAAGCTTATCCCTTAGTCGCCTTTTACGACATCCATGGGCAGGAGATGGAGTGGTCCTTTTATTTTTTTCTATTGGTGCCGAGAACCACGCGGCGTCAATAAAAAAAAAACGAATGATTAAATAAATACATATATATATACGGGACAAATTAAACAGATAGAGTCAGTCAGCCTCGAAGTAAGTTCGAAACTTCGTGTTACTTTACAAATACATGTAGGTAACAAACAATCCAAACGTTTACATAGCAAATTTCTTTAATTTGAACAAGTTTTCACCAGTAACAACAGTAAACATATATATATATATGTATATAACAAGAGACAATAATGTACATTTAAATAACGGCTGAGCAAACAAAACATATAGGTATATTTTTTTTTCTTTTTCTTATGGTGCAATAAAGATTCTATCTATCTATATTTGCTATACACAGTGAAACAAGAATTGTCCCTTATCAAGTGGAGCAAAGAATTTACCAAAAAAAAAACTATCTTCCTCATACATACATATGATCACCCTTTTTTACCATTGGAGTAGGCAGAGACTATGGATTTTGACTTGCTACGATCCTTACAGACCTCTCCCGCTCCCTCCACACTCATTACTGTTTTGTTGCATATTCTAAGATTACGGGTACTCCTAACATCTCCCTTTTTTCAAGACATTTATTTATTTGAACTTCATTGCACAAAATACAAATGTATAGCACAATTGGCTGGTAGCATTATCTACCATTCAACCATTGGGTCTGACAGAGAACTTTATGAGGGGTCAAACTAAATAAATGTATTTATACCTACACAAAATATAAAATTAAATTCGGAAAAAATTATACATACAAACTTTCCTCTTGAATCACTCTACCTGTTACAAAAAACCGCATCAAAATCCGTTGCGTAATTTTAAAGATTTAAGCATACAGACAAACAGACTAAAATAGCGACTTTGTTTTATACTATGTAGTGATATACCCTCGCGATTCAAGATTGTATACCCGTGATTTGAAACTAGAACGACTTGGGGATGTCCTGATGGACTCGGGAAGTGAATTCCAGAGCCTGACAGCCATAACGGTGAAAGAATTGGATTCATTCGAAATTTGGTCCTTCTAAGTTCGACGAGGCCGGCTTTGCTTTGCCTTGTAAATTCCTTTCGTATCATACATAACCCGACTCATATTAAAAATTCGAAAGTAATTATATTTGTTTGTTTTTTATTGTTTGTATTGTACCGTATTTATAGCAAATAAAGTATTTGTATTTGTCTCTTCATGCGACATCTACTGAACAAATCTTCTTTTTCATCAAAGTCACGTCTATATCCATCGCGGGGTAGACAGAGCCAACAGTCTTGAAAAGTCTGAAAGGCCATGTTCAGCTGTAGGTATTGCTTAATGATGGAATTGAGATTCACATGTTGCCTAAATTTTAGGTCAAAATCATAATAATCGGTATGTCACTTTGAGATAAGTATAACTTCTGAACTTTGCGATAACTGGATATAGCCAGTAACAAATCTTCATTACATTTTTTTTATAATAAGCATATAGTTTTTTTTTTTGCTTATTTGACGAGCAGATATAAATAAATATATACGGGACAAATTACACAGATTCAGTTAGCCTCGAAGTAAGTTCGAGACTTGTGTTACGAGATATTAAATCAACGATATTTTATTTTATAATAAATACTTATATAGATAAACATCCTAGACCCAGGCCAATCAGAAAAAAATCTTTCTCATCATGCCCTGGCCGGGATTCGAACCCGGGACCTCCGGTGTCATAGACCAGCGTACTACCGCTGCGCCACAGAGGCCGTCAATATTTTTATTAATTGTTTTAATTTGGTTTTCGGCGCTTCAGGGTACCTTAGCCTCGGCCTTTCACTAAGAAGGTTCCGATTCCTACTCTTCTTATTAATTTGATTAGTCAACCTGCTTTCATTCAGCCTCTCCACAAATAACCCTCTCTCATATCTCTGCCTGTTACCGGTTGCACCCTACACTGGAGTTTTTCGGGACCCAGGGTCCGCCTTCTCTCCCCAATTGGTCCAGTTTTCAGCGTCGTCAATATTCAGTTCATTGGCTGGCTCGCATATCATCTTTTGCGACGTCCAACCAGGATTTAGATAGCCTCTCTACAAATAATTTTACTGAATGAATACATAGACCCCAGAAAAACAGGACAACCCTTTCATTCGTTCATTCACATTCATTTGATGTTACAAAGGACCCTTCAATCAACAATGATTCCAAATTGTTAACAAAAAGACCTAGAGAACGAAATCTATGACAATGAACGAAGGAAGATGTACGGGTTCATTCACAATCATTGAAAAGGTGAGGTTAACCAAATCGGTAGAAAGAGAGAGAAGATATACCTTGCAACTTTCGTGAATAACCGCAATCTCTACAAATATGTATATACCTATACATACATAAAATCACGTCTATATCCCTCGCGGGGTAGACAGAGCCAACAGTCTTGAAAAGACTGAATGGCCAGCTATTTGGCATAATGATAGAAATAAGATTCAAATAGTGACAGGTTGCTAGCCCATCGCCTAAAAGAAGAATCCCAAATTTATGAGGCTTTTCCTTAGTCTTAACAAAAAAAGAAAGATTGAAATCATTCCCAAACTACATTTTCCTGCTACAAATTCCAATATCAGTATCAAGAGGACAGTTTTTATAATTAAGCGAATAAATCTTCCATCACCGTAGTATTTATAGTGTTAAGATTTAATATAAAAATGACAAATCGACAACAGACCTATTAACCAATCAAAAAAGATGGATGGATCATGATGCCGGACACAACAGACAAGGAGAAGGAAATGTTTTGATTCTGTTTTATAATCTGTGCTTCTTCAAAATGGCCACTTAGATCATACGACGCACATACTAAGAAGCCCAGAAAATGTACATGTTTGCATTTCTCTGACCTTTGGACATAACGATATATTGAGAAATAACATAATAACTCATACAAAACGGCTAATGATCACAATAATTATGGCAACATAAACAAAATACTGGCAATGAGAAATAAAAAAAGAAATGCCAGCACTTCGAAATTTAAAGAGCACTAACACGGCACAACGCGTTTCCCAATCAAAATTAGAACACGAATATTTAAAAAAAATGTATCACCATTCCATTTCACGAAAATAAACGACCGTTTATATTTATTTTTACTTGTATTTTTTTTCACTATTATAAATTTAGAACACGACACTTGTAAATTCCGTTTCGCACAACCTGGCACAGCGCGCCGAAAGGACCAACTGTTTGTTATGACTATTCATAATTTAGTTTCTTCATTATCAATGGTCGGCAAAGATAAATTGTTATAGAAATGACTAAGAGATACATCTTGTGAGCTAGTTATCTATACTTCTATACTAATATTATAGTGTTTGTTTTTTTGAACGCGCTAATCTCAGGAACTACTGGTTCGAATTGAAAAAATCTTTTGTATTGAATAGACCATTTATCGAGGAAGGCTTTAGGCTATACATACATATAACATCACGCTGCAACTTTAAGGAGCGAAGAAATAATGGAAAATGTGAAACAAAACGGGGAAAATTCATCCTTGACGGCTTCAATGATGCCCAAAATAACTATTCCACGCGGACGGAGTCGCGGGCACAGCTATATTAATAAACATAAGACTACAGAAATAATAAGTTTAGTATTAATAATGTGACGTCCTAACTGATGGTTGGGTCACAATAACGTTTTATATAACATTTTAAATACGATATTTATTTGACAGTTTTGAAACTGCGCAGAAAACTGCGTGCCTTTCAGCCTTTTCGAGATTTTTGGCTCAGTCTACCCCGTAAGGGATAAAGACGCGATTATATGTGTGTACTCTTCTTATAGACGATAGGGTAGCAAGTAAATAACGTGTCTATGAATTCCTTTTTCATCAGACCTTTACAAAGAAACCTTTCTTCTTTCCCACCAAGTAGGTTTGTTTGTCTGTTTGAAATATCTTTATTGCGTAGAAATTTACACAGTAACAAGTAAATAGTACATAGTTATAAAAGAAACAAATCACTTGCAATGGCGGACTTATCCCATGAAGGGATCTCTTCCAGTCAACCGGTTAGATAGGTAACGAATTAATTTCTTCTGTGTATATTTATTCTATGTACAGACGGCGTGTTCAACTTTAAACAGATAATTTTATTGTATATGCTAAGTAAATAAGACTAGGAACATTGAGAAACAAAGTCATTAGACTCGGTATCATATTTAATTTGGTTTGATGTTATTCCTTAGATTTTAACATAAAGGTCAATCATATAACGTAATGCCTCCCGCATGCCTAGGTAAATTTTAGGAAATAAGTTCTTATAAACTTTAGCTTATAAACTTGGGAATTCCTCTTTAAGGCGATGGGCTAGCAACCTGTCACTATTTGAAACAAACTCAATTCTATAATTAAGCCAAACAGCTGAACATGGCCTTTCAGTCAATACTGTTAGCTCTGTCTACCTCGCAAGGAATATCGACGTGATTATAATGTATGTATAAGTTCTTAGTGACATCTCTTAGTACACCCCCACACCATATAAGGTAACTACATACCTACCAACTTTCAAGTTTTAAGACCCAACAGTTTGGAATATGCGCTACCTGTTATTCAGACATTATTTTAGTTTTTTGTTATATATGTATACTAGAGGCCGCCCGCGACTTCGTCCGCATGGAAACCCTATCAATCCCGCGGGACCTCCGGGATAAAAAGTAGCTTATATATTATTCTGGGTCTTCAGCTACCTACATATCAAATTTCATCATAATTGGTTCAGTAGTTTTTGCATGAAAGAGTAACAAACATCCATACTGACATACTCACAAACTTTCGCATTTATAATATTAGTAGGATTTATTTGAAATTACATAGCTGTCATTTGCGTTTTGTTATTCCAAGTCTGATTCTTTTTTGTTATACCACGTTTTATAGTGACTGACGTTTCATGTCAAGTCACACGGGAACGCTGTCGAACGGGATAAAAAGTATCCTATGTCCGTCTCCTGGCTCTAAGCTACCTCCCTACCATTGTTCAGCCAAATCTGTTCTGCCGTTCTTGAGTTATAAGTGGTGTAACTAACACGACTTTCTTTTATATATATAGATATGCAGTTTTTATAAATCTAATCACACAAGATTTTATTACGTGCGCAGATTGACCTGCACTAGCACCTAGGTCATAACTGAAAATCAGCGTATTGCTCTATAGCAATAAATTCGTTGAATTGTGATATTTTGTATTGCTGCAACTCACACCTTAATTAATTTGTATTTTATATGAAATTGTAAATTGTGTGTAGCAAATCAAATAAATGAATTATCTTTCTATCTAAGATATTAGCTTACATTTCTACAAATCTGTTACGTGGCATTTTATTGTATCATTGTATTTATGACTTAAGCATGCGTCGACATTCTGGAGTTAGTACCAATTGCATCCTCGACGCTTTGGATTTGAATCCAGGGTCACCCAAAAAATAATATTAAAAATAGCAACAACAAAAAAAAAAATTCGTTACTGAGAATCGAACCTAGGTCCACCGACTAAATTAAAACCCATTGCTCTAACCACTAAACTACCATTACCACGCTCGCGCCCTTCGAAATTATGCGTATGACCATGAACTTCGAGTTAGGTTTTTACACGAAGCGACTCCCGTGTGATCTCCGCCACCTTTGCAGAAACGATCGTGATTACACATCCAGTTGCCTGAATGCAGCCTCCATGAGACGGCCTCTGTGGCGCAGCGGTAGTGCGCTTGTCTGTGTCAAAGGAGGTCCCGGGTTCGAATCCCGGCCAGAGTATGATGAGAAATGAACTTTTTCTGATTGGCTTGGGTCTTGGATGTTTATATATAAGTATTTATTATAAAATATAGTATCGTTAAGTTCGTTGAGTTAGTATCTCGTAACATAAGTCTCGAACTTACTTCGAGGCTAACTCAATCAGTATAATTTGTCCCGTGTATAATGTGTATAATGAGGTTGGTCCTTCAGCGATGCGTTAACTAAAAGAAAACCAATAACTTACCCATAATCTTCTTCGGGGGCACCTTCCTCTGCTCCTTCTCCTCGCTGTCGTCCCGCCTCATCATCTTCCCGTCCCCCTGCCACTTCCGCTTCCTCCCCTCCCTCTCCTCCAGGTACATCCCGAACTCTTCCTCCCGCCCAACAAGAGAAAGCCTCACAGTAGACTCCCACCCGTAATCTTCCTTTCGGGTATCATGCATATTATAGTCCTTTTCCTTGTCCATATAAAATTCCATCACACAATGACACTGAATGAAATGAATGAATGAATGATGCGCTCACAGTCCGTTCAGTTAGAAGAGAACGAAGAACGAGTTGTATAACTTCTTGATACCCGTTGATTCTCTTTGGCGGTGACTCTGTAGTAGAACGTTCTCGATTTTCAGTAGCATCTTTGAGTTATTCCTGCAGAGGTGGTATTGGACGCGGGGTATCAGACCCAGGGTCTTGGTAGTGAAACGGCTGCCGATCAGATAGGTGGGTTGGCAGTTGATGATGGTCTCCATATGGTCACTTGGTGGGTACTGAGTTCGGGTCCCAGTGGCCTGTCGCTTTCAGCGGCTGCTACGGCTCCTGGAAAATGAGATATGTTTACATATTTTTGTTTTGCGACTCGGGAATCATCTATACTAATATTATAAATCTGAAAAATTTGTTTGTTCGAACGCGCTAATCTCAGGAACTACTGGTTCGAATTGAAAAAATTCTTTTTATGTTGAATAGACCATTTATCTAGGCAGGCTTTAGGCTATATAACATCACGCTGCAACTATAAGGAGCAAAGAAATAATGGAAAATGTGAAAAAAAAAACGAGGAAAAACGGGGAAAATTATTCATCCGTGGGGGCTTCAATGATGCCCAAAATAACTATTCCACGCGGACGAAGTCGCGGTCACAGCTAGTAATGAATATAGGGGATCATATCTACTACTAAAAATATGGGACGATACCATGACGTTTTTAAGGTTTCGGCTACCCGAGGCCACATTGACCTGTCTTTGAGAGAGCCGTATGTCAAATTATCCAGCATTTGGTCTCGATTCGGTTTACATTTAAAAACATGCCGATCCGTTTCAGGGGATTTTGCACGCCGCTAGTAGTAAAGAGAGAGAATACAGTTGGGAATGCAAAATTTTATATGTTTAAAACATTTATAAGCACCCGGAAAATAAGTAGATGCGCAGTGGCAGCTTTTTATACTCGTATTAAAAAAAAAAATTCTGAACAAGGGCCATAGACTAGAATTAGTTCAAATATCGCGCTAGGCACTTTATTTCTTTCCAAAATTTTAAAATATTTTTTATAAGATTTACATGGTACTAAAACACTTCAACATTTCTCTTTTCAAAATCGCATCTCCGCATTTAAACACTTTTTATTAACACTGGCTGATAAAAAAAAGAATAAAAATAATACTATAAACAATTACCAGCTCTGATTGTCTATGATACGATGTGTTGGCAATAAATGAGGTGAATAGAATTAGTTGCGAGTGATTGAGCATTTTGTAACGTAACACTTGGTATTTGACACCGTTGGCAAAGATTATTTATAACATATATACACATACATGTAATCACGTCTATCCATTGCGGGGTAGACAGAGCAAGAAAGGCCTTGTTCAGCTGTATGGCTCAAGAATGGAATGAGAAATCCACAGGAAAGAGATGAATTGCAGAAACCATACGGCACTCTTAAAGTGCTGGTTACCACCCGGCACCACCACTAGTATCTTATTTACATTTACACATACATACATATAATAACGTCTACTCGTATATCCCTTGCGGGGTAGACAGAGCCAACAGTCTTGAAAAGACTGATAGGCCACGCTCAGCTTTTTCTTATTTGTTACACAAATTTTTGTGTACTCTGTAATATTGGTTCTTTATTGCCTAATGAAATTGTAATTAAATTACGTAACAGCTATTGTGATAAATGCGTCATTAAGCTCTTAAAAAATGTTATATAAATAAAAATAATGCAAAGACTAAATAACCAATTACAAAATGGTTATATATTCTATGCATGTCGTAAAATGCGACTAAAGGATAGGCTAATTAACTCGGGACTCATCTTTTAGACGATGGGCTAGCAAGCTGTCACTATTTGAATATCAATTCCACCATTAAGCTATTAAACATTGCCTTTGCGAGACTGTTGCCTCTGTCTAACAAGGGGTAAAAAACGTGATTATACTTTCGAATGTTACTAACGAAAATTAACGAAATGTTTCTCGTAGGTAAGCGTACATTACCGATCGCATGAGAATTGGACCCCAGCTCATCACCAATTCGTACTGAATACAAAAGGAAGTGGCTTATTTCGCATGTAGCGTACGATTTAACGCAAGGATCACGCACGCGCAAGATGATCGACGTGACCGACGCTTGCGCATGGTGATGTATCACATCCATTCAGTTACAAGTCATCTGCTGAAAAAGGGACCTCAAAAAAAAAAGAAATTTGGAAGTCGATTTTCAAAAATCGAATATTAAAAATTAGGAAGAGTTCTGTAATCAACTTTTTTTTAACAAAATTATTTAGGTTGTCCGACTTTATACACAACCAGGTTCCATATAGAATTGGTAACAGATAAACTTATGATTATGACGCAATAAAAACTACGATCATCAGATAGCGAAGGCAACAGACAAAACCAAAGGCTTAAACTACCTTCTGTACCAGAAGATGAAGGAAAACATGAACCCAAATGGGGACACATGGGATAAGTTAAATAGAATTATCGATACCAATTGGACGATTTAAAATAACAGCAAAATTAATCCAAGAGTTGAAGTGACGAGAAGCGTAATTAAAAAACGCGTGGTCAATATTATCAAAAGCATAGTAGATCACGTTTCGGCCGCAACTGTTAAAGTAAGTTATGTTGAAAATGGTTTTACTTACAACGAATTCATTGCCACATTCTCAAAAAAAAAAAACAAATCACCAGAACCTCACCTTCAGCGAGTCCAAGAGCACAACACTAATTCGAAAAACAAAATTCCAATGACAGTTCAATTTTCGAAACGCGGCCGTATTGGCGAAATCGTCACCAGCGCTCCTCGGGTTCCATTTTTGAAAACATTTCAATCTACCATTTTGTTTTTCTTATTGCAACGAATTCGCGATTCTTGTGGCCAGTTGGCGAGACGACTAGTGCTAAATTGCCCAGGCGTCGTTTGCCTGTTGTGTTTAATTCCCTGACCAATGGCGTTCGCTGGAGAGTCTTCGTGAATTAGGACCACTTGCGGCAGGGTCACATAATCGTTGGGTTAAGACGGTCGGCCGTCGTTGAATGGCTTGGGTTCCGCGGCGATTGTTGGAACGACTGTCGATTGTGTTCTGTCCTCACTTATGTATTTTGTACTCGTACGCATATAATAAAGTTCCAAATTTGATTTTATCTTTCGTCCGAACCCAGACATTGTGAAGACATTGTCTCTGCTATCAATTTCGTTTTTCGATATAGTTCTGCTATGAAAAAAGTATGTAGGATCGTGGCATGTGGAAGATGTAGTCTCTGCATACCCTCTCCTGGAAGGAGGCGTATTTTATGTCTTATGCAAGCTTTATTGCTTACAGTGGAGCCGAATAGACGACCAGTTGAGTCTTCCTATTAAGAAACTATTTCCAGGCATCATAACTGATATCTCCTTTGGCAAATAAGTAAATTCTTGATAGACGTTGAGAGATGCGACTTAACGCCAGTAGAAGAAACTATAATCAGTTGGTCGATATCCATAACTTTTGCAAAGCTTAAACAAATTCCTTAAAAATAACTGCAATATGCCGTCTGCTTAAGGTCTACAAAGAGCTTGACAAAAATCACCAAGTCACGAAAGATGATATTAGAGCCAACGGTCTAAAAACTGAGTTAGCCGAGAACTGGTCACCGAGGAAAGAGAAACATCGAGAGACAGACCCTGTAGCCAGGAAGCCCCAATTGGCTGACAAGGTGCAACTGAGAACATTCAAAATACAGACAAAAACTCAATCGCCTACAGATTAAGAAATAGATCTGATGGGCACAACACTTTCAGAAGCGCCAACGTTTGAGGATGCAACTGTGGACATGCAGAATACAGATACAGAAAGACTTTACCCATACCAAGATCTAAGGAGGTCTGATGGGCACAACACTGAGAATGGACCAACACATTTAAAAACACTCTTCTCCAGCTAATAGTCTGTAGCGTGAGCGCTGAATTGGGCTCGACCACCACCAAAGAAAAGATCTTCCACCAGGCTAGGTGTTATTGCTGGAAAACCGCACAAGAGAAGGGTTGAGTCGAAAATTGTATTTATGCTCCAATCCGTGAAAACTATGACAGTGTTATTATAACATGCTTCGCTGTGATTGGCTGATGACATGTGGCGTAGCGTGTCCACAAGTTAGAAGATTCGAAAGCATGTACGTACATATCTCCGTAAAGCGTAGCAAGTTTCTAGCAAGATCCCAAGTATATAAAACCCTTAGATATTTTATGCGCGGGTAGAAGACGAAGCTGGCATACAAGATTTTTAATGAGGAAGCAATTAAATTTGCCAGCTCTGTGGAACCAACCCAGGACCTTAAGATATTTAACTCAAATGTGAACGCGCTCTTGCAATAAAGTTTTTTCCTCCTAATTAAAGACAATGATTTTAATGAAACATGTCCCGGGAGTAATTGATATTTATTGTCAACAATTAGAGGGAGATTCGCGCGTGGCGAATACGTCACGCTCGTACGAAGGACTCTTAAAATAACGCCTCTGTAGGAAGTATAGTTAAGTTATTTATTCCTACAGAAGAAAGGAGAAAAGAGGAGAGAAATTATCAGTTAAAAATCACTATATTATTCAACATAAAATTAAGAATATCTATTTGAAAATAAAAGTTATTTTGACATATCTCTAACAAACAACATCATGGCAACCGTTGCTATGACGTATACCAAGAAGGTTGCCTACACCTCTATCCCGGAGGGGTAGGCAGAGACCTCATCTTTCCACTTGCCACGATCTCTGCATGCTTCTTTCGCTTCATCCACATCCATTAATCTCTACATGCACGCTCGTCGGCTTAGAGTACTTTTAACCTGACGTTTCACCAGGACCATCTCGATTTGATCAAGGAACGTCCGTTTAGGCCTTCACCTGCCAACGTTGTCATGTCATTCACATACACCTCGCATATTCGATGGTAACATTCCAACTAACATTATAAATGCTAAAGTAAGTCCTTTGTGTGTTTGTTGCCACTTTACGCGTTTTCTACTAAACCAAACATCTTGAAATTTCGCGTAGGTATATATATATAAATACTATCGACCCGCCCCGGCTTCGCACGGGTGCAAAATTATAAATGTTATTATACATAAAAACCTTCCTCTTGAATCACTCTACCTGTTACATAAAACCGCATCAAAATCCGTTGCGTAATTTTAAAGATTTAAGCATACAGACAAACAGACTAAAATAGCGACTTTGTTTTATACTATGTAGTAAAGAGTCTAGAGAAAGACATAGCGTATCATTCATGCCGGTAAAACCTATAATTCCCGTAGTAAGTATTTACGAGAAACCTGTATTCTTTCGTATTGGGTGTTGAATTCGCGCGGGCGAAACTGCGGGTAAAAAGCTAGTACCAACTAAAGTTGTCAGTCAGTCAGTCAGGTAACAGAATTGTTCTTCATCAGCCATCATCATTCTCGATTGCGTCCCCACCATTCTGACAGAAGTCCGCCGAATACCACGGACCTGGATTTCGTAAGTCAGGTTTTTACAGGAAACGACAAAGACGAGAGTCTGCTTTAGTCCCAGTTGCATCCTCACCATTCTGGAGAGGATCCGTGGCTTGCTTTTGACCCTGGATTGTGTGAGTCAGGTTTTTACACAAAGCGATTTCCATCTGAGCTCCGTAAAAGTTAAAAAATCTAATAATAGATCATGATTACACATCCAGTTGTCTGAATGTGGAGGTTTTTCTCATGTTTTTCCACACCGTAAGAGCATCGGTTAGTATTCAAACTAATGTAATCCAGGGCCCACCTGTACCAGGACGCCAGACTTCGAAGACGTGAATCCAACAGACAGTTTTATTAAATGCTACACCACAGATATATACACAGACAGACACGTCCAATTAAATAATAAATCGGCCAAATGAGAGTCGGACTGGCGCACTTAGACTTTCATATCATTATCAAAATAATCATTTTACATACATATATAATCACGTCTACATTACTGATAAGTAACAAAAGACTGAAATGCCACGTTTAGCTGTATGGCTTCATTACAATCATTCAATTCTATTTGAATTTCGATTCCGTAATTTAAATTGCCAATACATCTTCTACAAAAAGAATCCTCCCAATTTTATTAGCCTTCCCCTTAGTCGTCTTTTACAACATCAATGGGAAAAATATGGAGTAGTCCCATTTTAAAGTGCCGGTAACCACACGGCATAAAATTAAACAAATACAACATACCATTAACAAAAAGCCGCGCACAGCACAAATTTCTACTATCTTCAGTCAGTCTCACAGACAATTTCAATGTCCGAATTCTTTTTAATCATCAATACAAAGGTACCAAATAATTCCATTAAAGTGTATGAGCGAGACGCGAGATTATTTCTCGTTAGGATTGATGTTTTCTCTTTCTACAGCTGCGATGTTGCTCTGTTGAAGTTCTTCGTCTGAAAATAAAAATAAACGAGAATTTGAAAAAATATATTTTTGTCATACAAAATAAAACAACGTTTAACCCCAATGACATTATATTGTTTTGTTACAGCTCATACTATTTTTACTTTATCTTTTGGAAATAGAGAACCGCCTCCAATCTATATCCTCCTTCGTGAAATTCCTAAAACCTTCTCTTAAGAGTAACAAACATTTTCCTGAAATCGCATCAAAATCGGTTCAGCGGAACGCAAGGTAATCGCGGTCAAACATACATATATACGGCGGTTAAAAACGTCTATAAGGTTACTTGCCAATCTATACTAATATTAAAAAGCTGAAGAGTTTGTTTGTTTGTTTTTTTGAACGCGCTAATCTCAGGAACTACTGGTTCGAATTGAAAAATATTTTTGTGTTGAATAGACCATTTATCGAGGAAGGCTTTAGGCTACATAACATCACGCTGCATCAATTAGGAGCGAAGAAATAATGGAAAATGTGAAAAAAAACGGGGAAAATTATTCATCCTTGAGGGCTTCAATGACGCCCAAAATAACTATTCCACGCGGACGAAGTCGCGGGCACAGCTAGTCAGTTATATAAATGCCTGGAATTTTACTCTTGGCGTTGTCCTGGTTGCACCCTGTCCCCGGGAAGGGACCTTGGGTCCGCCTATAACCAGTTATATCCAGCACTGAGAATAAGTCGGATTGTTATGCAATTTGTTTGAACTCCGTAACCTAATCTTAGTACTCAGCTTGTATAAGTCATACATAACCCACCAATCCACCATTTTGTTGTCTAAATTTAAATATTTTACATCGATGTTTTTTTTTTTTTTATAAATAACTTTTTCAAACAATTTTAAATGTGCAGGTTTACTTATGTTTCCTCTCGCCGTAAAAATGTCTGTTTTCATTCAAACTAATGTACGTAACTCAAAAGTCTCGCACACTTCATTTCACCATCCACACACGGATGAGCTTCTGTTGATGAGAAAATGAGTGTCCATTCTAAACTTTTATTAACTCTATGGTTTCACAATGAATACCGGACCAATCCCGACCTTATGCGATTAAGGAGCGAGATTGACGGAACATTTATGTATTTTAAACCTTATTACCCAGGAATAAGACTGTGAAGGAGATATTGATGTCATGACTTGTAGATTTGAACCTTATGACAAGGGAATAAGACTGTATTAACAGCATCCGTTCAGGTCCAAATGGAACCGTAGGAGATATCCAGTAGTCACCAGATATTAGTGGAGTGGTACCGATGAAGACTGGACATAAAATTGGACAGATTTTTCAAATAAAAAAAAATCGATTTAATAAAAAATAATAAAATTAATAAAAATATTGATTTTAAATTTGATAAACGTAAATTAAATATCATTAATAAATCTTTGAAGGTAGGTAGATGTTTAAAAATATTTTATTGTAAAAATAATATTATTTAATTCAATAAGTAACAAAAATATTAAGGTACTATGAATTTTTCAAAATTTGACTAAAATAAAATAAAAATATAACCCCACTCAAAAAATTATGTTATAACTAAAATAAAATTTATGTGACAAACAAAGTCTCGGAAAAGTTTTTAACAGCCAACCAAATAATAGTGCCGTATGATTCCCAGCAGTGCCGTGTACTTCCCGGCACCAATACAAAAAAGAATAGGACCACTCCATCTCTTTCCCATGGATGTCGTAAAAGGCGACTAAGGGATAGGCTTATGAAATTGCGATCCTTTTTTTTAAAGCGATGGGCTAGAAAACTGTTTGGATCTCAATCCATCATTAAGCCGAGCAGCTAAACGTGGCCATTCAGTCTTTTCGGGACTATTGGCTCTGTCTACCCCGTAAGGGATATGGACGTGACTATATGTATGTATGTATGTAACCAAATAATACAGAGAAAATTTCCAGAAATAAAAGTACAAAAGCTTCTTTACTATACCTACGTAAATGAAAACGGTAAGATAACGAAATATATTGTGTTACCCAATTATTTTATAACAATTTGGTCAAGTTCCTCTATTAAATTTATGAAGGTAGATTCACTTAGATGTACAATTTGGCAAAAGACATCGGAACGTTTAGAAATTCCGTGAGAAACGTTTAAGTAAGGAGTTTAAAAAAACACAGATAACTTACCAGAAAGCGTCGAACGCACAAATATTTTTCAATGCACCCATCTTTATTTTTTATTATCCTTGTGATGGCAAAAAAATATCGAATGTGGAATAATGGAAAATAATTTAAAAAATTAAAAGACAACAATTTTTTTTCTATTTTAAAAATGGAATAGATAAATGCACACGCACACGCAGCGTACGATTCCAGCAGTGGCCCAGGATTGCAGTGTGCTGTTAAATTGTTAGAATGAGGGGGAGACACAATTGGGAACACAGAATGAACGATAAATAGCTGGTCGGTCTTTTGGGCACTCCTTAGCAGAGCCGGCTCTAGCCTATGTAGTGCACAGGTGCAATTAATACTTTGGCGCCCAATGTAGGTAATGTTTTAAGAACATCAAGTTAAAGCAATAGTTTTGATTGGTGATTTTTTTCTTTGTTGACACGAGATTCGTTCACGGCACACGTCATTCAATACTTAAAGTTCACATATTATAGCTTTACGGCCTTCGATAATCCTCAATATTAACTAGACATTTTTCACAGTATCTGACATTTACTCTATTAAGACAAGCAACAAAACTATGCCGCCCGCAGAATATAGTTATACAAATTCTCGCTCAGTAACCTAACATTTACCAATGCATTACGGACACTACTAAGACAATAAGATTGCATAGAGATGCCGATCTTCATAGGCAATAACCACAGAATAGCCGAAGTTTTTAAGTTGAACGAAAATGTCGTCAGACTGAACGAGAAATTTAGGCGCCAGCCATACGTCCCTAATATTACCCATCCCATACATCATTTTGATTGACACTGACATAACCCTGGCACTACTTAGGTTAACTTACGAGCCTGGCACTGTAACTAGCGAGCTGCGTCCTTCGGCGCCCCCTAAAACATTGCGCCCATGTGAAGGACATAGACATACCATGCATAATAGATCTATACCTAAGTCTGATGAAAAAAGTTGATCAGCTTTTATCCATTTTTTCTATTTCATCAGATTTCTATAAACCTTCTTTAGGATTGGATCTTAATTGTCTCGGTTACTTCCCTGGGGAGGTCTGGTATGACTAGGACCCAGGAGTGGGTAACCTTTCGATTAAGACATTCGTTTATAAAAGTTCCTCCTATCCCAATTTGATATAATGCCACCTCCTCCAAATCTTTATAGCTCTGCGCCCGCTAATCAGCGCGTCGCATGAATCTTAAACTGTTTTTTATTACTGACGTTATTGTATCACATACTACGAGTTTTAGGGTTACCATCTTCCTTCGAAAGGTTTGCAAACGTGTTACAGTAGATCAGGAATATATTCGTGATCTTTTCAAACACATCATCAGAGTATCCTTAACCTGACCCTTTACCAGTTCATCTTCGTACTGATTAAGATACGCTTTTCCAAACTTTTTTATGCATTAGAAAAGGTTATCCTTTTTATGGACGACTATCCGAGGTCTTTTTGGTAACAACTTTCTTGCCATTTTGAGGGAATTATGGGAGCGCATGGCGTATGTTTGTCTATGCTTCCACTTTCAACCTCCCCATTTTCATTCGCCTGGTACATTTGGCTAGTTAACCTGCTGTTGTCCTTAATACCTATAACTTTTGAAACCAACTTCAAGAAGGCTGATTGCGTAATCAAGGGGTTGGAACCGCCTCATTGTATTTAGGACTGAAACCCACTAACACTGTACCGTGTTCCACTCATTCTATTGTAATAAAAAAAGAGTCATCGACACGCATTACTTGCGCATTTTAGCCAGGAACCATAACCATTCGACCATCGACCACCGACGCCCTACCGCCTTTATTCTGCCACTCCTCTCATTTGCGAATTGTGATCAGATTCCCAAGGTTTCAAGGTCTTGGCTGACTCTTTTGTTGCACATCCAATGGATCATTGTGTTGAACTGATAATAGGTTCTATTATAATCATTCCTTTAGGATCCCAGTACCATATTACGGAGGCTGAACATGATTGAAGACGAACAATTCCTCATAGGCTTGGGTAATTTGATTTATTAGTAACGAAAACACAAGTCTTACTTCTATGTAAATATGTTGATAAGTTACCTACTGTTCTGAGGTCTTATTGGATTCATGATTATTTTACGTTTTCTGTAAGGGGTTAACTGTATAAAGAGGGTGCGATATATAAATAAAACACCATTAAAGACTATACTAATTTAATATATCTTAAAACAATACATAAATGTATTTAATATAGAAACTGTTTCAATTCGAATTTTAAAAACTTGCAAAAATTACATTACAACGTCAACATCAAAAGTAGTATGCAAATGTTATAAAAATCCAGTAAAAACCTCAAAATGATGATTCAAAAATGGAACGGCTTGCAACTCCGCCATGGACTTCAAAGCGCCAAAATTCGGATTGTCCAAGCAGAAAAATACTCTTTTCACTCTAGCGTGCACTAACGCCATCGCACACATCAAACATGGCTCCCGAATCATGTAAATATAATAACCAGTGCACAAATAAGGTCCACTTGTATCATCTGTTCCCTCAGATTTGGGACGAAAAAGTTTCGCGCCAAAATTGACGTCATCGAATTTCTCCTTCAAATAGGTAAGCAATTCCTTGGTTATGCCACTCAATCGAGTATTTTCCTTATCTGCACTCCAAGCTCCGCCGTTTTGTGTTTTCGCCACGTTATCTATAGCAATCATTGCACTATGTTGAATTGGATGGCTATCACGGTTATCGAAAGATACCGCCACGACTGACTGTATAGACGGATCATAGACAACACATGCGTTTAAATTATGAATATTATCTATTGGCGGATGTGAATCCCGCTTTACATACATTCTGGCCGTTTCAAATGCTATTCTCATGCATACTTTATGTATTGCCAATTCAATATCATTAAAAAAATTGTTACTGGCCAGTTGTTCCAAATATGAATTTGGGTGAAAATTACATGACCATAACTTATTGGCTTCTATGGATTGTCTTTTTAATTTCGGAGCAACGGCTGGCACATCAATCTCTTTGAAATATTCAAAGCTAGAAGCCAAATCTGGAACATTTCTGTCCATGAACTCTTTTATAGTTGTTATGTTGAAGAGCTGTCCTGCTTTCTTCAGTTCTGACGAAGTGCATAGCAAAACATCTTTCTTTCTCACTCTTTTTAAATGCTGCAATGTATTCAATGGCAATTTATCATTCAAAATTCGAATGGCTTGTGACAATTCTTTCGGTTGTTTTATAAAACCGACATACACCTTTATTGTAGGGATTTCCTTGTACAAATCTTGACTGAGGACACATGTTAAGTTATCTTTTGATTCCATTAAAACTGTCGTGATATCTTCAATAACTTCTGTAACAGATTCAGTTCTAATTTTTTTCATTGGAGGTTCTGCCATTTTCAGAATCCAAGTTTTCAATCTTGTAATTCCACGCTGAAAAGAGACAAAGATTCCACTATTTCATTCACACACTGTTGATTAAGCTCTTGTTGTTTTATTATCAGAAAGAAAAAACTTCATTGTAATTCATCATCACAAAAAAAAATTATTGATGACAAAATAAAAACAAAAAACCAGAAGTCATATACATGACAACCATACTGCCTGTTTTACTCTAGTGAAAAAAATAATTATAGATGCATTACTAGAAAAAAAAAAATATAATTTAATTTCTGAAAACATTATCTTAAGTGCAACAAACACTTTCCAGAAAACAGCATCAACAACAACAGTTCATATAAACATGAAATTGTAATTATTAAAAAAAAATGCTGCAGTGCATTTTGTTACTGACATTGATGCCAACCATAGTTGTGAAATCAAAAGATATGACAATTATAAAAAATGATTTTGCAATGTCTCATATTAATGAATAAAAATTTTGAATTTGCATTCGATTATGGTAAATATGTTTGTATATTATTAAAATTATGATGCAAGGACTGAAGTAATTCTAGACGATACTCAAGATAGTTATCAGAAACACTTTCAGACACTTCGTTTGAAGGACGCATTTCTCATTTTTTTCAAGTACTTTGTTTCCTATTCCTCGTTAGTTTAGCTACATGCATTAGGTTATCTACCTACACCTATATTTCAATTTCAGTTTGTTTATTTCACACCATTTTCTATAATTTCTTTGTAATTGAATGGTTACCACATGAACCCTGAAAGGCTTGGCGAAATTGAACCGCAAGCAGTGTTGTCACAATTTAATTTTATTCAATTCAATTTGTTTATTTAATTAAAACTATGCCGTGTAGTTACCGGCACTTTAAAATAAGATAGCTACATTTTTTAACAATTGGTTTTGATGAATAAGTGCAATTATTAATATTATTTGTTTTAATTTGTAAAAAAAAGTATTTTAATGTGATCTGTATGGAAGGGAGAGAAGTTACCAAATATGGAATGAATGAATGGAAAAATCTTATTGGAGTCCTATGAGACCATTATAATGTTCGGCTATTACAATCAGATTAATTTGTTACATTAATAAAACCAAATCTTCATAAATTTACTACTCTTTATTTTTCCCACGGATGTCGTAAAAGGCGACTAATGTAAAGGCTAATAAAATTGGAATTCTTCTTGTAGACTATGGGCAAGCTAACTTGTCACTATTTGAATTTGAGTCCATTATCAGCTGAATGTGGCCTTCAGTCTTTTTAAGACTGTTGGCTCTGTCTATACCCGCAAGGGATATGGACGTATGTATACATATATGTGTATACCTATACATTCATAAGTACAAAATACTGATATGATAAGCTACACACTCCATTTGTTTGTATAGTCGAGTAACAGATGATTGTTATAGGAAATCTATTCCCACGATGTCAATAAAACGCAATATTAATAGTAAAAACTCGGTTCATTATACACAGCTACAAGTAGAATGTGAAATTTCACGCTCAAATCTTTGACGTCGATAATATATGCATGGAAATATGCAAAAAATTCAATCAAAGTTACCTTATTATGAACTTCGGTATTTCACACGATTTTCAAGAGTAGGTCGTTATATCTGCTTCACTTAAACACAAACACTTTGTAGAAATCACGCTCCAGACATCTACGATACTTTTTGAGGTCCAATTACAGCAGTTTTTACATTTGATATAATTTTCAACACGTTTTTATCACACAGCAAAGCAACGCAGCCATTACAATATATATGTTTTCACGTTCAAGGTAAAACATCAAGCATCAGGTGTATATTTTCATTGGTGGATTGAATGGACTTATAATAAAACCGCCAATCACATTGCACGCATTTTGACATTTTTCAGATGAAATTTGGTTCGATTAATTGAGAACCAGCTGACTAAATACGTTTCATTTTACGTGTGCTTTTTGTTTAACTTGCTAGAAGTTAAATTTTCTATTAATATTAAAATTTATTATTGAGGTAAGTACCTATCTAGATATAGTACTTACATAAATTCTAATTTTGCATTGAATGGAGAGATGAGAGATGGGTAAGCGGACCCCAGGCCACGAGTTTCATTTTGGAGTTCCCACACGCAAACATGAGAGAGAAAGAATAAAACGGGAAAATCTAACTACAAACTCCTTTCTATGATTTCGGCTATGTCTTTTACATACATACATATAATCACGTCTCTCCGGATAGGTAGGAAGAGACTAAATCTTTCCACTTGCGACAATCCCTGTAACATTTCATACACTTTCACTAACATTCTAATCTTGAATGTTCTTGTACCTATCTGCCTTGTAAGTACCTAAGAACGTCTAAACCACAGAACTTACGCAGAACATACACTTTGCTTTCTCGATAATTGCTTCAGGGAATGAGGGATCTCGTTTGTGTGTATAAGATTATCGGCTTTTAGCAAGTTATAGATGTCCAAACAACTAAATGAATATATCTTCCCTGAATTGTTGGATATAATTATTATATACAAGCGTACGTCAGTTATATCGGATTACTATAAGTATGGTAGGAACGTGAAAAGAATACCTAAGTATATAAAAAAAGATTTGTTACCAAACATGAGTTTATTCGATCTTACATTTCAAATATTAGTTACAGATTACATATTTATTTTAAACAATCGCAATTTTTATACTGGGCGTCATATAATTGTTATTTTATGAAGAGCTTAGCTTGTGTCATTTATCAATCCGTTGAATATATTTTGTTATAAATAAGCTGCAGTCATTATTTCCCTCTTTGATTCGAAATTCATTTAAATCTCTGTAATACATTTTCAAGAAAGCTTTCATTTATTTTCCATAGTTTGATACCACGCCTGACATGTTTCTGAAGCAATTTCGCATAACGCCGATAGTGCTTTACCAGTTGAGTCATATTCTGTAATTCAAAAAAAATATATTTTACTTTATCATTTTGCATCCCATGTTTACAGAAATCGTGAGGAAACCTTGATATTCAGGCAATATGTATGTGGAGCCAAAGTTGGGTTAGGATATCAGGGGGATAGGTTGCGGAGGTCAAATGAGAGGGGCTTCGTGTAAAAGCTTGAGTTATCATTCCGTGGTTATAGGCGAACCTTGGGTTCCTCTCCATTTAAAGGACTCAACCAGGACGAACGCCAAGAGGATGATGGTATGCAATAAAGACCAATGCTCAGATCAATTTTTACTTCCGCCTTACAAAACGAAAATACATTTAAATAACTGACTATTGCCCGTGACTATGATCGCAGTAAACATTCAGTAACAATCTTTCTCATCTCATTGTTTATTGCAATAAAAAATTATGTTAACCTATATTCTTCCTCAGTACCAATTATCACCTTACAAAATTTCATCAAATTCGGTTCAGTGGCTTAGGCGTGAAAGCGTTACAAACACACAGATAGAGTTACTATCACATTTATTAGTAGGGAAGTAGGGATTTTCTTAGCGAACTCTTCTTACCAACAACACCCCTTTTTCCGAATATGGATCCATTGAATGGGACTTTCCTATAAGTCGCTTCGATAGTGTGAATGAGGCACAAGACAGCGAAGAACATGAAGATAACAGTGCGCATTTTGATCTAAAACAAGTGAATTTAAGTAGGTAAATAAATAAAAATATACGGGACAGAAGTACATAGATTGAGTTAGCTTCGAAGTGTGTTCGAGACTTGTGTTACATAATAAATACTTATACTTATAGATAAACATACAAGACCCAGGCCAATGAGAGAAAGTTCGTTTCTCATCATGCTCTGGCCGGGATTCAAACCCGGGACCTCCAGTGTCACAGACAAGCGCACTACCGCTGCGCCACGACAAGTAATACAGACAGTACCACTTATATTTTTTTTGGGTGAGAAATGGGCTAGCAACCTGTCACTTTTTGATTCTCAATATACAGCTGAATGTGGCCTTTCAGTCTTTCAAGGGGCTCTGTTTACTCCATAAGGGTTTAAGACGTGACCTGACAAACATTTATTTTTTTTAGACAAATCAAACAGATTGAGCTATTAATACATACCTACATATTAATGTGACGGCGATAAATAATACCTTGTATCCAATTTTGAAAATAAATCTATTCTATTCTATTCATATATACGTACAAACAGATTGAGCTAGCCCCAAAGTAAGTTCGAGACTTGTTTAAAGGGATTCTAACTCAACGATAACTACTTATTTTATAATTCAAACATGGCTCAAGGCCAATTAATAAGTTTGTTTGCCATCATGACAACGGGATTAGAACCCGTGACCGTGACTCATCTTATCACGTTTATACCTTTACGAGGTAGACAGAGTCAAATTTGACAAGACTGTTTGAAAGTTAATTTTGTCTAGAAGTGTAGGTATAGGCCCAAAAAATAATTCCAAAAAAGCCGTTTTGGAATTGACTTTACAAGATAATTTTCTATCAAAATTATTACAAAAACTATTTACCTTTTTAAAGTATTTCAGTGATATCCAACGAAGAACTGAAGACAGACTGATGCTGCATCGAAGAAGTCCCTGGATTTTATACCAAGAAAATAGGGCTCTTTGTCAACTAATAATGATTATTTCTCCAATATTGGAAACTAATTGAAGTTGCATCTTCATATAATTAATATCCCAAAAGGATTCGGATGAAAAGGCTATTACGAAGAAATCGAGTTTAACGCTCGCCGGTCATAATGAAAGATATTGTCAATCTTTATCGATTTGTGGGATCTGACCAAAAGAAGCCAAAAAATATTCATTCATTCATATTATCACGTCTATAGCCCTTGCGGGGTAGACAGAGCCGGCAGTCTTGAAAGACTGATAGGCCACGTTCTGCTGTTAGGCTTAACAGTGACAGGTTGCTAGCCCATCGCCTTAAAGAAGAATCTCAATATTATAAGCATTTAATAGTGTATGGACAATATAACTTAAAATTACCAAAAATAAGATTTTTTGAATTTATGTCTGTCTGTCCGTTTGCTCGTCTTTGTGATGTCCTAATAATGGTACCCGTGCACGGTATCAAAGCTCAAAGCTCTAAAATTTCATTTCTAGTTACAGTTTCAAGTTTGTAAAACAGAGTTCGACGGGGTGGTGTAAGTTGCTGCAGTATACTTACAGATGATTAAACCTACAAAACAACAATGATTCAAGCCAACTAAAGTTCCTTTGAACTGTTAACTGTTTACAAAATGCTGAAGTAACTACATAGCGTTACTGACGTTTGCCTTAGTAAACAGAGTTAATATTATGCACTAACAAAGTTATAAATCCCAAGCGAAATCTCTCTTAACTTCGTCAATATGTGGTCAACATCCAGTAATCCAATAATTGAGTGGCCGACCACCACCGCCATCCCATGTCCTATTTCCCGCGGTATAAATTGGCGCGAAAATCTTCCTTCAGCATCAGTTGACAGTTCACATTCAACGGTGTTGCCAGCACGTGGTTTACAACAAAGGTGGGTATTAAGAATTGTTTCAAATTTTAGTTTGGTGCCTATGTTGTAACCGTTTCCTTTTTTTTATTTATTTTATGTACAGTTTTCACTGTGCATTGTAAGAGAAGATCAAACAACTTTAAGAAGATTATTTAATAATATTTTAAATTAAAATAATATATCTAGTCCGTCTAGTCGTTAGTGTTTTATAATTTAAATGCAATTTTATGATATTATAACGTTGAAATATGCAGTTATGTCTTATCACAGTTATAAGACCTCAAAGGTTTAGAAGGTTTAGTTATAGATTTATTTTTGAGAAATCAAATTACAAACATTTTCTATCATTTCAGATGTCTGGATTAACAATGAGATTTACGATTGCATTCTGCGTTCTTGCTCTACTGCTGTCTTTTGCACAGTTCAGTGAGGCGAACTATAAGAACGCACCAATGAACGGTATCATGTTTGGCAAAAGGGGGCCTTCTGGTAATTGAAACATATTTTGCATACGATATAAGCAGAAACATAGTAACAAAATCCTTTATCTTTTGGTTTTACCATAGCACAGTGCATTCCTCATGATATTTTTAGTTGACTTACAACAAAAAATGTCGTGAAATGGTTTTGTATACCTAGGTTTTAAGTTTGTTCTCTGCGAGGTACAGCAAGATGTAGAAGGTAGAATGTTACTCACCGAGAAAAACTTCTCAGAACTATTTCATATTTATATTCCAACAACATTCATTTCATTAAATGGAAAAGCTAACAAATTGGGATTCTTCTTGTAGGCGCTGGGTTACCAACTATTCACTATTTCAAAACTCAATTCCAATTTATTTTCAGAATATGAATCCAGAGGCAAAACTTTTACTGCTCTTTGTGAAATAGCAACAGAAGCTTGTCAAGCGTGGTTCCCATCACAAGAAAATAAGTAAATATCTAGAAAAATATGTAGAATTGGACTTGATAATATTATCAAGGAGGATTATGATTATACACCTTGCAACACATTTAGCTTCAAGTTTTGTATGATGCATGAAAAAATTAAAAAAATATTGAAGGCTGGATTGTAATATGGAAATAAAGTTTTTATCCTATTGAAACTTATTTGTTTTATTTTAAAAACAGAGGCACAAACAATACTTTAAATCGATGAGTTATTATTAAACGGAACGTATTTTGACCTACATTTAGTTAGATTATTCTATAGAGCAACACCCATGGGAAATTTATGATAAGCACTTTCCCTTCATACAATTCAATCATTGTGATGTTTTTTATATTCTTACTGGGTTCTTATTAGAATTTCATTTCCTTACGGAAATCATGACGCTCATAAGCTAGCTCTCGAGTCATTAGAAATATTTTGTTCAGTCGCCAGTCAAGTGTTGTAAAAATTGCATTATTGATAAAACAACTGATAACACTGGCATAAAATGTCAATAACAAATCAGTGACGTTTTGCATCAGAAAATTAGCAAATTTCGTGCCTACCTTATTTATTTTCAAAATGTATTCACTATCTGAACGCGTGGAATAATATAATGTTATAATTTTAAATAAATCTATAGAGAGTAACTAATATTCAATCAAAATGACAACGAAAGAGCTGTACACAAAGGTAATATTGGGTAATTTGTTTCGTGGCTATGAACACTATTTTTGTATAATATTTATATTTGAATTTGGAATTAAACCCTTAAATATATATATTTTTTAAACTAGTTTTACGTGTGCTAAAGAAATAAAGTAGTACATCAACACAGTCAAAAGATTATCATCACGTCACTTTTACTATCTATGTCATTAGGCTTGAAATTATTTCATTAGCCAGTTGTTCATGAATTATTTACAGATAAATTACACGGCTTTTGACCATGCAATAATTTTTATAAACACTTGTTTAGTTTGTTATCTATGAATCATACAATTTGTTTCTTTGTTTGTTTTTATTATAAAATAAAGAATTTTTTTCTTTTTATGTTAAAAGACAATAATCATGATTTTTTTTATGCAATATGACTTCTATATGAATCGTATTTATCTACTTTTATGGTAGCATAATTGTAAAAACTTCTTCACTTTTGTAAACGTTAAGTAAGCTACCAAACTGGACCTTCGTTTCATGTTTTTTATATGTCTACCACCTATCTCTCTCTCCACCCCTTACTTCACTCCAACTGTAAAGTTAAATGTCAGTCAAAATAAAAGATTATAAACCTTTTTTTTTCTTTTCTGTGTTTTTGTTGTCTTTATGGCAATCAAACTTCCACAATCATATTTTTGGTAGTATCGAAATTCAGTCCTGCTTATAGAATATCTATTGAAAAATGGTTGGCTAATAGCTGTGGATGCTTTTATCGCACCTCCTGATCACATTACGAAGCTACATGCCTTATTTCAAATCTCTTGACCTAGCGGTTTGATTTGTTTGTTGATATGTCAGTCAGAGTCCTCTATTAAGCCATATACAGAAAGAAAGCTGGAAACCTATAAACACTTACCAATGCTTAACAGCACTGGTAACTCGTGTAGAAAAATATATGAAAGCCCGCCGAGAACATTGTCAACAAACTTCAACAAGCGTTGGTCAGTGCTGGGAGTCCCATTTAAAATTAGTCTTGGTCTGCTCTAACCTACTTGCTTTGTGTAGAACGGACAAGCACTAGTAAGCGCTTATAAGTTTCCATTTTTCTTTATGTATGACTAGAGGCTGCCCGCGACTTCGTCCGCATGGAAACCCTATCAATCCTGCGGGAACTCTGGGATAAAAAGTAGCCTATGTGTTATTCTGGGTCTTCAGCTACCTACATACCAAATTTCATGGTAATCGGTTCAGTAGTTTTTGCGTGAAAGAGTAACAAACATCCATACAAACTTTCGCCTTTATAATAGTAGTAGGATGATGATGACCGTAAGATAAAGATACGGCAAAAATTATGGAATTTCTTTACAGGATGCCCAAGTGTGGGTGGAGAATGCCGATACGGTGTGGGAGAGCGCTACTGTGGTTGCAGACTATCGGTCCGGGGTGCTCATTGTTAAGCTGGACCAGTCTGGAGAGATTCGGCAGATTAAGGTTTTTATTGTCTTTCAGAATCCTTAGTATTCCTTTAACCAAATAAGAACAGCAACTGAAACCTACATAAATACATACTGCCTGTTTCCTATTTGGTGTAGGCTGAGACTATGGATTTCCACTTGCTATGATCCTTACAGACCTGTCTCGTTTCCTCCACACTCCACTTTTTCAAGCATTTTCGAAGATTACAGGTACTCCTAATAGAAACAGTGATTGATGCTGTTAAATAAAAAAAATAACCCCATCTAATGAAATGTTTTTGTAATATAACAAATACATTTCATTAGATAAAAAATGATTAGGTACATTATTCTATAATATGTATATCAAAAAAAATTATATGTTCGCGAGATTTTGTCTATTCATGTCTATACTACATTTAATAAAATACATAAAACTTAACTATATTCTTGGCTCGGCCGCAGTGCAAATTAGCGCCATCTATTGGCCGCTTTTCATTTGTTTTTTTTCTTTTACAGATAGCAGATGAGAACAAACTACCGCCCCTTAGGAATCCCTCACTGCTGATTGGTCAGAATGATCTCACATCTCTATCGTACCTGCACGAACCAGCAGTGCTGCATAACTTGAAAGTCAGGTAAGTGCTTATGTCATTTATAAGGAACATTACATCATGTTACTAGGTCAAGCAAATAATGTAAATACCTACTTGGGATTAGATATATGGTGCCGTGTGGTTCCCGGCACCAGTACAAAAAAGAATAGGACCACTCCATCTCTCCCCTATGGATGTCGTAAAAGGCGACTAAGGGATAGGCTAACAAAGTTGGGATTCTTTTTTAAGGCGATGCGCTAGCAACCTGTCACTATTTGAATCTCAATTCTATCACTAAACCAAATAGCTGAGAGTAGCCTATCAGTCTGACTGACTGTTGGCTCTGTCTACCCCAGAAGGGATATAGACTTGACCATATATATGTATGTTTGTATGATTAGAAGTATAATATGTGAGCAAATGGACTTAAACTAAGTTCAAAAATGGGAAGGCAATCCTCAGGCCCCCAAGTATTGTGCTGGAGATGCGCAAGATGAGAGAATGAGCTCTTACGGTGAGGCAAAACTTGAGAGAAACTAACTGTACATACATTCATAGTCACATCTATATCCCTTGCAGTGTAGATAAAGCCAACCGAACAGTCTTGAAAAACTGAAAGGCCACGTTCAGCTGTTTGGCTTAATTAAAGAATTGAGATAAAACTACACATTCAGACAAATGTTTGTGTGATCATAATCCAATCAAATTAGATGCCTTTACACAAGTTTTGTTGGGTCAGACAGGAGACACACTTTGTGTTGAAATATACATACATACATATAGTCACGTCTATATCCCGTGCGGGGTCAGTCACTTATCTTGAAATGACCGAAAGGCCATACGTGTTGAAACCTGATTTAAATAATTCAAGATCGTGCTCAACGGCGCCCTAGGCTCAGCTCCTGAGATACATACATACATACATAAAATCACGCCTCTTTCCCGGAGGGGTAGGCAGAGACTACCACTTGCCACGATCTCTCATATATAAATAACATGATATTTATATTTGCTCCTGAGATGTGGGGACGCAACGACATTGAATTGAGGTAGCTAGCCAAAACGCCTAAACGAAGAATCCTAAGTTTAGCCTCTTAGTCGCCTTCACGACATCCATAGAAAGAGACATCAATAGAAGGAGAGGGAGTATAGGACCCTATTTTTAAATTCCGGCAACCACACGGCACTATAAAAACTTGATTATAAGTATATGAAAGTAAATGTATTACA
Organism: Amyelois transitella; assembly: GCF_032362555.1. Taxonomy (NCBI): domain Eukaryota; kingdom Metazoa; phylum Arthropoda; class Insecta; order Lepidoptera; family Pyralidae; genus Amyelois; species Amyelois transitella. Next base: position 4,000,243 of record NC_083532.1, on the reverse strand, counting down.
TACATATCATCACATCTATATCCCTTACGGGGTAGACAGAGCCAACAGTCTCGAAAAGACTGATAGGCCACGCTCAGCTGTTTGGCTTTTTGATAGAATTGAGATTCAAAGTGTCAGGTTGCTAGCCCATCGCCTAAAAGAAGAATCCCAAGTTTATAAACCAATCCCTTAGTCGCCTTTTACGACAACCGTGGGGAAGAGATGAAGTAGTCGTATTCTTTTTTCTATTAGTGCCAGGAATCACACGGCACTATAAAGACTTGATTATAAGTATATGACGGTAGATGTAAATTGTTTTTTTTTCTTTCAGATTTTGCGACCGCAACGCCATCTACACTTACTGCGGCATCGTTCTCGTGGCCATCAATCCTTACTATGAATTGCCTATTTACGGTAATCTACATACATATTATCACGTGTATAACCCTTGCGGGGTAGACAGAGCCGACAGTCTCGAAAAGACTGATAGGCCGCGTTCAGCTGTTTGGCTCAATGATAGAATTGAGATTCAAATAGTGACAGGTCGCTAGCCCGTCGCCTATAAGAAGAATCCCAAGTTTATATCCTTTGATTGACTTTTAAAATCTGCACTGCGGCTAGGTGAATGTGATCCTATTCTCTTAATCGTCTTTTACGAAATCCATAGGAGAGAGGTTGACTGGTCCTATTCTGAAGTTCCTGAAATCACACGGCACAAAAATTAATTGATCGTATAAATGCCGTGTGAAATATTCCATAGTGATATGATAATTTGATGTTTTAGGATGAGTCATTGTAATCGGATCTTACATATCCGGCATAATCTATACTAATATTATAAAACTGAAAAGTTTGTTTGTTTGCGCTTATCTCAGGAACTACTGGTACGAATTGAAAATTCTATTCTATTTGCATCGAATAGACCATTTATCGAGAAAGGCTTTAGGCTAAATAACATCACGCTGCAACTATAACTAGCAAAGAAATAATGAAAAATGTGAAAAAAAAACGGGGAAATTATAAAATAAATATTCCACGCGGACAAAGTCGCGGGCACAGCTTGTATGTCATAGAGAGATCTTTATTCCGGTTTCGGGCACTCTTGACCTGATCCTTTACCAGGACGTCCTTAATTTGATCAAGATACGTGCGTCTAGGTCTTCCCACTCCGACCTTTCCCTAGAAAGAATAATAGAAATAATAGTGTATTATTATTATTTTTGTGTGTGATTCCCGGCACCAATACAAAAAAGAATAGAACCACTCCATTTCTTTCCCATGGATGTCGTACCTAAAAGGCGACTAAGGGATAGGCTTACAAACTTGAAATTCTGTTTTAGGCGATAGGCTAGCAACCTGTCACTATTCGAATCTCAATTCTATCATTACGCTAAACAGCTGAACGTGGCCATTCAGTGTTTTCCAGACTGCTGGCTCCGTCTACCGTGACCATATGTATGTATGTATGTATGTTATTTAATTTTTTGAACACAGGCGATGAGACAATCATGGCGTACCGTGGTCAGTCTATGGGCGACCTGGATCCACACATCTTCGCGGTTTCTGAAGAGGCGTACACCAAACTCGAGAGCGAACGACGCGACCAGAGCATTATCGGTAAATATCTGTCTTAATTATCGGTAAAAATCTGTCTTAATTATCAGTAAAAATCTGTCTTAATTATCGGTAAAAATCTGTCTTAATTATCGGTAAAAATCTGTCTTTATTATCGGTAAAAATCTGTCTTAATTGTCGGTAAAAATCTGTCTTGATTATCGATAAAAATCTGTCTTAATTTTTTTAATATGAGCGAGCATTATCGATTTCTCTCTAAATGTTTATAACAGTATGAACAATATTCTGTTGCTGGTATTGCAATATAAAATTGGAACATGAAATAGTTTAATTTTTTTTTATATATAAATACATATAATCACGTCTATTTGCCCTTGTAGGATAGACAGAGCCAACATTCTTGAAAAGACCGAAAGGTCACATTCAGCTGATAATGGACTCAAATACAAAAAGTGACAGTTTTCTTGCCTTTCAGCTATATAATGGAATTGAGATGAGATTTTATTAGTGACATGTTGCTAGCCCATCGCCTAAAAGAAGAATCCCGTGTTTATTAGCCTTTTCCTTAGTCGCATTTTACGAAATTTATGTGTAAAATATGCAGTGGTCCTATTCTTTATTCGTGCTTAAAAGGGCGCTCGCTAATTGTAACGTAAAATTTTCTCTAAAATGGACTTTTCAGCATCGCATTTTAGTCAGTTTCCTAGAATTTTTTTTCAACTTCCAGTGAGCGGCGAGTCCGGTGCTGGCAAGACAGTGTCTGCCAAGTATGCGATGCGATATTTCGCTGCGGTCGGCGGTAACGCCAGCGAAACTCAAGTTGAAAGGAAAGTACTGGCTTCCAGTCCCATAATGGAGGTGAGTAGGCTATCGGAGATACCGGGGGGGTCTCGTGTTCGAATCCCGGCCAGGGCATGATGAGAAACGAACTTTCTCTGATTGGACTGGGTCTTGGATACATACATAAAATCACGCCTCTTTCCCGGAGGGGTAGGCAGAGACTACCTCTTTCCACTTGCCACGATCTCTGCATACTTCCTTCGCTTCATCCACATTCATAACTCTCTTCATGCAAGCTAGGCGGTTTCGGGTACTGGGTCTTGGATGTTTATGTATATAAGTATTTATTATAAAATGTAGTATCGTTGAGTTAGCATCTCTTAACATAAGTCTGGAACTTACATTGAGGCTAACTCTTTATGTGTAATCTGTTCTGTTTATATTTATTTATTGAACGAGTAACATTTTATCCCAAATTATTTTCCCATATAAGATGGTCGCTAGACAAAGATAATTGTGATTTTTCTAATGTTATTTGAACAAAAATCACCAAGCTCCGCTCGATCACCCAGGTATTGAATATTATAAATGCAAAAGTCTGTCTGTTACGCTGTCATGACTTAAAAACTGAACTGATCATCAGGAATGTTTATTTAATTTCTCGAAAAATACATTCCACCCGGATGCCAACTTATAAAAGGAAAAAAAAAATCTATATAGGTACGTGATATTTCAAGAAGATTAATTCAGCAAATAACCCATGGAGAGGTAGCTTACAAACAAATAAACTCACTATCGCATTTATAATCACGTCTGTATCCCTTGCGGGGCAGACAAGACACAGTAGCCAGAGACAGAGCAAAGGAAAGGACTGAAAGTTTATAAGCTTATATCCCTTAGTCGCCTTTTACGACATCCATGGAAACGAGATGGGGTGGTCCTATTCTTTTTTATTGGTGCCGGGAAACACACGGTCTTAATATTAGTTGGGTTTACACCAAAACAATCTTTTGCAGGCCATAGGAAATGCGAAAACTACAAGAAACGACAACTCCTCCCGCTTCGGCAAATTCATAGAGATTCACTTCGACAACATATACCGCATATCCGGCGCCAGTATGCGCACATATCTGCTGGAGAAGTCTCGGGTGGTTTACCAGAGCGCGGGGGAGAGGAATTACCATGTGTTCTATCAGTTGTGCGCGGCGGCAGCTTTCATGCCAGAGTTGCAGCTAGGTGAGTTATAAAAACTACTATTTCTACCATTTTTAGTTGGAATTTCTTTTAATTTCTACCAAAATTCGTTTACCGACGTTTTGTATTAATTATGCGCGGCACATGCTTATATGCCAGAATTGCAGTGAGGTGAGTGTTAAAATGACTAATTCTACCTTTTTTTGACAATAATTGCCTTTAAATTCTACTATAATCGTACTAAAGATCAGGCGAGACAACTTATCCTTGAATAAGTAACGTAGATTTGGCGATACTTTACGCACATGTCTGCTGGAGAAGTCCCGGTTTACCAGAGCGCGGGGGAGAGGAATTACCATGTGTTCTATCAGTTGTGCGCGGCGGCAGCTTTTATGCCAGAGTTGCAGCTAGGTGAGTTATAAAAACTACTATTTCTACCATTTTTAGTAGGAATTGGTTAAAATTTCTACCAAAATCTTACTTAAGACCAGATCTAACATATTTTTATTGAGTTACAAATTTATTTTATCTGCTGTGTATGACATCTTCCTTCATGCCTGACCTACGGTTATGTGAGTTTTAAGAACTACCAGTTTTAGTAGAAATCATTTATGTTTATATTCTTGAAGGCATCCAAGAGTGTGCTTTGTCAATCGTCCCATATAATATTGTGCCGTGTGGTTCTCGGCACTTAAGAATAGGGTCACTCCACTTTACTCCCATGGATGTCGTAAACGCGACTAAGGAATAGGCTTATCAACTTTGATTCTTCTTTAAGACTATGTGCTAGCAACCTGTCACTATTCGAATCTCAGTTCTATCAGTCATCCATGCAGCTGAACGTGGCCTTTCAGTCTTTGCGAGACTATTGACATTATATAGAATAGAATATTTATTTGCTTTTGACTAGGGTTTACAAAAGGTGTAAAAACAAAACATATTTCCGCCTGGTCAGCCATTAATTATAGCATGCGAATTATTATAAAATTATACATAAGTCACTTAAGTCAATTAATTAATTCTTAATAAAATGATGAAAATATTAGTATGTCAATTTGTTCCAATAAAAAAAGACTATACTACGTAAGCGATAAAGACTTGATAATATGCATGCCATAACCACACAGCTTATTTTTGTGCGCATTGCTTCAGACCACCAGGACACCTTCCACTACCTGAACCAGGGGGGCAGTCCCAACATCGACAGCGTCGATGACCTGAAGACGTTCAATGAGACGAGACACGCGCTCACTACACTCGGTAAGGCCTTGTCGGTTGTGTCTAGTGGGGCTTAGAGAGAGAAACGAATAACTTCACTGATAAATAAATAACAAAGCAGATATACAAGGAGAGTGTGGAGGGAAAGGTCGGGGTGGGAAGACCTAGACGAACATATCTTGATCAAATTAAGGACGTCCTGGTGAAGGGTCAGGTCAAAAGTGCCCGAAACCGCCGAGCTTGCATGAAGAGAGTTATGAATGTGGATGAAGCAAAGGAAGTATGCAGGGATCGTGGCAAGTGGAAAGAGGTAGTCTCTGCCTACCCCTCCGGGAAAGAGGCGTGAGTTTATGTATGTATGTATGTATAAATAAATAAATATAAATCACTACATAGTATAAAACAAAGTCACAATTTAAGTCTGTTTGTCTGTATGCTGAAATCTTTAAAATTACGCAACGGATTTAGATGCGGTTTTTGTAACAGGTAGAGTGATTCAAGGGGAAGGTTTTTATGTATAATTTTTTTCGAATTTTGCACCCGTGCGAAGCCGGGGCGGGTCGCTAGTAAATATATAAGGGACGAATTACACTGATTGAGTTAGCCTCGAAGTAAGTTCGAAACTTGTGTTACGAGATACTAACTCAACGATACTATATTTTATAACTAAAACTTATATAGATAAACATCCAAGACCCAGGCCAATCAGAAAAAGTTCTTTTCTCATCATGCCCTGGCCGGGATTCAAACCCGGGACCTCCGGTGACACAGACAAGCGCACTACCGCTGCGCCACAGAGGCAGTCAAGTTGTAGTTGCATGTCGCTACAGCCTTTTTTGTTGGTTCTTTATGATACAGCCGCTTGCAAGAACGTCAGTGGTCGAATAAGTTAAAAGGCGTGTTGCGCAAAATGGCACAGGTTCGAATCTAACCTAACCAGCTGTTTATTTGGATACAAACCGATGCTCTTACTGTTAGGGAGGATTCTTTTGTAAGCGGCGCTTAATTAACGCGGGCGAAGCTGCGGTTTAAAACTAGTTTACCAGTATTTGGAAGCTTGTAAGAGCTAACATGAAATTTATTTATTTTATTTATTAACTGTGCCGTGCCGTGTGGTTCCCGGCACTAATAGAAAAAAGAATAGGACCACTCCATCCCTTTTCCCATGAATGTCGTAAAAGGCGACTATGGGATAGGCTTATAAACTTTGGATTCTTCTATCGGCTAGCAACCTATCACTATTTGAGTCTCAATTCTATCTTAAAGCCAAATAGCTGGACGTGGCCTATCAGTCTTTTCAAGACTGTTCGCTCTGTCTACCCCGCAAGGGGTATAGACGTGATTATATGTATGCATTTATTAACTGTTACAGGCGTAACGGAGAGCGAACAACAGAACATGTTCACTGTCCTGGCGACCATTTTACATCTGGGTAACATCGAGTTGACCACCGACAGCGATCCCACAACTGATATACAAGATGGCGCCTTCATCAGCGTGAGTATATTGTGAAGATCCATTAAAATTGATACAGTTTTGTGTATGTATTTGGAGTAGCGTAGAATGCCACGTCGACCATGTATTAATGACTGTTGTCAAAAGTACGTACATTAGTTTGAGTACTAACCGATGCTCTTACGGTGAGGGAAAATATCGTGTGGAAACCTGTATATTCAGGCAACTGGATGTGTAACCATGATCGATCCAATACGGGTTAGATTCCCCTGCAAAGGTTGCGGAGATCAGATGGGAGTGGCTTCGTGTAAAAACCTGACTCACCCAATCCATGGTCCATGGTCAAAGGCATACCCCTCTCTCTCCAGAGTGGTGAGAATGCAACCGGGACTAAAGTCAGGGGGGTGAAGATCTTTGACAACAGTAAAACAAATTATTGAGATCGCTGTATTTTTAAGTGAAGATTGGAAATTCACGAAAGAAAATATAAAAAGCACAACACAACATGTACTTTAAATTATTGTTTGTTAGCTCCTTTAGGCCCTGGTCAGGGTTTACGCTTCAGAGTTAAAACGCACGCAGTTTTGCTTTTTATAGTAATTAGCGGAGCGTCAATCGGCGTCCATATTTGTTTCTCAATTACAGAATTCGAATAGTACATACATACAAAAAATCACGCCACTTTTCCGGAGGGGTAAGCAGAGACTACCTCTGTCCACTTGCCACGATCTCTGCATACTTCCTTCGCTTCATCCACATTCATAACTCTCTTCATGCAAGCTCGGCGGTTTCGGGTACTTTTGACCTGACCCTTTACCAGGACGTCCTTAATTTGATCAAGATACGTTCGTCTAGGTCTTCCCACTCCGACTTTTCCCTCCACACTCTCCTTATATATCTGGTAAGTCAACCAAATAGAACTGCTTAGAATTCGAATAGTTATAATATATACGGGACAAATTACACAGATTGAGTTAGCCTCGAAGTAAGTTCGAAACTTGTGTTACTAGATACTAACTCAACGATACTATATTTTATAATACATATGTATGTATATAGATAAACATCCAAGACCCAGGCCAATCAGAGAAAGTTCGTTTCTCATCATGCCCTGGCCGGGATTCGAACCCGGGACCTCCGGTGTCACAGACAAGCGTACTGCCGCTGCGCCACAGAGGCCATCAGGTTTACACGGTAACATCTCATAAGTTACTCGCCGATCGACTCGTACAATGTGAACCTCATAAAGAGAGCATCACACAGCCTTAGAATTAGTTCTATTTATCTATTTATCTATTTATATATATCTTAGCCCAACGACAAACATCTCCACATCGTCTGCGACCTGCTCGGGCTCCAGAAGCCGGAGCTGCTGCGCTGGCTGACGCACCGCCGCATTGCGTCCGCGCACGAGGTTATCGTGTCTCGGATGGACGTGCAGCGAGCGGCGGCGGCGCGCGACGCGCTCGCCAAGCGGATGTACGGGGAGCTGTTCGCGTGGCTGGTGCGCGCCGTCAACAGGGCGCTGGACACCGGCCACGCCAAGAAGCATTTCATTGGTGAGTTCTGTGTGTCTTAGCTCACGACATTATCATACCCTGGACGGAGCTATGCCCTGGCCAAGCGGATGTACGGGGAGCTGTTCGCGTGGCTGGTGCGCGCCGTCAACAGGGCGCTGGACACCGGCCACGCCAAGAAGCATTTCATTGGTGAGTTCTGTGTGTCTTAGCTCACGACATTATCATACCCTGGACGGAGCTATGCCCTGGCCAAGCGGATGTACGGGGAGCTGTTCGCGTGGCTGGTGCGCGCCGTCAACAGGGCGCTGGACACCGGCCACGCCAAGAAGCATTTCATTGGTGAGTTCTGTGTGTCTTAGCTCACGACATTATCATACCCTGGACGGAGCTATGCCCTGGCCAAGCGGATGTACGGGGAGCTGTTCGCGTGGCTGGTGCGCGCCGTCAACAGGGCGCTGGACACCGGCCACGCCAAGAAGCATTTCATTGGTGAGTTCTGTGTGTCTTAGCTCACGACATTATCATACCCTGGACGGAGCTATGCCCTGGCCAAGCGGATGTACGGGGAGCTGTTCGCGTGGCTGGTGCGCGCCGTCAACAGGGCGCTGGACACCGGCCACGCCAAGAAGCATTTCATTGGTGAGTTCTGTGTGTCTTAGCTCACGACATTATCATACCCTGGACGGAGCTATGCCCTGGCCAAGCGGATGTACGGGGAGCTGTTCGCGTGGCTGGTGCGCGCCGTCAACAGGGCGCTGGACACCGGCCACGCCAAGAAGCATTTCATTGGTGAGTTCTGTGTGTCTTAGCTCACGACATTATCATACCCTGGACGGAGCTATGCCCTGGCCAAGCGGATGTACGGGGAGCTGTTCGCGTGGCTGGTGCGCGCCGTCAACAGGGCGCTGGACACCGGCCACGCCAAGAAGCATTTCATTGGTGAGTTCTGTGTGTCTTAGCTCACGACATTATCATACCCTGGACGGAGCTATGCCCTGGCCAAGCGGATGTACGGGGAGCTGTTCGCGTGGCTGGTGCGCGCCGTCAACAGGGCGCTGGACACCGGCCACGCCAAGAAGCATTTCATTGGTGAGTTCTGTGTGTCTTAGCTCACGACATTATCATACCCTGGACGGAGCTATGCCCTGGCCAAGCGGATGTACGGGGAGCTGTTCGCGTGGCTGGTGCGCGCCGTCAACAGGGCGCTGGACACCGGCCACGCCAAGAAGCATTTCATTGGTGAGTTCTGTGTGTCTTAGCTCACGACATTATCATACCCTGGACGGAGCTATGCCCTGGCCAAGCGGATGTACGGGGAGCTGTTCGCGTGGCTGGTGCGCGCCGTCAACAGGGCGCTGGACACCGGCCACGCCAAGAAGCATTTCATTGGTGAGTTCTGTGTGTCTTAGCTCACGAGATTATCATACCCTGGACGGAGCTATGCCCTGGCCAAGCGGATGTACGAGGAGCTGTTCGCGTGGCTGGTGCGCGCCGTCAACAGGGCGCTGGACACCGGCCACGCCAAGAAGCATTTCATTGGTGAGTTCTGTGTGTCTTAGCTCACGAGATTATCATACCCTGGACGGAGCTATGCCCTGGCCAAGCGGATGTACGGGGAGCTGTTCGCGTGGCTGGTGCGCGCCGTCAACAGGGCGCTGGACACCGGCCACGCCAAGAAGCATTTCATTGGTGAGTTCTGTGTGTCTTAGCTCACGACATTATCATACCCTGGACGGAGCTATGCCCTGGCCAAGCGGATGTACGGGGAGCTGTTCGCGTGGCTGGTGCGCGCCGTCAACAGGGCGCTGGACACCGGCCACGCCAAGAAGCATTTCATTGGTGAGTTCTGTGTGTCTTAGCTCACGACATTATCATACCCTGGACGGAGCTATGCCCTGGCCAAGCGGATGTACGGGGAGCTGTTCGCGTGGCTGGTGCGCGCCGTCAACAGGGCGCTGGACACCGGCCACGCCAAGAAGCATTTCATTGGTGAGTTCTGTGTGTCTTAGCTCACGAGATTATCATACCCTGGACGGAGCTATGCCCTGGCCAAGCGGATGTACGAGGAGCTGTTCGCGTGGCTGGTGCGCGCCGTCAACAGGGCGCTGGACACCGGCCACGCCAAGAAGCATTTCATTGGTGAGTTCTGTGTGTCTTAGCTCACGAGATTATCATACCCTGGACGGAGCTATGCCCTGGCCAAGCGGATGTACGGGGAGCTGTTCGCGTGGCTGGTGCGCGCCGTCAACAGGGCGCTGGACACCGGCCACGCCAAGAAGCATTTCATTGGTGAGTTCTGTGTGTCTTAGCTCACGACATTATCATACCCTGGACGGAGCTATGCCCTGGCCAAGCGGATGTACGGGGAGCTGTTCGCGTGGCTGGTGCGCGCCGTCAACAGGGCGCTGGACACCGGCCACGCCAAGAAGCATTTCATTGGTGAGTTCTGTGTGTCTTAGCTCACGACATTATCATACCCTGGACGGAGCTATGCCCTGGCCAAGCGGATGTACGGGGAGCTGTTCTAAGAGCTGGGCTAAGAAGCATTTTATTGGTAAGTTCTTCTTCTACGATCTAGCGTTAGACTGGTTAAATGCTCACCTCTCTGTAGAGGAGCCAGGGGTGCGTCTTTTGACCTATGATCCTGGACATGAAGCGACTCCCATCAGCGGTCTTAGCAGCGGAACTTAACCCATATTGAACCATAGTTAAAGCTTCACTAAGTGAGTGCCTTCTCACTTAGTGAAGCTTTTACTATGGTTTTACTTTTAATAAAGTTTATTCCCTTAGTCGCTCATCGAACATCGAAGAAATTGACTGTAACCCCGCTAGCTCAATCATTTGTTACTACATATAAACGTTTGTTAACTACATATGTCTGAATACGATAATGATAATGGATTTAAATAATACCTACGTTCAATGGCGGACTTATCTTTTATTTAAAGTTAAATATTTGGCATTCAAGAGTATTCGAAACCGACGAAATGGCAAGAAGAGAGTTATGAATGTGGATGATGCGAATGAATTATGCAGGGATCGTGACAAGTGGAAATATGTGGTCTCTGTCTTCCCCTCCGGGAAAGAGGCGTGGTTTATATATGTATTTATGTATGTATGTATGTAAATATATGGTTTTCTTATTCCAGGTGTGCTGGACATCTACGGTTTCGAAACATTCGAAATAAATTCCTTCGAACAGTTCTGTATAAATTACGCTAATGAGAAATTACAACAGCAGTTCAATTCTCACGTGTTCAAGTTAGAGCAAGATGAGTATATAAAGGTAACTATCCCTTGAAATAATAAAAAAAATATTTGTCTACGCAATAAGCATTATGAGGAATAACGTGAGGGAAAACATCGTGAGGACACCAGCACATTCTGGATGTGTAATCATGATCGATCCAATACGGGTAAGGTTCCCCTGCAAAGGTTGCGGAGGTCAGACGGGAGTCGCTTCGTGTAAAAACCTGACTCACCCAAACCAGGATCCATGATCAAAGGCATACCCCGGGCTACTCTTCAGAGAAGTGACGATGCAGCCGGGACTACAGCCAGTCACAATCATCAATCAATCACTCCATCTCTTTCCTTTCTTATAGATATGATTATATGCTTTTATGGTGCAATAAAGAGTTTTATCTATCTATCTATCTATATGCTATGTCAAAAACACGTCCAGGGTATACTAGCTCTCAATAAGTTCTCAAAGAGTCACTAGACGACATGATCCGGCTGATTTGTCCAGGAAGGCATATCGTGGAAGATGATAGAGTTCTACGACAACCAGCCGTGCATAGACCTGATCGAGGACCGGCTGGGCGTGCTGGCGCTGCTGGACGAGGAGTGCCGCGTGCCGCGCGGCTGCGACGCGGGCTTCGCGCGCAAGCTGGCCGCCGCCTGCGCCGCCTACCCGCACTTCCTGCGCCCGCGCTTCGCCGCTTCCGGTCAGCGTTATATATACTCCTTACATGCGTACAATACATTTATTTATTTATTATTAAACTTAGATATTTTTTGCCGTGTGGTTACCGGCACCAATACAAAAAATAATAGGACCACTCCATCTCTTTCCCATGGATGTAGTAAAAGGCGACTAAGGGATAGGCTTACAAAGTTGGGATTCTTTTTTGGGCGATGGGCTGGCAACCTGTCACTATTTGAATCTCAATTCTATCGTTAAGCCAAATAGCTGAACGTGGCCTTTCAGTCTTTTCAAGACTGTTGGCTCTGTCTACCCCGCAAGGGATATAGACTTGGCCATATGTATGTATGTATAAAAGTAATTTCTTGTTAAAAAAAATTGTTAAGGGTGGACAACTCTTATCACTAAGGGGTGTGAAAATAAGTGTTGGCCGATTCTCAGACCTACTCAATGTGCTCACAAAATTTCATGAGAATCGGTCAAGCCGTTTCGGAGGAGTACATGAACGAATATTGAGACACTAGAATTTTATATTAACAGAACTTAAGTTTAACCATCTAAGCCATACAGCTGAACGAGTCAGTTCATATAAGTCAATGTGTTCTCTCGTCCACATTTCTATTCTAAGTTTGGATAGTTGTGAAGAAAAAAACATTGTTGGAGAAAATGATGTAATACAGTTGCAAAGAACATTGTTGCAATAGAATTATATATGTAACATATACATACCTATATTCATGCATACATACATGCATGCAAACATGCAGGCACACATGTATGCACACACACACACATGAACACATAAATACATAAATGCGCACACACTTGCACACATGCGTGCAATCATACTTGCTTACAAACATGCACACATGCATGCACACACACATGCATACAAACATGCACACATGCATGCACACATACCAGACAGCTAGTATTTTATAATTTTATAATAGATATATAGATAAACATCCAAGACCCAGGCCAGTCGGAGAAAGTTCAATCTCTTATCAATGATATGTATTATTTTTCAGCGTTCATAATAAAACATTTCGCCGACAATGTGGAGTACCAGTGCGGGGGGTTCCTGGAGAAGAATCGGGACACCGTCTCTGAAGAACAATTGGAGTGCATCAGGTATCCTCGGAGCTTTAATACATTACATACATACCGTGCCGTGTGGTTCCCGGCACCAAATGAAAAAAAAAGAATAGGACCACTCCATCTCGTTCCCATGGCGTAAAAGGTGACTAAGGGATAGGCTTTTAAAGTCGGGATTCTTCTTTTAGGCGATGGGCTAGCAACCTGTCCATTTTTGAATCTCAATCCTTTCTTAAAGCCAAATAGCTGAACGTGGCCTATCAGTCTTTACAAGACTGACGGCTCTGTCTACCCCGCAAGGGATATAGACGTGATTATATGTATGTATGTATACCTACAGAATCTACTAAATATTTCCTTTTCATTCAACAGTGCGGACTAAGAAACAAGTTAGCTAGGAAGATTTATTTTGAAAATATCGTTTATTTCAGATCCGCCACATCCTGCCGTCTCGTCCAGGTGATGTTCGCCCCGGAACGTCTGGAAACGTCTAACACTTTACCTCCGCCCACCAGAAGGAAGACCAATGCTAACGTACCAGTCGCCAGTCTCACTGTGAGTATGAACAAACATACATACATGCATACATATGGTCACGGCCATATCCCTTGCGTATTACTTACATATGTCTTGAAAAGACCGAATGGCCACGTTCAGCTATATATGAATTGTATTTTTTTTTATTGTTTAAAAGATTGTATCGTGCCGTGTGGTTCCCGGCACCAATACAATAAAGAATAGGACCACTCCATCTCTTTCCTATGGATTTCGTTAAAGGAGACTAAGGGATAGGCTTACAAACTTGGGATTCTTTTTTAGGCAATGGGCTAGCAACCTGTCACTATTTGAATCTCAATTTTATCATTAAGCCAAATAGCTGAACGTGGCGATTCAGTCTTTTCCAGACTGTTGGGTCTGTCTACCCCGCTAGGGATATAGACGTGACCATATGCATGTATGTATATTTAAAAGATTGAGTTAGCCCCGTTTTAAGTTCAAGACTTGTGTTATCAGATACTAAATACATACAAATTTATTCAAACGGCCTCTGTGGCGCAGCGGTAATAGCGCTTGTCTGTGACACCGGAGGTCCCGGGTTCGAATCCCATGATTGGAATGGCATGATGAGAAACGAACTTTCTCTGATTGGTCTGTATCTTGAATGTTTATCTATCTAAGTATTTATTATAAAATATAGTATCGTTGAGTTAGTATCTCGTAACACAAGTTTCGAACTTACTTCGAGGCTAACTCAATCTGTGTAATTTGTCCCGTATATATTTATTTTATTTATTTATTATTATGACGTGAAACGGGATAGAGCACTAGATTTTTTCCTTGGACTTCTTTCTCAGTGATTCTCTCTAAACGATCAGAGAGTTGACGTAACCGGCACTAAGACCAGAACGTATAATTGTGAAGTTGACGTTGTTGAAGCAAAATGCTGCAGTGCAATTTGATACCGCTACTTCTGCACTGACGCCTTGGAAGCGGCAGTAAACCTAGTTTTAAGTAATTTATTTGACGTCAACCAATGTTGTGAAACTAAACGTTTTGACAATTATAAAGCGATATGAAGTATCGTATAATAATGAATAAAAATTTTGAATTTGAATTTTGAACGAAGAGAAGATTAACAATTTTTTTTTATATACGGGACAAATTACTCTGATTGAGTTAGCCTCGAAGTAAGTGCGAGACTTGTGTTACGAGATACTAACTCAACGATACTATATTTTAAAATAAATACTTATAGAGATAAACATCCAAGACCCAGGCCAATCAGAGAAAGTTCTCCTCGTATAGATAATCACGTCTATATCCCTTGCGGGGTAGACAGAGCCAACAGTCTTGTAAAGACTGATAGGCCACGTTCAGCTATTTGGATTTAAGTTAGAATTGAGATTCAAATAGTGACAGGTTGCTAGCCAATCGCCTAAAAGAAGAATCCCTAGTTTATATGCCTACCCTCCTAAGTCGCCTTTTACGACATCCATAGGAGAGAGATGGAGTGGTTCTATTCTTTTTCTATTGGTGTCGGGAACCACACGGCACGGCAGCACGTCACTACATAGTATAAAACAAAGTCGCTATTTTAGTCTGTTTGTCTGTATGCTTAAATCTTTAAAATTACGCAACGGATTTTGATGCGGTTTTTTGTAACAGGTAGAGTGATTCAAGAGGAAGGTTTTTATGTATAATAACATTTTTATTTTGCACCCGTGCGAAGCCGGGGCGGGTCGCAGTAATGAATAAAAATTTTGAATTTGAATTTTGAACGAAGAGAAGATTAACAATTTTTTTTTATATATACAAGACAAATTACACAGATTAAGTTAGACTCGAAGTAAGTTCGAGACTTGTGTTACGAGATACTAACTCAACGATACTATATTTTATAATAAATACTTATATAGACATCCAAGACCCGGTCAATCAGAGAAAGTTCTCCTCGTATAGATAATCACGTCTATATTCCTTGCGGGGTAGACAGAGCCAACAGTCTTGTAAAGACTGAAAGGCCCCATTCAGCTGGCTTTAAGTTAGAATTGAGATTCAAATAGTGACAGGTTGCTAGCCCATCGTCTAAAAAAGAATCCCAAGTATGTAAGCCTATCCCTTAGTCGCCTTTTACGACATCCATGGGAAAGAGATGGAGTGGTCCTATTCTTTTTTGTACTGGTGCCGGGAACCACACGGCACCATATATATATATATATGTACTCCATATAAAATAAACATACATATACTACATACAATATGCCCGTATGTTCCAGCAACCCCCAAAACGCGCTTCCGGACAAAAACAAACGGTCGGCGCACAGTTCCGAGCGTCGCTCTCGGCGCTGATGGCCACGCTGTCAGCCACCACGCCGCACTACGTGCGTTGTATCAAACCCAATGACACCAAGCTCGCGTTCAGCTTCGATCCGGCCAGGGCTGTTCATCAATTGAGGTTAGTAAATCCTACTACTATTATAAAGGCGAAAGTTTGTATGGATGTTTGTTACTATTTCACGCAAAAACTACTGAACCGATTACCATGAAATTTGGTATGTAGGACGCGATGCGACGGTGCGTCAGCCAGCGCAGCAGCTCCGGCTTCTGGAGCCCGAGCAGGTCGCAGACGATGTGGAGATGTTTGTCGTTGGGCTGCGATATATATCCGTACTAATATTATAAATGCGAAAGTCTGTCTGTCTGTCTGTCTGTTCCTCTTTCACAGCCGAACCACTGAACCGATTTTGATGAAATTTGGTATGTAGGTAGCTGAAGACCCAGAATAACACATAGGCTACTTTTTATCCCATATTCCCGCTGGATTGATAGGGTTTCCATGCGGACGAAGTCGCGGGCGGCCTCTAGTTGATACTATGTGTGGGATAACTGTAGCGGCCGTTCAGCCTCCATGGACAAACGAGACTCTTTGACTTGACATTTTAGATGGCTAAAACCGACTGTGAAAAAAAGGACAATCGACTTGGACACTAAGGAGACCATGAGACGACAAGACGTTTCTGAACGGGAGAAATTCTTTTTTATTCAGACTAGACAAATAGACCCTCGGCCCGTTCAATGACAATGGACTGTATTTAATAAAGGAGATAAATTAGAGTAGGTATGTAACCTGGTTGCCCGGGTTGGACAAATCCCCAATGAAATTTGAGTACGACTCACCTTTCCTCTGCAGATTTTCCAGTTCCTCACAGAGGCCTCCGGGTAATTGAAGATATACCACACACACAACTCTGTCCAAAATCAAGTGATTTTCCAATCCAATCTGGCTAAAACTGATACTTTCTACCACACATTAGTCCGGTGGCGCCCTCAGCATTCAAAAAGGAAATGTCCAACCACAGATTAAATACGAAACACTATGATATTTGACGGCCTGTGTGGCGCAGCGGTAGTAGGTACGTTAGTCTGTGACATCGGAGGTCCCGGGTTCGAATCCCGGCCAGGGCGTGATGAGAAAAGAACTTTCTCTGATTGGTCTGGGTCTTGGATGTTTATCTATATAAGTATTTGTTATAAAATATAGTATCGTTGAGTTAGTATCTCGTAACACAAGTCTCGAGGTTACTTCGAGGCTAACTCAATCTATGTAATTTTTCCCGTATATATTTATATTTATTATCGAAATATTTTCTTAAGTTGTTGTCGATCGTGATTGACATGGAAACGGTATCAGGAATAAGAGATTTTGTAAAAGAACGAAAGAGGCTTCTTTTTCGTCCTGGCTTTAGTCCCGGTCGCTTCCCCACCACTCTGGAGAGGAGCCCGGGGTATGCCTCTGACCATGGTTCCTGGATTGGGTGAGACAGGTTTTTACACGAAGCGACTCCTATCTGACCTCCGCAACCTGACCCGTATTGAATTGATCATGGTCACACATCCAGTAGCAGAGCTTGCATGAAGAGAGTTATGAATGTGGATGAAGCGAAGGAAGTATGCAGAGATCGTGGAAAGTGGAAAGAGGTAGTCTCTGCCTACGCCTCCGGGAAAAAGGCGTGATTTTATGTATGTATGTGTTTTTGCCGTGTGGTTGCCGGCACCAATAAAAAAAAGAATAGGACCACTCCATCTCGTTCCCATGGATGTCGTAAAAGGCGACTAAGGGATATGCTTATAAACTTGGGATTCTACTTTGAGGCGATGGGCTAGCAAACTGTCACTATTTGAATCTCAATTCCATCATAAAGCTAAAAAGCCGAACGTGGCCTATCAGTCTTTTCAAGACTGTTGGCTCTGTCTTCCCCGCAAGGGAAATAAACGTGATTATGTGTATGTATGTATTTTTGGACCGAAATAAAGAATGATTCATTCTGTTACAGGGCGTGTGGTGTCTTGGAAACCATCAGGATATCAGCGGCCGGGTTCCCTTCGCGATGGTTGTATCAGGATTTCTTCCATAGGTAAGTGGCCATTGTTGTGAACTATTTTTATAACAACCTTTTTTGTATTTATTTACCTACCTTATTAGTCGAGATAAACCTGCCCGCCGTTCCATATTATTTTATTATTGCGATGCCCAACAGGGTTCATATTGTACCTATTTATAAGCAGAATTGTAATTTAACTGATGTACTTTATGATATGCAATAAAGAATATGAAATTGAAATTGATAATTGTATAATGTTTGCTTTTATTTTTTGTCTGTCACTGTCATTAAAAAAAAAGAAAAGGTTGCTATAAAAATAGTTCACAACACCCATTAATAAAATTAAGACTTCTTCCCCCTTTCTTTAGACCCGGTTGCATCCTCACCACTTTAGCGAGGAGCCCTTAGTATGCCTTTGACCATGGATCCTGGATTGGGTGAGTCAGGTTTTTACACGAAGCGACTCCCGTCTGACCTCCGCAACCTTTGCAGGGGAACCTGACCCGTATTGGATCGATCATGATTACACATCCAGTTGTGTGAATGTGCAGGTTTCCTCACTATGTTTTCCCTCACCGTAAGAGACCGTAAAAAGTTAGTATTAAAAAATAATTTTGTATTTTATAAGTTGGTATAGTGCCGTGTGGTTCCCGGCACCATTACAAAAAAGAATAGGACCACTCCATCTCTTTCCCATGGATGTCGTAAAAGGCGACTAAGGGATAGGTTTATAAACTTAGGATTCCTCTTTTAGGCGATGGACTAGCAACCTGTCACTATTTGAATCTCAGTTCTATCATTAAGCCAAATAGCTGAACGTGGCCATTCAGTCTTTTCAAGACTGTTGGTTCTGTATATCCCGCAAGGGATATAGACGTGACTATATGTATGTATGTTAATTTATTGTTTTTGAACAGGTATCGCCTCCTATGTAACCACAAAGAGATAGACCGTGCCGACATAAAATCCACCTGCGGGAGAGTACTGGCCAAACATCTCAAAGATCCGGACAAATATCAGTTCGGAGCAACAAAGATATTCTTCAGGGCTGGGCAGGTAATTGATTTTTTTTGTTTATTATTACGATATTTTCTATATTAAAAATTAATTGTGTCACTTGGCACTGTAGCTGAACGTGGCCTTTCAGTATTTTTAAGAGTTGGCTCTGTCTACCCCGCAAGTGATAAAGATGTGATAAATTGTATGTACTTTTGTAAAAAAACAATTTTTACTTAAATAGAAATAGAAACACACCATGTGTATTTTGGTAAAAATATAAGCTTATCTCTTAGTCGCCTTTTACGTTGTCCATGGGAAAAAGATGAAGTGTTCCTACTCTTTTTTCTATTGGCGCCGTTTTTAGGCTTATAAAACTTGGGATTCTTCATGTAGGTGATGGGCTAGCAACCTGTCACTATTTGAATCTCAATTCTGTCATTAAGCCTAACAGCTGAACGTGGCCTGTCAGTCTCACCTCACTTCACTTCACTTTTTAATATTAAGGCTTCATCGTTCAACAAAACGATGATTTTGCCAATGTCAAGGTTGAAAAATACACGATGAACCTAACCCTGTAACGATGTAATAAAGGCTAGAATTGACAGTGACAATTTAAAGGCTTGATATACTCTCAACTAAATAAAAAATACATTATATTTTTTAACAAATCTATGACATCTAAAAAGATATAATTTTGGTTTCAAGAATTTATTCTCATAAAAGATTACATTAAATCCACTTACATGAGAACAGAATTAACAAATATAGTTAAACTAAACTAGGATGCAGTCACCGTACACTTTAGACAAGGGGCAAACAAAAGGCACTGAAAATCTTATTATCCCTTTTTTATAAATTTTGTCAATATAGTTTTTTGACATTACATAGTTACATTTTCCTCCCGTCAGGTGGCGTACTTAGAAAAGATTCGTGCTGACATCCAACGTTTGTACTGCGTGCGCGTTCAAAGTTGCGTTCGTCGGTTTGTCGCCAGGAGAAAGTATCTGAGAGTGATGAGAGCTGTCAGAGGTGTTCAGGCCCACGCCAGGGGATTCTTGGCGAGACGGTGAGTGCCAGGGGAATGATATATTACTTTTATATAGCGATTAGTAGCCAGGAGGAAGTATCTAAAATTAATAATAGCTTTCAGGGGTATCTACGCCCACACCAGGGTATTCTTTCCGAGGCTGAGTGTCAGGAAATCGCAAACATGTTAAAGGATTTTTTAAATTAAATGATATTTGAAAATGCTTATTTAATAATTTTATTATTATTAATAGGTAATTGAAATTTTCCAAGGAGCTTTGTAAGCACTCACATTTTTGTTCTGCTAGGTAGCATCACATTATAAAGATTCGAAGTTTATGAACTTCACAAAAATGCGAATAAAAAGACAGAACTAAAAGAGTTATTGAGAAAATACAGTTTGGTCCAAAGGTTCGATTAGCAGAGATACTTTATGACATTAGGTCCACCTGTAGCACATTTTACATGCATTAATTTGTGGTTTAAATGAATTAATAAATTAAAATACTAAATAAACCGTTTTGTTCACAGCAAAGCACAAGAAGTCCGCCGCAACCGCGCCGCAATCAAAATCCAGAGAAATGTCCGAATGTGGCTCGCCAGGGTGAAGTACCAGCGTCTGAGGACAATCACCATCGGACTACAGGCCTACGCCAGGGGACTGCTCGCCAGGAGACTGTACCGGGACCGGAGGAAAGTCAGAGCGGTGAGATTGTGGAAAACTTATTATATTACAATAAAATACTATGGGATATAAGAAAGTAGCTCAGTGCCAGTGACTGAGGACAGTCTGCAGGCCACGCCAGGGGACTGCTCACCAGAGCGGTGATATTGTGGAAAATTATCAATCGACCGTTTACTTGCTATTTTTGTCTAATAAAATTTCAATTGTGTTTTAGGGTTCCGTACCTTAAAAAAGTGGAGGCTTAGCTACAGGGTCCTGCCCTATTGCCCATAAGCCTCTGTTACCAGGCTGCATCTCATAAACCGTGATTGCTAGAAAATTTACACAAATTATGTATTTCCGTTGCCACTACAATAATAACAACTAGAAAAAAAATGATAGTCTAAAAGATGATAGTTGTTGAAATCTAAATTAAACTTTCCAAACCATTGTTCCAGGTGCTTGCAATACAGCGATACGCGCGCGGATTCCTCGCGAGACAGCGGGTGAAGAAGATGAGAAGGCAGATTGTCATCTGTCAGGCTGCGGTAAGTTTAGTTTATGAAATTATATTAAAAACTTTTGCATAAAGATAAAACATGATTTACAGAAATATGTATAAGTATTTACAAAGGCGAACTTATCGCTTAAGCAATCTCTTACAGGCAACCTGCTAGTGAGTCAAATTGATTTGGGTGTACATAGTACCTGGGTGACCCGAGCGTAGTTCGGTATTTTTTGTTAACTGATTCCAATTTTCAATTTTCCTACACTTTAAAAAGGAACAAAATCCGTTAACAAATTTCCGAGATTGGCGTATACAAACGGACAGAGAAAAATATGGTGACTATATTTATTAATAACACTTCACTTAACTTCAATTAACTATTCACCAGATACGCCGTTTCCTGGCGCGGCGCCAGTACAAGCGCCTGCGCATCGAGGCCAGGAGTCTGGACCACGTGAAGAAGCTGAACAAGGGGCTGGAGAACAAGATTATAAGTCTCCAGCAGAAACTTGGTGCTGCCCTGGACAGGGCCAAGGGTATAGAGCCATTGCAGATGCAAGTCGTTGAATTGAGGTATTAATTTCATACATCGCAACGTCTGTATCCCTCGCGGTGTAGACAGAGCCTTCATACATAGCAACTATAAAAGATTAATTTATACTACGGGGCCAGGGAGTATACATATATACATACATATCACGTCTATATACCTCGCGGAGTAGACAGAGCCAACAGTCTTGTAAAAACTGAAATTCCACGTTCAGCTGTATGGCTTATGATGGAATTGAGATTTAAATATTGACAGGTTGCTAGCTAATCGCGTACAAGAAGAAAGCCAAGTTTATTAGCCGTAAAACGAAAAATCCCGTGGGAATTCCTCTCTTAGAGCACCCTTAAGACCGTATAAGTGATGGGTGAGTCAGGTTTTACACGAAGCGACTCCCGTCTGATCTCCGCAACCTTTGCAGGGGAACCTGACCCGTATTGGATCGATCGTGGTTACACATTCTGCCTGAATGTGCAGGTTTCCTCACGATATTTTCCCTCACCGTATTGACATATTGCATTATATTGATAACTAGCTGTGCCCGCGACTTCGTCCGCGTGGAATAGTTATTTTGGGCATCAGTGAAGCCCTCAAGAAGGCATAATTTTCCCAGTTTTTTTCACATTTTCCATTATTTCTTTGCTCCTAATAGTTGCAGCGAGATGTACGAGTAATATAGCCTAAAGCCTTCCTCGATAAATGGTCTATAAAACTCAAAAAAAAATTCAATTCGAACCAGTAGTTCCTGAGATTAGCGTGTTTAAACAAACAAACCTTTCAGCTTTATAATGTTAAGTATAAATTAAAAAAAAATATCCCCAGGGCCAAGTTGGAACTCCTCCGATTGGTTGAAATCGAATCCAAGACCCTCAAAGTGGACATAACAGAGAAGAACAACCTCATCGCGTCCCTGCAAGCGGAACTCACGAGCGAAAGGGACAGCAACAAGCGGCTCGCTGAAGAGAAGAAGATGATAGAAGAACAGTACAAGAAGGACAGAGAAGAGTGGGAGGCGGAGAGTGAGAAACTGGCGAGGGAGCTGAAGAGTGATAAGGAGAATTTCGAGTTGATAATTGAAGGTGAATTCAATTCCAGTAGTCTATGACGGGTATATATAGCGGTAGGCTTATAAACTTGGGATTCTTCTTTTAGGCGATGGGCTAGCAACCTGTCACTATGATATTTGAATCTCAATTCTATCTTAAAGCCAAACAGCTGAACGTGGCCTATCAGTCTCTTCAAGACAAGTCTACCCCGCAAGGGATATAGACGTGACTATATGAATGAATGAATGAGTCTGTGACGTCCTGCCGCCGCGGTCTCCCCTGCTCCCATGTATAAGCGTGCGCACGCGCCTCGGACTTTATCCTTTGGTCTTCTTCAGCGTTCGCTAAGTTAAGGAGCTCGATATCCTCAGGCGGCTACTTGCTGGATCTCGTGTCTTAAGGTAAACCCACGTACATACATACATAAAATCACGCCTCTTTCCCGGAGGGGTAGGCAGAGACTACCTCTTTCCACTTGCCACGATCTCTGCATACTTCCTTCGCTTCATCCACATTCATAACTCTGCTAAATTTAACACATAAATTATGTATGTATTTATGTGTTAAATTTAGCAGTCTGGTTTCCTGTTTATATGTACGAGTACTTAATTTGGTAGTATGGTCAGATAATGATGTATGTGATTATTTTAGGCGTTGGGCTAGCAACCTGCCATTATATGAATTCAGTCTTTCCAAGACTTTGCTCCCCCGTTAGGGATAAAGACGTGATTATATGTATGCGCTATAATCGCCGGCTTTAGTGTGACGCGTACCTAATAAATTAAAAGATAAGATACCTGATATGCGTTTGATAACTCGCGATAAGTAATTAGCTTGGTAGGTACAACACTAGCACGAACAGTTTTTGGACAATCAATAAAATTTACTTTGCATAAAACGAAATTCAAGATAAAAAAAAATGTTTCGTAATTATTTTGGTGGATAAAGTAAATGTGGTTGAGTAAAATTTTAAGGAAAATTAATTCGTAAAATAGGATAATATTGAAAGTGTGAAGGAAATTAGCGGAATTTAGTGATTTTTGGTGTAGTTAATTAACTAAGGAACATACCAGGAACATAACTAAACAAATATGTAAAACATGATTCATGAACGTGTTGACGAAGATTTATTTGTGAATTAATTTTGTTTTGGTTGCCTGTCATTTTGTGGATCAAGAAAATACAACTTTTGTTGTCTGAAAGTGTGGAGAGAATTAAGTGTAAAAATAAACTTAGCGCCAAGCATATTTTGATAAATATTGAGAAAGCTAGTGTTTGTCAGCGGTTTGTCTGTATGATTTCCCCGTCACTGCTACTGTTTAACTGTTACATACATACATATCGTCACGTCTATATCCCTTGCGGGGTAGACAGAGCCAACAGTCTTGAAAAGTCTAAATGGCCACGTTTAACTGTTAACCTGTTAAAATACACATTAACGTGAAATTTTACAAACATCTTAGTTTAAGCTAGCGTGGTTACTAGTAAGTCAAATTAAATAACAGCATACTCAACACATAGGTATATATGTAATCACGTCTATCCCTTACGGGATAGACAGAGCCAACAGTCTTTAAGAGTCGACTTTCAGCGATAAGGCTTATGGCATACTCATATAGCCAAAATATTGATAGAAATTTGAATATATTTATCCATCATGGTACTACCTCCCGAAATAATAGTTAGCGAACCAATAGTCGGAACTTCAGATGAGAAATTACAAAATGGCAGCGGAAACAATGAAATGATGAAAGAAAATGGCGGTAATGAGGCGTTCGTGTGGTCTAGGGAGTTTGAACAGCGGGCACATTTTTGGAAAGGTAAAAAAATATAAGTGCCTAGTTGAAGAAAATTTATATATATATATATATATATATATATATATATATATATATATATATATATATATATATATATATATATATATATATATGTATGTATGTTTGTATGTGTGTGTGTTTTTTTTTCAGAGCGTGACAAACAACACAAACAAGAGAAGGAGGCGTTGAGTGAAGAGTTGGAGGCGGAGAGGCAGAGTCGGCAGAAGCTGTTGTCTTCACAGTACGAGTTGCAAGAGAGAATCGATTCTTTGCAGAGGTAAGTTTTTCATCCATCCATATAATCACGTCTACATCCCCTGCGGAATAGACAGAGTCATCAAAACACTGAAAGGCCTCGATCAGCTGCTTGGATTAATGATAGAATTGAGATTCAAATAGTGACAGGTTGCTAGCTCGTCGCCTATGAGAAGAATCTCAAATATGCAAGCGTATCCCTTAGTCGGGTTGTACGACATCCATGGGGAAGAGATGGGAGTGGTCTTATTCCTTTTTCTTTAGATTCCGGGAACCATACTCTTTCGTGTCATAAGCATTTTACATACATACATACATAAAAATCCTAATCGCCTCTTTCCCGGAGGGGTACGTAGAGACTACCTTTTTCCACTTGCCACGATCCTTGCATACTTCCTTCGCTTCATCCACATTCATAACTCTCTTCATGCAAACTCGGCGGTTTCGGGTACTTTTGACCTGACCCTTTACCAGGACGTCCTTAATTTGATCAAGATACGTTCGTCTAGGTCTTCCCACTCCGACCTTTCCCTCCACACTGATTAATGACGCATGATGAATTCATTAAGCATTTTCTTTCTCTATATTTTAGGACCCCAGCAACCAAAGAACACAGAAGGTCTCTGTCGGACGCAAGCACTAATTCTCAGCAGGAAACCACCGTGGAAGATGTGAGTATATAAAATAGTTGCTGGCGGAGATTCGTTCCCGTAATTTTAAGAAAAAAAGTATTTTACTGAAGTCGTCTACCCTACCTACGTACATCTGAAAGTCTATTCTCTATGCCAAATTTCGTCGAAACGGTCCAGCGGGCTTACATGACACGCGCTACATCGTTTTAATAGCGCGATATGTTTATATATATATATATATCTACGGGACAAATTACATAGATTGAGTATGCCTCGAAGTAAGTTCGAAACTTGTGTATCGAGATACTAACTCAACGATACTATACATATTTTGTAATAAATAATTATATAGGTAGATAAACATCTAAGACCCAGGCCAATCAGAAAAAGTTCTTTTCTCATCATGCCCTGGCCGGGATTCGAACCCGGGACTTCCGGTGTCACAGACAAGCGTACTACCGCTGCGCCACAGAGCCCCTTATTGATGTTATTTTTATTTCAGGATTATGGTTACGGTTCTGTCAGGTCCGTGGAGACCACTCGGCCCGCGCTGGAGGCCGTCAACTGGTCCACTGGAGCGCCCAACGGTGGAGCGCCTGTGAGTACAAGTTTTTTAAAAAATATAGTACCTGGTTGACCGAGCGGTGCTCGTTGGAACGTCGGATAAACTAAAATAGTAATAACAAAAATAAAAAAATATCTATCTCTTTCTATCTAGTTGCTGCGCGCGATTTCGCCTGCGTGGTTGTTTTATTTCAATTTTTTTTTTTCAACAGAACCTGTGTTCCTCAGTCAGGGTCAACTCAATCACTTTACCGAATTTCGTCAAAATTTGATCAGTAGTTTAGGCGTGAAAGCGTAACGGACAGAGTTACTTTCGAGTTTATTATATCAGTAGGGATTTTTAAAGTGTTATAATTTAATTGCAATAATCACATTTTTTCATCTTAATATTATCAATTAATAAATGTGTAGTAATAACATATTAAGCATCAAAAAATTATCTATACTAATATTATAAAGCTGAAGAGTTTGTTTGTTTGTTTGAACGCTAATCTCAGGAACTACTGGTTCGAATTGAAAAAATTCTTTTTGTGGTGAATTTTTGTGGTAATTCCATTTATCGAGGAAGGCTTTAGGCTATATAACATCACGCTGCAACTATTAGGAGCGAAGAAATAATGGAAAATGTGAAACAAAAAACGGGGGAAATTATTCATCCTTGAGGGCTTCAATGATGCCCAATATAATTATTCCACGCGGACGAAGTCGGGGGCACAGCTAGTATAAATATAAAAATAAAATAGTTATAATTTCATTATTGTTCAGATTGCCGACGCCGGTTTGGTATTAAGGATGCAAAATAGGATATCGGCGCTTCAGAGCGAACTTTCTAGAACAACGAAAAGAGCGACCGACCTGGAGGAACGGCTGATGAGTAAGTCACATACACATACATATAGACACGTCTATATCCCGTGCGGGGTAACACTCTCGAAACGGCTGAAACGCCACTTTCAGCGGTATGGCTTAGTGATAGAATTGAGATTCAAATAGTGACAGGTTGCTAGTCCATCGTCTACAAGAAGAACAACAATCATTATAAGTCTATCCCTTGGTCTCCTTTTACTACATCAATGGTTAACGGAAATTTCGAAACTTTACTATAGGTTGAATTTGATGATTTATGCTTTAGGTCAGTAAAAATATAATACTGTTTTTAAATAATACAGGTGTTAAACGCCTCACGTAACTTACCTTTATTTTATCTCGGACGTTTCGAAGTACCCAAAACCGCCGAGCTTGCATGAAGAATTATGAATGCGGATGAAGCGAAGGAAGTATGCAGAGATCGTGGCAAGTAGAAAGAGGTAGTCTCTGCCTACCCCTCCGGGAAAGAGGCGTGATTTTATGTATGTATGTTTCGAATCATGTTACAATGATCCGTTGTCACCGAGCGACTGAAAACAATAAGCTACTGATAATATGAAGGAACGTTATGTGCGCGTTTATTACCTGTATTATTTATAAAATGGTTAAATGCAACGCGATAGTTTAAACTCAAATAAATTACATTATCTGTTTGCTTTTTTCTAAACGTTTAGGTTGGTGTAGAATGCTATTAACGTAAAGTTCACCTATAGTACCTATAAGGCTCAAGAAATAAATAAATATATACGGGACAAATTACACAGATTGAGCTAGCCTCGAAGTAAGTTCGAAACTTGTGTTACGAGATACTAACTCAACGATACTATATTTAATAATTAATACTTATATGGATAAACATCCAAGACCCAGGCGAATCAGAAAAAGTTCGTTTCTCATCACGCCCTGGCCGGGATTCGAACCCGGGACCTCTGGTGACACAGACGAGCGTACTACCGCTGCGCCACAGAGGCCGTCTTAACT
The DNA here is from genome assembly GCF_032362555.1 of Amyelois transitella. Classification (NCBI taxonomy): domain Eukaryota; kingdom Metazoa; phylum Arthropoda; class Insecta; order Lepidoptera; family Pyralidae; genus Amyelois; species Amyelois transitella. The sequence goes on along the minus strand of NC_083532.1, from coordinate 3,972,704 downwards.
TCTCAACTGCTTAAGCTCTGTACAGCGCTCGCCCTACCGACCACGTTTTTTTATTTAATTTGCATTACTATAAGTTAGGAACGTTTCTCGCTCGAAAAATTGATTTCTCGCGGTAGATGCGGGTGTAAATTGGATCGTGGGTTCGGCAGCTCTGATGTTTTATCTATACTAATATTATATAGCTGAAGGGTTTGTTTGTATGTTTGAACGCGCTAATCTCAGGTTACAACTACTGGTCCGAATTGAAAAAATATTTTTGTTTTGAATATACCATTTTTCGAGGAAGGGCTTAACGGCCTCTGTGGCGCAGCGGTAGTACGCTTGTCTGTGACACCGGAGGTCCCGGGTTCGAATCCCGGCCAGGGCATGATGAGAAAATAACTTTTTCTGATTGGCCTGGGTCTTGGATGTTTATCTTTATAAGTATTTAATATAAAATATAGTATCGTTGAGTTAGTATCTCGTAACACAAGTCTCGAACTTACTTCGAGGCTGACTCAATCTGTGTAATTTGTCCTGTATATATATTTATTTAATTATTCCAAAAGGACGAAGTCGCGGACACAGCTAGTAAAGTAATAAACTTATATTTCAGATCGTCTCTCATCACCCCCGACCAATCCCAACATTGACAGGTTCAGGGTTGAAGAATTGGAGATTGAGAACAAGAAGTTACGCGAGAATCTGGACAGGTTGAGGGCGGCCGGAGACAGCGTGCTGATATCAAAGGAGGTCATTGGTGAGTACTTCAAATGACATATTTAGAATACATACGTCACAGAATAGTCACGTCATAGAATAGTCACGTCATAGAATAGTCACGTCATAGAATAGTCACGTCATAGAATAGTCACGTCTTTATCCCTCGCGGGGTAGACAGAGCCAATAATCTTGAAACGGGTTCAGCTGTTTGGCTTAATGATAGAATTGAAATTCAAATAGTGACAGTTTTATAAACTTCGCTTATAAACGCCGCTTCCAAAGCGTCAGTGCAGAAGAAGCGGTAAAAAACTGCACTGCAGCATTGTCTTCAAGAGCTCCAACTTCAAAATTATCCAAACTTAGAATAGAAATGTGGACGAGAGAATTCATTGTTTTCGGTACTAAAAGTAAAACAGAATAGCACCATTGCATCTCTTTCCCATGGATGTTGTAAATTAAGGGATACGCTTATGTTTATAAGCCTTCGGATATTTTTTGTAGGCGATGGTCTAGCAACCTGTCACTATTTTAATCTCAATTCTATCATTAAGCCTAACAGTTGATGGTGTTCTATCAGTCTTTCAAAGACTGTTGGCTTTGTCCATCCTGTAAGTGATATATACGAGTATGTATGTATGTATGTACTGTATAATCAGAGTCTACTTTGTTTTATTTTTTTAAATTTTTGTCTCACGACAAGTATAAACATAGGCAAAATATTAACATTAGTCGTTTTATCTTCCTGTGGGTATCGTAAGAGGCGATTAAGGGATCAAGCGGGAGGTGGACAAGTCAAGTCCAGAAACAATAGGCTGTGGGTGGTGAGCGTTGACTATGGGTAAAATCTCCTCCTTTAGTCCAGCTGTGACTTTTTTTTTATAAGCTGTTAATGTGTGCATGTTTTGGGATAATTTGCATTGAATTTGAAAAATATTCCTGTCAGAATAACTTAAAAGTTGTGTATCGTTGAGAAAGATAAATAGTTGATGCGTTTTAGTTCATTAGCATAGTTGTTCAGTGTGGACATACAAATATGTTTAACATACATATGGTCACGTCTATATCCCTTGCGGGGTAGACAGAACCAACAATCTTGAAGAGACTGAGGGGCCACGTTCAGCTTTTTGGCTTAATGATAGAATTTAGATTCAAATAGTGACGGGTTGCTAGCCCATCGCCTAAAAAAGAATCCCAAGTTTGTAAGCCTATCTCTCAGTCGCCTTTTACGACATCCATGGGAAAGAGATGGAGTGGTCCTATTATTTTTTGTAATGGTGCCGGGAACCACATGGCACACGGCTTATGTTTAACGATTTATATTTTGTATGTTTTTTATGTTCAGAACAACTGGGCGTTATGCAAAAAGAGCTGGACCGCAGAAGAGACGAGTGTATCCAACTGAAGAGTGTTCTCACCAATCAGGTACGTGCAAAATCGTTCATTCACTCGTTCATTTTGACTGTGTGCAGTATAAGGAAAGTTATTCAAAAATTCATAATTCAAAATTCTTTATTCTTTTAACGTATTACATAATACACAGGTAGCAGAGACCCATTAATTAAGTAAGAAAAAAACCTGATGAGTCTCGCTCTTTCACCAAATGTCTTAATGACTTAACTAAAAATTACTCGTAACTATATAACATAAATACAACATTATAAAATCAATATTTTGAATGTCTCCAAATTTAAACCACTCGAGTTAGCAATGCCTCAGTATCGTCATAATTTAGGTTCTGTAACCACGATAATAATGCCAATTATAGTTATACTGTCTTGTAATATAAAAGAGTATGTTTAATGAACGTGAATTGAAAAGGGATGATGGTATATGAATTTGTGTAAGAAATTTATTAATTTAAGACCTAAAATTTTACAAAATGTAATAATGTGTCTTATTTAAATGGATTTGGGTTCTATATTCCTTACGGGGTAGACTGAGCCGACAGTCTTGAAAAGACTGATAGGCCACGTTCAGCTTTTTGGCTTGATGATAGAATTGAGATTCGAATAGTGATAGGTTGCTAGTCCATCGCCTAAAAGGAGAATCCCAAGTTTACAAGCCTATCCCTTAGTCGCCTTTTACGACATTCATGGAACGAGATGGAGTGGCCTTTTTTTTATTGGTGTCGGGAACCACACGGCATTACTAAAACATTACTATACAGGTGACATAAAAAAAAAATATAGGTATATATATATATAATATATATATATATATATATCTATCTTAATGTAATTTTAAATTTTTGTCTCTTTAACTCGTGGTGCAATAAGATAACTCAAGAATATACTGACGGACGGTTGAAAATCTTATCATCGGTATCTCTGTGATATGTTGACATACATTTCAGAAAGAATATACTTAAGATAAAACTCCGTTTTTTGTTATGAATCGTGTTGGTTCCTTACATTTCATCTTAATGTAGAAATACAGATATAGTTTATTGAGTACTAGCTGTGCCCGCAAGTTCGTCCGCGTGGAATAGTTATTTTGGGCATCATTGAAGCTCTCAAGGATGACTAATTTTCCCCGTTTTTTTTCACATTGTCCATTATTTTTTTGCTCCTTATAGTTGCAGCGTGATGTTTTATATCCTAAAGCCGTCCTTGATAAATGGTCTATTCAACGAAATAAGATTTTTTCAATTCGAACCAGTAGTTCCTGAGATTAGCGCGTTCAAACAAACAAACAAACATATTAGTTGAAATATTATTGTATATTACTACGTCCATAACTAATTCAGTATATATTGTTTACGGAATCCTAAAACTCTCAGTATCACTATGAACAGAGAGTGTATTACATGGACCGAGCATTCACGGTATATTTGATTTTCGATTACCTATAAAAATATGCTATATAATTTTGAACTTTAAACATTACAATGTACGGTATATTTATTTTTTTTATGAGAGATTCATAATTTAGAGTTCCTTGCTAATTAATAAGTCCAAAAAGATGTGTTTTACCTTTACGTAGCCTGATCAAATCTGAGATGTTCTGGCAAAGGGTCGGGTCAAGAGTACCCGAAACCGACGCGCTAGCAGGAAGAGAGTTATGAATGTGAATGAAGCGAAATAAGTATGCAGGGATCGTGGCATGTGGAAAGATGAAGTCTACCTACCCCTCCGGGAAAAGAATCTTTAATGTGTGATATACAGGATTGAGAAATAAAATCAATGGAATATCCTAAAGGTTGATTTAGATACTTTTAAAGATGTAAGTGGGCCTATTGTTACATTCAAACAACATTAAGTTATGATTAAATAAAATATTGTGATTTTAAACATATACTCTAATTATATGAAAAGATCCTGCACAAATTCACAAATCACAAATAATATTAATATATAAAAATCCTCTTAAAATACAGTTGAAAAAAAAACTTTATAAAATGTAAGGAACCAAAATTAAATTTTATTATCTTTAGTAAACAATTATAAAATAAATATCAGCCGGTCAGTACTTCACTGACTCTCTCATTATTTAGCGCAGTCTCAATATACATACATACCGAAATGCCTCAGTTTTCTATGCCAACAATAACTAAGACGTTTTACTTAGATTTGCCCGTGGAGAGAAGTCAATTGAATTGTTTTTTCATCCCCGAAGAAGAAAAAAGGTATAATGAGAAGGTACGAATAATTAGCATCAGGATTCAGGTCTATAATGTGTGTATTGTTTTCGTATTAAGATAATGTAGGCCGTGTGGTTCGCGGCACAAATTGATAAAAAGAATAGATCTCTCCACAGAAGTATTTCGGGACCCGGGGTCCGCCTTCCTACTTTTCTCTCTACACTCGGTCCGGTTTTCGGCGTCCTCGGATTTCAGTCCATCGGCTCTCATATATATATATATATATATATATATGTATATATATTTAATTTGTATTTATTTAGCCGTGTGCTTCCCGGCACCAATACAAAAAAGAATAGGACCACTCCATCTCTTTCCCATGGATGTCGTAAAAGGCAACTAAGGGATAGGCTTACAAACTTGGGATTCTTTTTTAGGCGATGGGCTAGCAATCTGTCACTATTTGAATCTCAATTCTATCATTGAGCCAAATAGCTGAACGTGGCCATTCAGTATTTTCAAGACTATTGGCTCTGTCTACCCCGCAAGGGATATAGACGTGACCATATGTATTTATTTATTTAATATATATATAATTTAATTTAGCTGTTGCCTGCAATTTCGTACGCTTGAAGGACTATTATTGCACTACATCAGGTGTTAAGATATCAAAATTGACATTTCTAAAAACGTTTTAAAATAACGTTTAACGGACACACTTTTTCTGATATTTTGTGTGTATTAATTGATTTGTATGTTGTTTAACGCAGAAACCATGGTTCCAAGCGCTTAAGAGTGTTGTGAGTAAACATTATAATGATAATTCGAGCCTACTTTTCATGCCTTTTTATTTTAAGCATGTACAGTTCAGCAAATTATTTGTGACTGACAGAATTTCACATTTATTTTATGGATAACAATGCCTGTAGCAAAATATTTAATTTTCACGTACCTATAGCCTTTTTTGAAATCGTATATGGTAACGTGTGCTTTTTTATTTTTGACTTATTATTTTTAATTATTTTTTGTTTTTTTTTTCTCATGCTCCGTTTGATGAAATTGCATGGTACCTACCTCAATTTTATTTTGTAATATTTATATATTTATGTACATCAAGGATCAAAATTCATCTCTCCCCTCATGGGTCTACTGGAAGTTAGGAAGTAGCACCTTTGTTCTGGAATTACTGTATTAAATGGTCCTGCATATAACTTTGTGTACATAAATAAATAAATAAAAAAATAAGAACAGAACTTAAACTAAAAATAAATTTATACTTATACCTTATTATTATTTATATTTATACTGAGAATGTTCATTTTTATCACATTGTTCATTATTTTTTTACTTTTTTTTTACATAATTATCACTTAATAACTTGTGTTTACACTTAGTATGGTGTACTACAGTTCGTAAAATATTAGTAAGATAATTTTAATGACAGATGCATGCATTTTATGGTCTGTCTCTTTCGCACCTACGTCTAGTAATCGTGTCGTCCTGCTTTCACAGAGATAAAGCTATATTAAGACTGTATTTATAGCTAGGATGTGTAATCCTAGTATTTCTATAGTCTGTTTCTTTAGATACTGTAGTAGTAGGGTAGTAGGTAGTTTAAATTTTGATACCTTTTTTATTGATGATTCTTTTTTAAATTAATTATTATACCGATAAGAAGACAAACAATTTCCTCTTTTTACTTAATTGTCTAGTTCCTTTATTCTTTATCGGTTGACTGGAAGTGATCCCTTCATGGCTAAGTCCGCCATTGCAAGTGATTTATTACTTTAATAACTTTGTACTATTTCTTGTAACTGTGTTAATTTCTGTACAATAAAAATATTACAGACAAATACATTGAAATAACAGATGTTATCATTAATTAATTAAAGTAACAAAGAACAATTGTTTAATTATTTGATTCATCTAAACTACTTATGTAAGCACTTTTTATTTTTAATCATTCACTTCTGATACCTTAGTACAATGTTCTAAGAAATGTATTTAGATAAAATAAGTACATTTCACTACCTGAAGAAATGGACTATAGCACTATTTATTTATAAAAGATATTTTCACAATTTTTTTTTAAATTTTTTTTTTAAACTTTGTTGCACCATTAAAATAATGTAAAATAAGTTGCCTAAACCGAACTGAGATTGTAATTTGGATGGGTAATAATATCTAATTTGAATCTTATCATCTCAGACGGTGAATCTGAAGTCGCTTGCATCTTCCAACTACGGCTCTGACGTGGACATCATCAATGAGGATGGGGAGCTGGCTTCCGCGTACGAAGCCCAGAAAGGCATTAACAGGTAACATACATACATATGGTCACGTCTATATCCCTTGCGGGGTAGACAGAGCCAACAGTCTTGAAAAGATTGAATGGCCACGTTCAGCTGTTTGGCTTAATGATAGAATTGAGATTCAAATAGTGACAGGTTGCTAGCCTGTCGCCTAAAAAAGAATCCCAAGTTTGTAAGCCTATCTCTTAGTCGCCTTTTACGACATCCATGGGAAAGAGATGGAGTGGTCCGATTCTTTTTTGTATTGGTGCCGGGAACCACACGGCACATTAACAGGTAAAGTAATCTAATCTAACACAATTTTTAACAGACATACTTATTAAAGTGTGTATGTTAAAAATAGTATTTTAACATATATGCATACATATTACCAGGTCTGTATCTCTTGCGGGATAGACAGAGCCAACAGTCTTGAAAAGACTGAAAGGCCAAATTTAACCGGCACATTTTATTTTAATCGTTTCATGATCATATACATCTAGGGCAAGTCTACGGATGTCGTAAAAGACGGCTAAAAAACAAACGCACATTCATATACACAAATATATACGTATAAATGTATGTAAGTTTCTTGAAAACCACTCATCCGGGGGTTTTCCCACCACCACTGTTAGACATTTAATCCCCTTATCTTCTCCACCAGACAACTGCAAGAAGAATTGTACGCCGAGAAGAAGTTCTACTCTGAACACATCAGCAGAACGAAGACCGAGTTGGAGCGGCTTCGAGAGGAGAATGAGAAATATCAGAAGTGAGTATAATTTATTTTTTACAATCACGGTTTAGATTAATAAAAATGGGATTCTTCTTTTAGAAGATGGGGTAGCATCCTGTCACTATTTGAATCTCAATTCTTTGATTATGCCATACAGCTGAACCTGTGTGGCCTTTCAGTTACTTCGAGACTGTCAGCTCTGTCTTTACCGAAAGACGTGAGAAAGATGGACTAGCAACCTGTCATTATTTGAATCTGAATTATATCATTAAGTCATTTTAAGACTGTAGGCTCTGTCTACCCCGCAAGGTTCATAATTTTATGGATATATGCAAATTTCACCTTTAAAAAAATGAATCGTTTTAAATAATAAGACTGTAAATTTCTCAAATATAGTTTTCGTAAATGTAACTCAATAGAAATTCGCTTTGTTTAGCATAAAGTTGAAAACAGTTAAATTTTAGGTTCAACTCGAAGGAAGCGACCTTGATGGAACAGAAGCGGGAAAAAATAGACTTACTATTACATTGTATGTCAAAAAATGTTTCCGACTGCTAAATAATCATGGTATTTGATACATATAATCACGTCTATATCCCTGGCGAGGTGGACACAACCAACAGTCTTGAAAAGACTGACAGGCCACGTTCAACTGTTTAACTTAATGATAGAATTGACATTTAAATAGTGACAGTTTGCTAGACCATCGCCTTAAAGAACAATCCCAAGTTTATAAGCCGTAATTTATACATGTTTGTAATCTAGGGTTGTAGGTTATTTTGTAAATAATTTCAGCGATGAAGATGTTACACTATCGAGAGATTGGCGCGAACGTTGTGTAAGGCGACATTCAAGACACACAAGTTTTATTTTTAACACAAATTCTTTCATAAATATATCATTTTCATTTATTGGCTTTCTTCAACTTATACAAATTTTATAGCAGTAGTTTTTTTGTGGTACAATTTTTTATTTAATTTTTATTTGTTACTTATTTTTTTAATGTTTATTTTATTGTTTAGTTGTTAAGATTGACTGATTTCGGTGTTCGTAATTTATTTTTATCAAAATTGTTTTCGTTTGTTTTTTAAAAATTACCATAATCACTCAATCTTATGTTTGTTGACGAAAAATATTGAAATTAAGACATTTATAAGACTGATTGCCTTTTTATTGATTTTTTATTTAGTTTGTTAAGTGTTATTGTTTTATGTTTATGATTGTTGAGTTTCATGTTATATTTTTAATGGAATTTTAATAAAGAGTTTAAGAAATGAAATCATTAGTATAAGTATTTCGTTTTTGTTGCATTATTTTTGTTTGTTTGAGATGCATTATTTTCATTTGTTACCAATGAGTTACTATTACCATTATTTTTATGTTATGAGTCTTAACACTCTTCTGTAACAAGAAAATGCTTCACGCCCCGCAATAATAAAAATAAACATGGTTCTTACCGGGATATGTCACAAAAATATATAAATTGATTAATGTATTATTGATCCTGCATGTTTTTGTGTACATAATTAAATAAATTAAATGCTTCTGCACACCCTAATGTGTCATAAAAAATGCAACCCACTGCTACCAAGAAAATGCTTCTCCACAACCCAGTATTACCAACAAAAAACTTCTCTAGAACTCACTGTTATCAGAATAATCCTTCGCTATAACCCACTGTTACCAACAAAATGCTTTTCTTCAACCCGATGTTACCAACAAAATGCTTTTCTTCAACCCGATGTTACCAACCAAATGTTTCTCTTCAACTCAATGTTACCAACAAAATGCTTCTCTACAACCCAATGTTACCAACAAAATGCGTTTCTTCTACACACTGTTACCAAGAAAATGCTTCTTTACAACCCACTGTTACTAATAAAATGCTTCTCTTCAACCCGATGTTACCAACAAAATGCTTCTCTACAACTCACTGCTACCAAGAAAATGCTTCTCTACAACCCAATGTTACCAATAAAATGCGTTTCTACTACACACTGTTACCAACAAAATGCTTCTTTACAACCCACTGTTACTAATAAAATGCTTCTCTACAACCCAATGTTACCAATAAAATGCGTTTCTACTACACACTGTTACCAACAAAATGCTTCTTTACAACCCACTGTTACTAATAAAATGCTTCTCTACAACCCAATGTTACCAAAAAAATGCGTTTCTACTACACACTGTTACCAACAAAATGCTTCTTTACAACCCACTTTTACTAATAAAATGCTTCTCTACAACCCAATGTAACCAAAAAAATGCGTTTCTACTACACACTGTTACCAACAAAATGCTTCTTTACAACCCACTGTTACTAATAAAATGCTTCTCTTCAACCCGATGTTACCAACAAAATGCTTCTCTACAACTCACTGCTACCAAGAAAATGCTTCTCTACAACCCAATGTAACCAAAAAAATGCGTTTCTACTACACACTGTTACCAACAAAATGCTTCTTTACAACCCACTGTTACTAATAAAATGCTTCTCTTCAACCCGATGTTACCAACAAAATGCTTCTTTACAACCCACTGCTACCAAGAAAATCCTTCCCTAAAACCCACTGTTACCAACAAAATGCTTCTCTACAACTCATAACGGCGAAGAAAATGTTTAGTTTCATCGTGTGCGCCTTCGGTTAAGAAATAAAGTATTTTGAATGCACATTGACCTTGCAAATTAACTTTTTTTATTTTCGCTATTTTATCTTTATTATGTTGTAGGTTGCTCAGCTCGGATCTAAGTCAGGAGCCGAAGAACAAAAGTCAAGAGTTCGCCCAGAATGAGATCATCCGTCTGGCTGCGGAGAGTTTGGCGTTGCAGGTAAAATTTCAACTACTCGTATAAATCAATATATTCTTTTATGATACTCTTACAACAATACAAAGAATAGGACCACTCCATCTCTTTCCTATGGATGTCGTAAAAGGCGACTAAGGGATAGGCTTACAAATTTGGGATTCTTTTTTAGGCGATGGGCTAGCAACCTGTCACTATTTGAATCTCAATTCTATCATTAAGCCAAATAGCTGAACGTGACCATTCAGTCTTTTCAAGACTGTTGGCTCTGTCTACCCCACGTCTTTATGGTCATGGTTTACCCCTTGCGGGGTAAAGACGTGAACATATGTATGTATGATGTATATACCTACAGGACAAATTACACATATTGAGTTAGCCTCGAAGTAGGTAAGTTCGAGACTTGTGTTACGAGATACTAACTCAACGATACTATATTTTATAATAAATACTTATATAGATAAACATCCAAGACCCAGGCCAATCAGAAAAAAGTTCTTTTCTCATCATGACAAGCGTACTACCGCTGCGCCACAGGAGCCGTCAAAGATTATATTCCCTACTCGTGTCAAAGCAATACACTGTATTCAATTATAATGCCAGACCATTGTGCATTCGTCCATGATTTAGGTTTAAGAGATCTATATTTGTAGATTGACGTCCTATGAAAATGCTGCAGTGTAGTTTGTTCCACCGCTTCTTCTACACATGCGCTTTGGAAGCGGTAGTAGTTATAATTAGATTTAAGTGATGTGACGTCAATAAGTGATACCTTGTATCCAATTTTAAAAATAAATATATTCTATTCTATTCTAGTGTTACATCGTTTCTTAAGTAAAACTACAAAATTTTTCTTTAGGAGCGTGTTGACAAACTGTCTGAGAGTTGCCGCCGTTACAAGAATCAGATTCGTCTGCTGGTGAACAAGCTGAAGGAGGTCGGCGTGGAAGACGTCAACGACATACTGGATAGCGGTGGTAAGTCACAACAAAATACATACATACTATTTATAAATAACTAGAGGCCGCCGGCGACTTCGTCCGCATGGAAACCCTATCAATCCCGCGGGAACTCCGGGATAAAAAGTAGCTTATATATTATTCTGGGTCTTCAGCTACCTACATATCAAATTTCATCATAATCGGTTCAGTAGTTTTTGCGTGAAAGAGTAACAAACATCCATACTGACATACTCACAAACTTTCGCATCTATAATATTAGTAGGATTTATTTGAATTTACGTCAGTTACATAGCTGTCATTTGCGTTTTGTTATTCCAAGTCTGATTCTTTTTTGTTATACCACGTTTTATAGTGACTGACGTTTCATGTCAAGTCACACGGGAACGCTGTCGAACGGGATAAAAAGTATCCTATGTCCGTCTCCTGGCTCTAAGCTACCTCCATACCATTTTTCAGCCAAATCTGTTCTGCCGTTCTTGAGTTATAAGTGGTGTAACTAACACGACTTTCTTTTATATATATAGATACAGGTATTAAACGCGCACGTAACGTGCCTTCATATTATCAGTAGCTTATTTTTTTCAGTCGCTCGGTGACAACGGATCATTGTAACATGATTCGAAACATACATACATAAAATTACGCCTCTTTCCCGGAGGGGTAGGCAGAGACTACCTCTGTCCACTTGCCACGATCTCTGCATATTACCTTCGCTTCATCCACATTCATAACTCTCTTCATAGACAACAAAATTTCGAATGTTTTCGAAAAAAGGGAGATTTTAGGAGTACCTGTTGAATGTTATGTTATGTTACATCTTGCGCCAAATAAAGATTTTTCTTTCTTTCTTTCTTTCTTTCTACCCGTAATCGTTTTTGGCTGTTTTTGTATTAAGTATAATAATCGTTACGAAGTTGATTCAAAAGGAAATTACTTTAGAATAGGGCCAGTCCGTCTCGTTTCCAATGGATATCGTAAAAGGCGACTAGAGGAAAGGCTTGAATGTACTTGGGAATCTTCTTTTAGGCGTTGATCTAGTAACCTGTCACTATTTGAATCTCAATTCCATCAAAATGGCCTGCCAGTCTTTTCAAGACTGCTGCTTTGACGTGATTATGTATGATATGTATAGCGATAGATTCAAAGCTTACTTGATAGAAGGTGAAGCGCAGTCAGAGTAAGAGAATAGGGAAATGGATATAGGATGAAATAAAATAATTAAATTAATATTCAAGCGTATAGCAACAAACGGGCCTAGAAATGCAATCAGATTGACACTTGTCAAACTGTCATTTTTTTCATTTTACTTGTCCGCCGAATTTATGGCAGGACGAAAGAGTTCCGCGTATGAGGTGATATAGGTTGTCCGTTTATTACTAAAATATAATTTTATTTATTATTTGATGTACATATTTACAATTAAAACTATTAAAATTAATAAATTGTAAAAATCCCTACATATGTATATAATTGAGGACGTCCTGGTAAAGGGTCAGGTCAAGAGTACCCGAAACCGCCGAGCTTGCATGAAGAGAGTTATGAATGTGGATGAAGCGAAGGAAGTATACAGAGATCGTGGCAAGTGAAAAGATGTAGTCTCTGCCTACCTCTCCGAGAAAGAGGCTTGATTTTATGTATGTATGTTAAAAGTTTCCGTGTTCAAGTAAAAAATGTGTACTTTTTGCAATTTTGCTTAAATGTGGAGGGTGATTATCAAAAAGCACATGTCTTTGAAAAAAAGAACTTCTCCAATATTCATCTCTCCTCTCACGGGTCTACTGGAAGGGATTTCTATTGAAATAAGTAGCACCTTTATACTACAATTTCTCTGTTAAGGGTTCGGTAATTTTTTCGTGTACATAAATAAATAAAATGGGATGAATTTTTCAAATATTTTATTCATTATTATGGGACGCTTCATATGACTTAATAATAGTCATATCTTTTTGTTTCACAACATTGGTTGATGTCAAATAATTTACTTACAATTAAGTTTACTGCCGCTTCCGAAGCGTCAGTGCAGAAGTGGTAACAAACTGTATTGCAGCATTTTCTTCAACAACTTCTTCTTCACATCTAATGCTGGCTCAAAATAAAAAAAAATCGTATTTCAGACGCAGTTGTAGCTGTGAACGCGTCGCTGCCCCTGGAGATGGCGCCAGTGACGCGCAAGAAAGAGAGGGAATACCTGGGAATGTTTGAATACAACGAGCGGGACGAGCCGGTCATCATCAAGAAACTCATCACTGGTGAGGATACATTTAATATTGAATGAATCTATACTAATATTATGTAGGCAACCTTCTTGCTACACGCCCATAGCAACGGTTGCCATGGTTTTGTTACTGATTTATGTAAAAATAATTTTCATTGTTAATAATAATAATAATAAAGCCTTTAATTCCGAACTATAGACATTTTACAAAATTAAAATAAGGTAATTAAAACTAAAATCTTCATTTAACTACAAAAGGTCTCTCAGTTCAGTGTGCCTTATGGCAAAGGCCTCCTCCAACTCTTTCCACTGCTTTCTGTCTGCTGCCACTCTTGTCCAGAGGGGACCTAGAGTCATTTTCAGGTCATCCTCCCATCTTCTCTTTTTACGACCTCGACCCCTAATGCCATCCCTTGGGTACCAGATTGTCACTTGTTTGCTCCATTTCTCCTTTTTACACCTGAGCATATGTCCAGTCCACCTCCATTTAAGTTGATCGATACGGACCAGGATATCTGTTAATTTCGTTTTGTTTCTGATGTCTGTACCTCTTACTTTATCTTTAAGTTTCAATCCTAACATGCTCCTCTCCATACTTCTTTGACATCTTGCGAGTTTATCTCTATGGACTTTTGTCAAAGCCCAGGTTTCGCAGCCATATGTAATGCAAGGCAGAATACAGGTATCAAAGGTCTTCTTCTTGATTTTAATGGGTATGTCTTTGCTTTTTGTGATTTCTTTCAAAGTCCAGTATGTTTTCCATCCTGTCGCAATTTTCATTGTTACATGTTCTTAATTTTTATGTTAATAATATAATTATTTTAAAACTGATTATTTCTCTCCTCTTTTCTCCTTCTTTCTTCTGTAGGAATAAATACTTTTATTAACTGTACTTCCAACAATTATAAAGCTGAAGAGTTTGTTTGTTTGAACGCGCTAATCTCAGCAACTTCTATTTTACAGATCTAAAACCGAAGGTGGCCGTGACCCTGCTGCCTGGTCTCCCGGCGTACATCCTGTTCATGATGCTGCGTCACATGGACCACGTTGATGACGAGGCCAAGATGCACAAGCTGATGAAGGCGGTCCGCACCGGCATCAAGAAGACGCTGAAGAGGAGGGCCGACAGCGTGGAGCACAACGCTTTGTGGCTGGCCAACATGCTCAGGTCAGATTTTCAGTCAGTCAGTCAACAAACACAGAACTTCTATTTACATACATACATGTATAGTCCAGTGTATAGTAGCTCTTAATACATACGTACATATGATCACGTCTTTGTCCCTTACGGAGTAGACACATACATACATACATGAGCCAACAGTCTTGAAAAGACTGATAGGCCACGTTCAGCTGTTTGGCTTAATGATAGAATTGAGATTCAAATAGTGACGGGTTGCTAGCCCATCGCCTAAAAGAAGAATCACAAGTTTATAAGCCTATCCCTTAGTCGCCTTTTACGACATCCATGGGAACGAGATGGAGTGGTCCTATTCTTTTTTTTTTATTGGTGTCGGGAACCACACGGCACGAACTTCTATTTCTTATTTATAAAATTCTCGTGTCACAATGTTCGTTACCGTACTCCTCCGAAACGGCTTGGCCGATTCTCGTGAAATTTTGTGAGCATATTGAGTAGATCTGAGGATCGGCCAACATCTATTTTTCATACCCCTTAGTGATAAGGGTTGTCCACCCTTAACTTTTTTTTTTAAACTAGAAATTACCTAAAAATTATTTATATGGCAAAACGTTTGCCGAGACAGCTAGTTATTCTATAAAGTGCCAATAACTATACATGGTAATTGGCACTTAAGAATAGGACCAGTCCATTTCTTTCCCATGGATGTCGTAAAAGGCGATTAAGGGAAAGGCTTATAAACTTGGGATTCTCCTTCTAGGCGATGGGCTAGCAATCTGTCACTATCAGAATCACAATTCCATCATTAAGCCATACACCCGAACGTGACCTTCGGAAAGACTGTTGGCTCCGTCTACCTCGCAAGAGATATAGACGTGACTACATATCTGTAACCTATATACCCGAACGTAACCTTCAAGTCTTTTCAAGACTGTTGGCTCTGTCTGCCTCGCAAGGGATATAGACGTGACTGATATGTAGTACTAATTGGTGTCATTCATTACAGACTCCTGAACAATCTACGTCAATACAGCGGGGACGCTGTCTATCAGGCGGCCAACACGCCCAGGCAGAATCAACAATGTCTGAGAATCTTCGACTTGTCTGAGTACAGGCAGGTACTGAGCGACATAGCCGTGTGGATATACCAGGGTAAATTATTATCTATTGTAGTTTTTTAGTGGAAACAGGTAGTCTCTGCCTACCCCTCCGGGAAAGAGGCGTGATTTTATGTTATGTTATGTAGTTTTTATGTATGTATGTATGTATATTATAATTATTTTATTCTATATTTTGTGTAGGTATAAATATATATTTATTTAGTTTAACAACACATTAAGTTCTCTGTAAGACCCAATGGTTGACTGGTAGATAATGCTTCTAGCATTAAGTGCGCCAATTGTGCTATACATTTGTATTTTGTGCAATGAAGTTTAAATAAATAAATTGATAGTTTTAGGACCAACTTAAAGTTTTTCTGTTCGGTCAGCTGGTGGAGACGGTAGAGAATGCCGAACGGGATTGAGTCCGCCTTTTGTACATTTTTGTTTTGTGCAATAAAGTTTTAAATAAATAAAACACATGAAAAATTACAAAGAAAATTATTACATAGTATTAACAAGGTATCTCGTGTCTGTCCCTATGTTTGTATGATGAGATTTTTAAAACTACACAACGGATTTTGGTGCAGTTTACTTTTTTAATAGATAGAATGATTAAATAGAATTCAAGGTTTATATGCATAAATGTAACCCGTGCGCCACCGTGCCGGTTGCTAGTTATCTACGTACGCAACGTAGTTTTATTATGTCACAGACGTTTCGAATCAAGTTACAATGATCCGTGGTGACCGGTGTATACATACATAAAATCACGCCTCTTTCCCGGAGGGATAGACAGACACTACATCTTTCCACTTGCCACGATCTCTGCATACTTCCTTCGCTTCATCCACATTCATAACTCTCTTCATGCAAGCTCGGCGGTTTCGGGTACTCTAGACCTGACCCTTAACTTCTTTTTACCAGTGTATAAATAGTATAATTAAAATGTTAATCTTGCTGCATTAGGTCTTTCCTGTCATGATATCTGTGAAATGTAAAGTCTTTGCTGTCATGATATCTGTGAAATGTAAATGAATAAATAAAGCATGCAAATAAATAAGTTTAAAATCAGTTAAAAGCATATTTTCTTATATGGTGGTTCCATTCCAGGTCTAATCCACCTGCTGGAGCGGCAGCTGGACCGGCTGATAGTGCCCGCGATCCTGGAGCACGAGGAGATCTCCGGGCTGTCGGGGCCGCCGCGCCCCGCGCCCGCCAGCGCCGCGCCCGGCCCCGCGCGCCTCAAGCAGGTGCGCACAGTCACACGCACACACACACACACGCACACATACACATACACACGCACCAAACACACTTACACGAATATACACATGCACCCACGCACGCGCACGCACAAACAAACAAACTTAAACAACATCCCCTCCCCCTCCTATATCAATAGATGTACCGAGTCCTAGTCTTACACATACATACATACATATGGTCACGTCTATATCCCTTGCGGGGTAGACAGAGCCTACAGGCTTGAAAAGACTGAATGGCCACGTTCAGCTATTTGGCTTAATGATAGAACTGAGATTAATCCTAGTCTTAATGGTAGAAACCCCTGTACACGTGATAAGAATAGACTAACGAAATGAAATCACCACTCGCACGAACGATATATATATGTATATATATATATATATAACGGGTATTTTAATACTAGTATTTAAATACCAAACCCACTAAGGCACCCCCAGAAAGTACATCTTTTTACTTGACCCTCCAACCACACGGTTTTGGGTACCCTTGACTTGACCAGTGTGATTTGTTACAAATAAATATAATTCGCTTTCAGGAGTTGTGCTCGACCCACGACATAATGCGCGCCCACGCCGTCGACACTCAGCTTGCGGTGTCAATATTCAAACAGGTATGTTAATTAAACGTTTTTAATATCATACATACATATAATCACGTCTATATCCCTTGCGGGGTAGACAGAGCCAACAGTCCTGAGCGGACTGATAGGCCACGTTCAGCTATTTGGCTTTAAGATAGAATTGAGATTCGAATAGTGACAAGTTGCTAGCCTATCGCCTAAAAATAGAATCTCAAGTTTGTAAGCATATCCCTTAGTCGCCTTTTACGACATCCATGGGAAAGAGATGGAGTGGTCCTATTCTTTTTGTATTGGTGCCGGGAACCACACGGCACACGGTTTTTAATATCAAATAATACTAATTGGTGTTATTCATTACAAAGACTGTTGGCTCTGTCTACCTCGCAAGGGATATAGACGTGACTGTATGTACGTTTTTAATATTAAATAATACTAGATTCACTGATGAGAACAAAACAAACACAAAAATAATTCTCACTATGTTACGTAATTTTACAAATATATTTCACTAGTTTTACCCGCATTTAGCGCCCTCTAAAAAAGCGATGAATTTAGCTTCATATATGTAATCACAGGTTGCGAGCCCATCGCCTACAAGAATACATACATATGGTCACGTCTATATCCCTTGCGGGGTAGACAGAGCCAGCAGTCTTGAAAAGACTGAATGGCCACGTTCAGCTGTTTGGCTCAAAGATAGAATCGAGCTTCAAATAATGACAGGTTGCTAGCCCATCGCCAAAAAAAGAATCCCAAGTTTGTAAGCCTATCCCTTTGTCGCCTTTTACGACATCCATTGGAAAGAGACGGAGTGGTCCTATTCTTTTTTATTTTATCGGTGCCGGGAACGATTCCAAGTTTATAACTATTTCCCTTATTCGCCCTTTACGATATCCACAGTAATTTCAAATTTTATATTTAATTGTTATATTTCCAGTTATTCTACTACATATGCGCGTACAGCCTCAACCAGCTACTCCTGCGCAAAGACCTGTGCTGCTGGGCCAAGGGGCTTCAGATACGGTACAACATTTCACATTTGGAGACCTGGATCAAGGAGCACTTGGCTGAATACGGACAGAAGAACGTGAGTTATATTCAATTTAATTGGACGATTGGTTTCTTTTTTGTTAAATTAAAATTAACTTCGATAGACTGTGCTTATAGATAATAATACATACATACATACATATGGTCACGTCTATATCCCTTGCGGGGTAGACAGAGCCAACAGTCTTGAAAAGACTGAATGGCCACGTTCAGCTATTTGGCCTAATGATAGAATTGAGATTCAAATAGTGACAGGTTGCTAGCCCATCGCCTAAAAGAGGAATCCCAAGTTTATAAGCCTATCCCTTAGTCGCCTTTTACGACATCCATGGAAAAGAGATGGAGTGGTCCTATTCTTTTATCTATTGGTGCCGGGAACCACACGGCACCGATAAATAATATAAAATAAATATATTAAATAAGATAATAATAATATAAAATAAATATATTAAATACTAAATATGGCGAAATCTTATTAATAATGTTTACACTAAAAAAAAATCCTTTTGCTGTTTTGTTATTATAGGTTTAATATTCTCTAATTCATTCCGCTGTTATATGTTTTTCTATACGTATTCGTTAGTTGTATAAGTACTATTTGTGGGGAGAGGCTGGTGTACTGAGATACAAGCCCTGCTTAGTTCAGACTCCAGTCTCTCACAAACTTACTTTATAGTTAACTTTTTGTATACCTATTTTGATTTAAGTTTGTGTAGAGAAAAATAAAGAAATTTGGATTTGAATAGATAGATAAAACTCTTTATTGCACCATAAAAGTAAAACATACAAAATAGCACAAAACAGTCAGAGATGGTACAAAGGCGGACTTATCACTAATGCAATCTCTTCCAGTCTACCTTTAGGTGGAATGAAACCAAACAGGAGAGAGAGCAAGATAAATAAATGTAGGTCTTAGGGGGTAGACAGACTCGGAAGTCTTGTAAACACTGATAGGCCACGTTCAGCTGATTGACTTAGTAATAGAATTGAGATTCAAACAGTGACAGGTTGCTAGCCCGTCGCCTAAAAGACGAATTCCAAGTTTGTTTATTGTTTGTTTGTAAATACTTTATTGAACATAACAAATAACAAATTTTAGGTAGTACATAAATAAATATATATATACTCAATCTGTGCTATTTGTCTCGTATCTTATAATAAATACTTATATACATAATCATCCAACACCCAGGCCAATCAGAGACCTCGCCGGGATTCGAACCCGAGACCTCCGGTGTCACAGGCAAGCGTACTACCGCTGCGCCACAGAGGCCGCCATAAAAATACATTAATAATAACGATGTACAATAGCGGACTTATCCCTGTAGTCTTATTTTACGACATTCATGGGAAAGAGAGATAGGTCCTGTTCTTTCATAAATTCGCATAATAAATATCTATAAAATGTTTATTGGTGCCGTGTGGTTCCCGGCACCAATACAAAAAAGAATAGGACCACTCCATCACTTTTCCCATGGATGTCGTAAAAGGCGACTAAGGAATAGGCTTACAAACTTGGGATTCTTTTTAGCCGATGATCTAGCAACTTATACATACATACATACATACATAAAATCACGCCTCTTTCCCGGAGGGGTAGGCAGAGACTACCTCTTTCCACTTGCCACGATCTCTGCATACTTCTTTCGCTTCGTCCACATTCATAACTCTCTTCATACAAGCTCGGCGGTTTCGGGTACTTTTGACCTGACCCTTTACCAGGACGTCCTTAATTTGATCAAGATACGTTCGTCTAGGTCTTCCCACTCCGACCTTTCCCTCCACACTCTCCTTGTATATCTGCTTAGTCAACCTGCTTTCATTCATCCTCTCCACATGACCGAACCATCTTAACATACCCTTTTCTATTCCTGTAACTACATCTTCTTTCACATCACAACATTCCCTTATCACGCTGTTCCTTATCCTGTCACTCAATTTCACACCCATCATACTCCTTAACGCTCTCATTTCCACTGCATTTATTCTGCTTTCATGCTTCTTTTGCCATACCCAACTTTCACTCCCATACATTAATGTCGGGACCAACACGCCCCTGTGCACAGCCAGTCGAGCCTTTTTGGATAGTTTCTGACTGCTCATAAAGGCATGCAAAGCTCCATTCACCATGTTCCCCGCGTTCACTCTCCTTTCAATATCACTATCATACTTGCCATCTGATGTAAACTTTGATCCTAGATATACAAACTCTTTCACTTGCTCCACTTTTTCTCCTCCAATCAAAATATTACATGCTGTCATTTCTTTCTCCATTTCAAAAACCAGTGTTTTAGTTTTACTTACGTTCACTTTCATTCCTTTCTCTTTTAAAGCTTCATGCATACAGTTTACCATCTCCTGTAACTCCTCCGCTGATGACGCCAGTATAACCTGATCGTCGGCATAGAGCAGACATTTGACGAGTAACTCATTCATCCTTAATCCACTTTTAGACTCTTTCAAATCTGTCAAACAGCTATCCATAAATAGGTTGAACAGCCACGGTGACGCAACACATCCTTGCCTAACGCCTTTCTCAATCTTAAACCACTCAGTGTGCGCTCCGTTTATCCTGACACAAGCACTCGAATCCTCATATAAGGATTTCAGTGCTCGTATTAAGAGACTGCTCACCCCATGCATAGAAAGTGCTGACCACAATTCATTCCTCTCAACTCTGTCATAGGCCTTTTCCAGATCTACGAATGTGCAATAGACTTTTTGACTCTTGGCCAAAAACTTTTCGGCTATGCACCGCAAGGAAAAGACCTGATCAGTACATCCCATTCCCTTTCGAAATCCCGCTTGAGCATCCCATATTTTGTCATCAGTTTCATTCCTGACTCTATTAATCAATACCTTAGCATACAATTTGCCGACGACGCTAAGCAGGCTTATACCACGATAATTTTTGCAGTCCAGCTGTGACCCTTTTCCTTTGTAAAGTGGCACGATAACAGCCTTACACCAATCTTTTGGTACTCGGCCGCTTCTCCAACACAAATTGAAAAGGCAGTACAACTGACTAGCTACTACGCCTTTTCCTGCTTTAAGCATCTCGACCGACACTCTATCACACCCAGCAGCCTTTCCCGCTTTCATACTCTTAAGTGCTTCCACAATTTCGAACATTTCAATTTCGCCTTCCATCTCATTCTCTTTTTCTTCGCTATAGCAGAAATCTTTCTTATTTCCTTCCTTTTTTTCAAATAAACTTTCAAAATAGTCCTTCCATATCTTTAGTACACATTCTTCTCCTTTCACAACGCTACCATCCTGGCATCTGATCCTAGTCAGCTCTCTGGTTATAGTATTTCCTCGGGCTGACCTTACGGATTTCCAGAATACTTTCAGATTTGACTGAAAGTCTTCTGATAGCCTTTTATCAAAATCCTCTTTATACTCTTCTTTCTTTCTAATCACAGCTTTCTTAACCAAATCTTTCATTTTCTTATATTCCTTACGTGCTTCATTCACATCTTCATCTATAACCTCTTGCATTCTTAAGTTAGCTTTTGCTGCTAACAAATCCAGCCATGCTTTCTTCTTTAATCGCACAAGTTCTTGCACATCTTTACTCATCCACGCATTTTTGTGATTTTTTCCTTTCCTTCTTCTACTTACACCACACACTTCAACAGCTACTTTCAC
The DNA here is from genome assembly GCF_032362555.1 of Amyelois transitella. Classification (NCBI taxonomy): domain Eukaryota; kingdom Metazoa; phylum Arthropoda; class Insecta; order Lepidoptera; family Pyralidae; genus Amyelois; species Amyelois transitella. The sequence goes on along the minus strand of NC_083532.1, from coordinate 3,950,618 downwards.
AATTCTTTTTTTAAATTCCTTCCATCCATCTTCAATATCGCTCATTTCCTCTAAATCTTCAAATTTTCAAATTCAAATCTAGCAACTTATCACTATTTGAATCTCAATTCTATCATTAAGCCAAACAGCTGAACGTGGCCATTCAGTCTTTTCAAGACTGTTGGCTCTGTCTAACCCGCAAGGGATATAGACGTGACCATATATACGTGCATGTGTGTGAAATGTTTATTCGTTCCAGGTGGAAGAAATCCTGAGTGTGCTGAAGCCGATCACTCAAGCTGTCCAGCTGTTGCAAGCTAGAAAGTCCATGGCGGACGTGCAGAGCACTGTGGAGATGTGCTGCAACCTCACTGCCATGCAAGTGTGCAAGGTAAGCGAGTAGTCGAAGACGATTACGGGAGAATATCTATCTTTTTAAATATATAAAAGATCTATTTAACGCCGTGTGGTTCCCGGCACCAATACAAAAAAGAATAGGACCACTCCATCTCTTTCCCATGGATGTCGCAAAATCCGACTAAGGGATAGGCTTATAAACTTGGGATTCTTCTTTTAGGCGATGGGCTAGCAACCTGTCACTATTTGAATCTCAATCCTATCTTAAAGCCAAATAGCTGAACGTGGCCATTCAGTCTTTTCAATACTACATACATACATACATATAGTCACGTCTATATCCCTTGCGGGGTAGACAGAGCCAATAGTCCCGAAAAGACTGAATGGCCACATTCAGCTGCTCTGCTTAATGATGGAATTGAGATCCAAATAGTGACAGGTTGCAAGCCCATCGCCTAAAAAAAAAGGATCGCAATTTTATAAGCCTATCCCTTAGTCGCCTTTTACGACATCCATGGGAAAGAGATGGAGTGGTCCTATTCTTTTTCGTATTGGTGCCGGGAACCACACGGCACTTTTCAATACTGTTGGCTCTTTCTACCCCGCAAGGGATATAGACGTGACCATATGTATGTATGTATGTCTATTTAAATTACTAGCTGTCCCGGCAAACGTTGTTTAGTCATATAAATAATTTTTAAATAATTTCTAGTTTATGCTGTAAAATTTCATGAGAATCGATCAAGCCGTTTCGTAGGAGTATAGGGACGAACCTGTGACACGAGAATTTTATATATTATAAGATATATATATTTTTTATTATATTTTGCACACTGACAGAATGATATACTCACTTAACAACGCACAGTCACGCAAAAATTTTGAATTTGCCATTTAAGTCTATCCTTCTAAGGTTTTAGGTCTTTCCTTATGAGGTCTAGGGGCGCGGTAAGAGATGGCTTCGCGAAATTCACTGCACTCTCTGCTTTCTTTCACTTATTATAATAATTTGAATCTCAATCCATCACTAAGCCACTGACGGTAAGACTGACGGCTCTTTCTCCCCCTTAAGTGAAACAGACGTGATAATATGTTTGTACATACATACATATAGTCACGTCTATATCCCTTACGGGGTAGACAGAGCCAATAGTCCCGAAAAGACTGAATGGCTACGTTCAGCTGCTCGGCTTAATGATGGAATGATGAATTGAGATCCAAATAGTGACAGTAACCAAATAGTAATTAATATGCATGTTAAAGAGTGACAAACATCCATACTGACATACTCACAAACTTTCGCATTTATAATATACATACATACATATAGTCACGTCTGTATCCCTTACGGGGTAGACAGAGCAAATAGTCCCGAAAAGACTGAATGGCCACGTTCAGCTGCTCGGCTTAATGATGGAATTGAGATCCAAATAGTGACAGGTTGCTAGCCCATCGCCTAACAAAAGGATCGCAATTTTATAAGCCTATCCCTTAGTCAACTTTTACGACATACATGGGAAAGAGATGGGGTGGTCCTATTCTTTTTTGTATTAGTGCCGGGAACCACACGGCACTCCTATTCTTTTTGCGGGTAATTAATATGTATGTATGTATATTTTATTCAGATCCTGAACATGTATACGCCCGCTGAGGAGTACGAAGTGAAGGTGACCCGCGAGTTCATTCACGAGATACAGAAGAAAATGCAGGAGAAGGCTGGACCGCTCGCTGATAAGGAACCGGTGAGTTTTGATTAAGTTAATAATTCAAATTCAATTGTTATTTTTTCATTATTGTGGGACATTTCAAACATCACTTAACAATTGTCGCATCTTTTGGTTTCACAACATTGGTTGACGTCGAAATTACTTAGTAGCTGGCGTACGCTATATATTATTGCAAACTTTATAGAGCCTCAAATTTATAATTTTAAAGCATTCTATATCAGTCCAGTCCAATATTTCCTTTGCCACCGGGCCATCGTGGAAAAATATGTCAACATTCATCAATTTTATAATAAGATATTTTTGTTTCAGCAAAACCTGCTTATGGACACGAAGATGATATTCTCCGTTCAGTTTCCTTTCAACCCCTCCTCGATACGTCTGGAGGCCATCGAATTGCCCGAAGTCTTAGAACTGGACGGTTTGCTCACCAAGATATAAATTTGTTAAGTTTCTCACTTAAGTGCAGTGAGAAATTGGTGTTTCTCGTTTTATCACGATGAGAAACATGTTACTGTCACTCCCTTGTATTCTGAGATATGTTACTCGCATAGTTTGAATTATAAATAGAAAGTTTATTTACCAGCTTAATGACTTTATGACATTGCATTGTCATACAAACAACACGTCACTTTGAACATCGGAAATAAAGGTAATTTACAAGATTTGATTTCAGACAGACTCCAAAATAAAAATAAAACATCGGAAAGACAAACCTTTGAAATGTCGCTATAGGCGAATACAATGTTTATAATTACATTTCATAAATTATGTTATGTTATTTTTACCTGGTGTTTTCAATGAAGAATCTTTATTCCCGCCAATAGATGGCATTATTTGAATTTCAAATGATAAATTCTGTTAATTTCATTAATACTCTGTATATTTTTCAAAGATGTCAGCCATTTCGTTTTTGTTTTTCTACCATTTTGTATTTTGTTTCTCTGTTATTTGGCGAGAAATATTATTTTAAGGTGGACTATTTATTTATGTACTATAATTATTTATAAATTATTTTAAAATTATGTTATATGCGGTACATACGAATTAAATACATATATTTCAAGGAAATGTAAAGGATACTACTGTTTTGTGTTTTCGAGTCCCGGGTTCGGTCTCCTGTTCACTTCTTAGAAAAAAAAAGTGAACAATTTTCTCTTATGTGACAGGCCACACTGTTGAATATTTGTACTTAATTTATTCGTACCTAACTACATTCCAACGAAAATTACATTCCAGTTTATGCCATATTATTTTGTTAGTGCCATGATTTAAAAAAAGTTCGCTATTTAAAAAAAGGAGGAATCAAATGATTTTTTATTTATTTATTATAATAGAGATTTTTTTTGCGTAAATCATTAAGTCCCAAAACTAATTTATTTCATTTTGAAATCTTTTAATGAATTTAATTTACAATAATTTTAAATTTATCATGTTTTTTATTATTAATATTTATTTTATTTTGATTTTTTGTTTGTCATACATGATTTAAAAAAAACAACGAAGTAAACTATTTTTCATGTTACTGTGCATTTTTTAGAATTGTTTATATTATTTTTTATATATTCTCTCTTATTTTATAATATTTTTATGATGACCAAGTGCTAGATTTAATAGGTATATTACAATAACTTTTTATGCATATTAGATTTTTGTATTTAACAAAATTCTAAAATTCCTACCCTAAGTTTTGTAGCAAAATTTGGTATGCTCATGCGGTCGGTGTGAGTAATGTGTACTTAAAATTTTACACGTTTTTTTAAAATTATTATTGTGTTCCTAGTTAAAAGAGTTTAGAAAACAGTTTCTTATATTTTTTTTTTCAGACCGACTGTACTAATTTTATATTTAGTAGAAATTTAATATTAATTGCATAACAACATAGTGTGATAGTTCAAGTATTTATACTGTAGGAAAAGTACCAAAATCAATATTATTTTTATCGTTATTATGATTATTAAGTTTTTTCTTTAAAAAAAAACCACACTTGTTTCCGTTAAATCTTTTTAAAGTTGAGAAAACATTAATGTATTACTGAAAAAATATTTATGTTTTACTGTTAAAACCAGTTATAATATGTATGATAGAAAAATTGTTGTTTTGGAATAACAAAATTTGTACTAAAATATATTTAAGTTCGGTTAAGGAGGACCTTTAAACAATATTAAATATTCGATTTTTATCATCCAACAATCGTATTGAATACCAAGATAGCATTTATGTGATATGATGTGATCACATGCTTTGAAATGAAAAAGTAACGATCCGCTCTCTCTGTCCCATATTGAATTTTCACGAAGTTGAATTAATGCGTGTTATTTAATCTAAATGTATGCTTATTTAAATCTTTATACAATAATTGTTGTATAACGCTTTTAGTATAATGGTTATTTCCAATTAAAAATAAGAGTTTTAACAGTGTTACCATTATATTAGGTGCTCATACACAGCTGTAGTATTATTTATATTATATTATACACATTTGCATCGTTAGTATAGAATTTTAGACCTTATAGTTATAAACCCAAGGTTCAAAGTGTTATAATAGATGTTTATAGTATTTTTCTAGCAAATAAAAATGGCTACTGTCAATTGATTAAGTGCGCCATGCTTGAGATCAGAAATCAAGGCAGCAAATAACATCCGAATTAAAGGAACAATATATTTATTTATTTATTTTATACGTACACACATACGGTCACGTCTATATCCCATGCGGGGTAGACAGAGGCAATCAGTCATGAATAGACCGAAAGGTCACATTCGGCTATTTTATTATGACAAGAAATAAATAAATCATTGTACTAAAATGAAATGATGTTATAAAAAAATATACATCGGTTCACTATAAAAAAGATTGTGTGTAACTTAACTATGGGTCCTTTAAATCTTCTTCAAAAAATCTTGTTAGTAAAACACAATAATTTAATATAAACATTTGTTTTTTTTTTACAAATAAATTGTTACCAACTTTTAAATTTAGTTCTTAAAATGTATAAATATCATTAAAAATGCTTAAAAAGGTACAACAATGTGTAAAGGGTAATTCCGCACTGTTTTTGTTAAAATATTATTTTCAATATAGTCACCATACACATATGTATTAATAAAATAAACTGCTGGCTAAAAGCCTCCTTTAACATTCTCAAGACAGAATTTTTGCATCAACGAAAAATTATAACGTTTTTAAAAGAAGAACAAGTGTGTTCTAGAAACTGGTAACATGCACTTGAAATAATTAAAAAGATCATTGTTCGTTCTATAAATACATATATATATAGCAGGGGAACAAAAAAAAAATATATATATATATAAACAGATTGGCCAGTGTCTTAGATTGTGTATGTATATATGTATTTATCATAAAATATAGTATTGTTGAGTTGCTATCCTTAGAGGAAACTTATTTTGAGAGTAGCTCAATTTGTGTGATTTACCATATTTATCTAATAAAATTTACTATTAGGGTGCTCAAGTTATAGAATCCTTGTTAGATTATATTAAAAAATATATATGTATGTTGAATATAAATGTTATCTGTAATATATCAATAATAGCTTCCAATTCTGAAGATATTTATGTTAAAATAACATTGTTATATCATGAAATCAAATGGATGTTTAGACCTTAACACTTATGAAGCTAAATTATTAATATCACTGTTATTTATTTACTGAAAACTATATAGCACTCAAATATATTTATTGCATAGAGTGTATTTAAATTAAAAAAATCTATATATTGTTATTTTGATGTGACATGCGGTCTATTGCTTTTGTGTATAAAATATAAACGTTAGATGGCTGTTAGATAAAGTTTATGAGATGTTCGTACTATTGGTAGGTTTTAGACAGATTCAGCTTTCACTATTCAGTTTTCTACCGAGTTAGATAAATTATGTGTATTATTTTCCAAAATGAACGACATGAATCCTACTAATATTATAAATGCGAAAGTTTGTGAGTATGTCAGGATGTCAGTATGGATGTTTGTTACTCTTTCACGCAAAGACTATAATTAACTAACCGATTACGATGAAATTTGGTATATAGATAGCTGAAGACCCAGAATAAAGAAGAAGATAAGAAGTTTATTAGAACAAAAAAAAACGACATTAAGTCAATATTTTATATTAATCATAATCTTTTATTCTTTGAATATGGTCTTAATTGTCTACTACTTATATGTATGTAACCAAATGTAATGTAATATGCAATTTCTTTGATAGATATATAGACTTTTATATATCTGTCAAAGAAATTTCATAAAATATGTAAGACGGTTTATAAAATCAAATTATACCAAAAGTACGATCATACATACATTTATCACGGCTATATACCTTGCACTGTAGACAGGGCTAACAGTCTTGGAAAGACTGAAAGCCCACGTTCAGCTGTATGGCTTAATGATGGAATTGAGATTCAATTAGTGACAGGTTGCTAGCCCATCGCCTGCAAGAAGAATACTAAGTTAATAAGCTGAAAAGTACGATTATCTCTCTTAATATCTTGTTGGAAGATGTTTTGACAGTTCAAAAATTATTGCCATGCTTAAAAGTAAATTTAAGACATCTTTTTTTAACTTGTTGTCTTAATTTCTACCAAATATCTATAATTAGTTTGTTTTCTTATTAAAGTTAGCGGTATCTGTTACTAGACAATTTTTAATTTATCAAGTGTTTAGTAGCTTTAAGTTTTAAAAAATCCTAATAATTATGATGTGTATTATTATTGAGCAATTTGAAACATATATATGCTTTTGTCGAAATTAAAAGTTATAAGTTTAGTTAGATTATAATTCTGAAGAGAATTATTACTTTGATATAGAAACAAAATCACTCAATGATTTTTTAATTCAGAAATTTTTATAGTACCCTTTCAAGTTGTATTGACTCAGTATAAGCAATATAATATTTTTTACTTGCAAATCTTATCAATAAAAAATGTATAAAAATTATATTAAACATTCTGTTATAACATTCCATTAAGTTTACAACGTCGCATTGTATATACTTTGATCTCTTCAGTTCCTTTTGAAAATATATAAGCAATATTTACCATATCTTATTATTTGTTATTATAATCATGTACTTAACGGCATAATACTTATGTACTTAAATCATGGAAAAGCTAATCAATGAAGTGTATTATTTATTAGATGTAATGTAATTAATGTGTTGAAAATAAATAATTTATTATTTAAAACCATTTTGTTTACTTAATAACTAGTATTTTTCGTTACGTGACGTCATATTCTTTTATACTACTAGTACTAGACTTCTTCTTCTTATAATACTACTACTAGATATTTACTCTGTCACATAGTAACCTGTGTTGAAACATTTATGAATATTATGAATAATAAAAAACTATTTGCAGTTTAGAGTGCATACTTTATAAATAATGATTTATACAAACGTTTCTTCAATCTTTCTAGAAAATATAAATATCAGAAGCTGACGTGAAGCCAAAATACGATGTAGCGCAGAAACTTACATACTATATATATATATATATATATATAATGTATAAAATGAAATTCTTCAAAAATTATGACGCTTTTATGTTAAAAAAGAAAAGTGAACTTAGCGAATTGCGTTCACAAATTAAACGAGAGTAAATAGGCCATTTTTTGCAATTTTAAGCCAGGTTGTAATTTCCAAACTGCTTACGCCGAACTGTTTTTGCGCGTAAACCGGAATGTCAAAATTACCCACCGCGTCCAAAATGGTGACCCATTATTTTGGTGGTAATATTAAAAAAATCGATCAAGTGTGTCGGTCTTGTTCAATTCGGGTTTCGTATATTTTATCGATAAAATATGCGAAAAATATAGGTGTAGAGTTATTTTTTACGGCCATGTGAAGTACAGATTTGGAGACGGTCGATGGAGAAAATCGGAAAAAAAATATTTGAGGAATTGGAAAGAGAAATACGCCAGTATAAGTAAAGTATAAGACCATCAACTCGGTGGTCCGACGTCATAAAAACCATGCCGGGAATAAAGAATAAAACTTTTGAATTTGAATGTTCTTTTTTTACAACTCATGGTAAAATTTTCGTACTATAAATTTCTGTAATAATTCTTTTTTGTATTGGTGCCATGTGGTTCCCGTTCCCATGTGGTTTCAAGACCACTCCATCTCTTTCCCATGAATGTCGTAAAAGGCGATTAAGGGATAAGCTTACAAACTTGGTATTCTTTTTTAGGCGTTGGGTTAGCAACCTGTCACTATTTGAATCTCAATTCTATCATTAAGCCAAATAGCTGAACGTGGCCATTCAATCTTTTCAAGACTATCGGCTCTGTCTACCCCGCAAGGGATATAGACGTGACCATATGTATGTATGTATGTAAAATTCTGCCATTCTACAGCCTCGTCGGTGGCTGTTATCAAGTCATTCCGGGCAAGTGTTAGGGCACAGAGGGAAGGACAACAGGTGCTCCATCGTTTGGGGAGAGGTACCACACTCGCAAAAATTTTGTGAATCCGCCACATATGAATTATATGGCTTTTATTATTGTTCATTCATTCATTCATAAAAACACGTCTATATCCCTTGGGGGTAGACAAAGCCAGCAGTCTGACAAGGCCACGTTCAGCTGTTTGGCTTAATGATAGAATTGAGATTCAAATTGTGACAGGTTGCATCGCCTTAAAGAAGAATCCAAAGTTTATAAGCCTATCTTTGTTAGCCTATTCCTTAATCGCTTTTTACGACGTTCATAGGTACGAGATGGAGTGGTATGCTATGCTATTCTTTTATTATTGGCACCGGGAACCACACGGCACTATGTTTATTGTTATTTACTGTGTATGTCAAAACTTCCCTGGCTTGATTAAAGATCGTTCGAACAATTAACCAACATTTCGATTCACGCTATTTAGTTTATCTTATTAAGTATTGTTTTTCTATGTAAAGTACAGTACCCTAAAACGGTCAGAACTGATGGGAAATTAGGAACCTAATTTAAAACAGTACAATTACGCGATGATTGCCTGCAAACATACAATAATGAGGCGTTTTAATTTTTCAGTGTCAAAAACCGGTTACTCCACAACTCAGTAAATTGGTATGTTTGTACATACCAATTTGCTGAGCTTTTGTTTTTGCTTATATTCTTGTGAATATAAGCAAAAACCAACATCGCAAAATGCTCTTACATGCCAAACACCGTTATAAAAAAAATCACAAGAAAAGGTATACTTACTGTTTTTTTTTAATTGCTAAAAGTAAAGATATCCTTACTCATGCGGCAATTACCTATTGTAAAAATATTATACTAATTTTGTTATTAAGCTGTGTTAACGCTGATAAAACCAGTTTAAACGGAGCTGAATTTATGATACAATAAAAAGATTTAGATTAACTAAGTATGTACCTATGTTTTTATGAAATAACAAAATTTTAGGATTACGAAAGCATAGATTATCAAAGGTAGGTCGGTTCAAGGCTGGCAAATCGTTCAGGCATTATAAGTCACTAGCTGTGCCCGAGACTTCATCCGCGTGGAATAGTTATTTTGGGCATCATTGAAGCCCTCAAGGATGAATAATTTTTCCCCGATTTTTTTCACATTCCCCATTATTTCTTCGCTTCTAATAGTTGCAGCGTGATGTTATATAGCTTAAAGCCTTCCTCGATATATGGTCTATTCAACACAAAAATATTTTTTGGTGCATTCAAGCAAACAAATTCTTCAGCTTTATAATGTTAGTATAGATATGTTAAAAGTTAAGTTAAAATAGACATAAACACAGAAATGGTAAAGTCCTACATTTACAATTACATTTGAAGGTTTTCGAAAGTAACTAGTACCTAGTTAGTTCTACATTCATTCATGTTTTTATGTAGACAATGTGCATTCGTCCACGATTTATATTTAAGACATCTATATTTGTAAATTGACGTCCGATGAAAATGCTGCAGTGTAGTGTTTGTTCCGCCGCTTCTACTACACATGCGCTTTGGAAGCGGTAGTAGTTATAATTAGATTTAAGTGATGTGGCGTCAATAAGTGAGACCTTGTATCCAATTTTTAAAATAAGTCTGATCTATTCTATTCTAACCATGGCGCTACAGATAGTTAGAAGTTATTGAAAATTGAGAGAATTGCGATTGTAAACATCGTGTTTGCCACGCCACTATATTGGTGTAGTGGAGTGTCCTCGGATCGTCCGGAACAATGAAATAAAACTTTAAATAGGTACTAAAACTACTAGGAAAATAAAAAAAAACAATTAAATACTATGGAAAGACGTACTCTTACGTGGAAGAGGTAAAAAGGAAGGAAGAGTCCTTTTTTTAATGTTGCCAACCTATGTGTTCCGGCGCATAAACAAATAAAAGAGTAATCCTATTATTTATGGATACATCACATGTAGTGTGGACTTTATTGGTGTACTGGTTTCTAAACTCCGACGTAAAAAGAGGGATGTTATTGATAAATTATCATTCCGGCGTCTCGTTTGCGTCCACGCTTATCTCTAGCGGAGCCCGGAGATCGACCCTCACCAAGACTTGTCTGAGTGGATAAGTTTTTACACGAAGCGAATCCTGTCCGATTTCCGCAACCTTTGCAAGGGAAACTATACATATGACATTGGACCATGGTTACCACTCGAAGATGTTAACACATCCTGTTGTTTGAATGTACCTAAGATATTTATTGTCAATTATTCTCTGTAATGAGAAATGAAACATAGGTTTAGTTCACCCGCCGAATATGACGTTGTTATTCTAAATTATCTATTTTTTTTCATTTATTACTTACCGTTTCGCCAAAACAATGAGAATACAGAAAAGCAAAACGGAAATGTGTAACAGTGGATGTTTTTTTTTTAATTTTACTCAATTTTTTTTTACTGTTACTATACGTCTGAGATAAAATGAAGGTATGTTACGTACGCGTTTAATACCTGTATAATTTATAACTATGACTTTTACTTTTGGCGAAGTGTGACGCGTGATGAGAATAGTTAATTAGAAAGTAATATATAAGATTAGGTATAAAAGAGGCGAATTGTCGCCAAATATAGAGCCCTACAATTTGTCCACGAGGAAAATGTGCACATATCTATAACTCGGGATAACATCTTTATCTATAATTTGGAATAATATAATTAACAACCTGTTTATACGTATTACGTGAATACGTTAATAATATTTAAACTCAATTTTAAGTCCTCGAACTAATTAAGTAAGAAAAACCTGATTAAGTAGTTAAGTATGTGGTTTTTAAGTTACTGATGTTTTATATGAATTCTTTATTGGTTTTAAATAAATAAATTGCTCACCAAAAGATTATGCAGTCAAGAATACCCGAAACCGCCGAAGTTCATGAATCGAAGGAAGTAGGTATGCAGAAATCGTGGCAAGTGGAAAGATTTAGTCTCTGCCTGCCCCTCCGGGAAAAAGGCGTGATTTTATATATGTAGTATGAGTATGCAAAATAAAACTTGATAGGTTTCTCTGTTCGAAGTGACACATCTGTAAAATATTGAATTTGTTTTTATACTAATAATGCCAAGTGGGATTTGCAACAGATAACTGTCGTCAAACATTTTATCAGATTAATATAATTAAATGAATGTAATCGTACCTCTTGGTACGAGTAGGATAACTTTTGTGAATTGGGGTCGAACGGTTTTTTATTATCATTTGATATATTATGTGCCGTGCCGTGTGGTTACCGGCACAAATAAAAGAAAGAATAGGATCACGCCATCTCTTTCCCATGGATATTGTAAAAGGCGATTAAGGGATAGGCTTATAAACTTGGGATTCTTCTTTTAGGCGATGGGCTAGCAACCTGTCACTATTTGAATCTCAATTCTATTATTAAGCCAAACAGCTGAACGTGGCCTATTGATCTTTTTAAGACTGTTGGATCTGTCTACCCCGCAAGGGATATAGACGTGATTAAATATATGTATGTATGTATGCATTCGATATAAAATAACATCGCTCTGCAAGTGATTCTGCTTTCTTTAAACTGCTTAGGAATCTGCATACGTGCATATATTTGTATGCACGTATGCAGATTCCTAAGCAGTTTAACGTCTATATCATTTACGGGTTAGACAAAGCCAACAGTCTCGAGAAGACTGATAGGTCATTTTCAGTTGTATTAATTAATAATAAAATTGAAATAGTGAAACGTTGTCAGCCCTATAGAAGAATCCCAATCCTTTACTAAAAGCGATTAATAAGTACGACTTAATATTATAATTAAGTAAGTATATTGAATGCGACCCAGCGTTAAGGGTGGACAACCCTTATCACTAAGAGGTATGAAAAATAGATGTAGGCCGATTTTCAGATCTACTCAATATGCTCACAAAATTTCATGAGAATCGGTCAAGCCGTTTCGGAGGAGTGCGGGAACGAACATATATTTTTTAATGTAGACAATGTGCATTCGTCTACGATTTAGATTTAAGAGATCTGTATTTGTTAATTGACGTCAGGTGAAAATGTTGCAGTGTAGTTTGTTCCGCCGTTTCTTTTACTCATGCGCTTTGGAAGTGGTATGGTAGATATAATTAGATTAAAGTGATGTGACGTCAATAAGTGAAACCTTTTATTCATATTGAAAAAAAAAAACAATATCCTATAGATAAATCTTAGGTGAAGTTAGTTAAAAATTTCTACATTTTAATAATAAAAAATCCTATACCTTTTATATTTATCTATTAGTTGTGTATGGGTTTACTCGTTTCAAATAAAAATATACATACCTAGGTAGATATCTTCTGTTTAATATTATGACTAAAATTACTATAACCTATTCTATCGACATTTTCCTTATATTTTGCAAATTCTGCTCTCAAACACGTTTATTACGACGCAGCCACCTGTAACCACACCCCTCTTACCAAGATATTACTTGTCTCATGTAAATTGTAAATGAATATGAAATATCAATGTTTATAAGTTGGTTCGAGGATAGCGTACATTCAGTGCGGTCGTCATGCGCGATAGCGCGAAACGTGTTGTTCATTTTGTTTTTTTAAATTATCGAAGACGAACGAAATCGCTATTCGGAATCAATAAAAAAAATATAAATTAGAAACAAGTGTGTGCAGTTGCGAATAATTATTCGAATAGTTTGAATCATTTGAATTTCGAAATATCGAATGTTAAGGATTAAACAAGGATACTATTTTAATATTTTTTTACGGTCAAGGGTATGTACCTATCTACTTACTTAAAGATCATACATTTACAAATTTTTTATCCAGGGGTAAACAGAGCCAACAGTCACAAAATTTTAAGGCCACGTTTAGGATTGTGGTTCCCGGCACCGTATGTGTACCGCAGCGGTAGAGCGCTAGTCTGTGACGTGTGATGTCTGTGGGTTCGAATCCCGGCCAGGACACGATGAGAAACGAAGTTTTTCCAATTACCCGGGGTCTTGGATGTTTATTTATATTAGTTTTATTAATAAAATATAGTATCATTGAGTTAAGTTCTCGTAAAACAAGTCTCGAACTAACTTCGAGGCTAACTCAATCTGTGTAATTTGTCCCGGGTATAAAAAAAAAAATTCATTTGTCATGAAAATAAATTGCTGCAAAGGAATGTCACGCGATGCCAACGTTTGGTTTTGTTTAAAAAACAAAAACTTGCGAACAATAATGAGATATAAAACACTTGAATAATTAACATGAAGAACAATAACGTAATGGTTACAAAACATTCGGTCTTATTGTTTTTTTGTGTTGTGAGACATTACCCTGAGATCTAATACATCAACTTTATCACTTCCTCCTGATTTTAATTTCGGGAGAGGAGTCCGCATTACTACGAGATCTAATACATCATCTTTATTCCTTCCTCCTTTTAATTTCCGGTTTTAATTTCTGGAGTGAAGTCCGAGTTGCGCATTTGACAATGATCCTGGTCCCCCCAAGTCCAGTTTTTACACGAAGCGATTCCGGTCTGACCTCGGCAACCATTGCCGGGGAACCTAACCTATAAATTGCACGTATCATGGTTACACATCCAGTCACCTGTATGCGGAGTTTTCAATTTACGTTATACCTATAAAGTTTTTTAAGTGGATGATATGCCTGTTTTTTTTTTTAATTTCTACTTACATTTGTGTGTGATGATAAGACAAGAAATATCGTGTTTTTTCGCTGATTAATTATATCTAGGTACTGATAAATGGTGAATTACTAAAAAAATATTTTATTTACAATGATGATTAGCAGTTGCCTGCGAATTCGTCTGCGAGCATTTGCGTATTATGTTTTCGTTATAAAAAATTTAATTAATTAAATAACAATCAAAAAATAAATTAGATAAATAGTCAATAATGAAGTTAAGAAATAGCGAACGATTCACAATTGGCGAGGTTTCACAACTTTAGGAATAAGGGTTAGTGCTAATTTTACTCGAACAAACGAGTCGAGCAAGTAAACACGAATTTCTATGTGATTTTATCAGCGCCATCTCGTCGTAACGCGCTGGCAATAATGCAATTCTATACAAATTCTCGTTTACATACCTACAATATCAGGCACTAACCTCTCAGTCCATTTCTTTATGTAACTGTAAACAATCTTGATACATCTTTAAAAAAATACCTTTAAAAATTTAAGAAATAAATGATGTCGTAATAAATGACTTTTGTTATCAACCAAACATTATTTTATATATATTTTTTTTAATTAAGATACTGGTTTTTCAGTACTTATAGAAGACTACACTAAGTAGTGATCATATAAATGTGCTCAGAAAAATAAACTACATAAAGAGAATATATAAAACATTTAGTATTTTGACTGAAACAGATATAGAGATTTTTTTTACATTTTTGTCTGTCTGTATCTGACTGTGTGATCACGCTTATCTCCAAAGGTACTAAACCGATTTAATTATAACCTTCACCAATAGTAGATTCAACTCGAAATTTAAGCGGACGAAGTCGCGGTAACAGCTAGTAAAAAAAAAATCTTGAAATGTCGTAATAAAAATATTAAGAATGCCATGAGCGGGGCTGAATTTGAACTAAAAGAAAAAAAAACTACAATTAATATTCATTACAATTATGGGAAATAATGAGAATTCACTCAGTCGTTAGCAGGTATGTTTCAGATATCAATATGACTGATACTTAAATGACTAGAATTTGTTTGAAGTCGTTTGAAAACAAAGGCGCACTTACAACGACATTATAAGGCAAAGGAAAGCAATAAAAATAACAATAATCATTCGATATGCTGTGTCCATCCATAATTTAAAAAGTTACGTAAGTGTGTATGCTAGTTTGTACTAGCATCACGCGAAAACCATTGCTTCGATTTGAATGCGGTTTTCGCAAATGTGTTTAACTTGATTCAACTTTTTTTTAATCCTCTCTCTTTTCAGGGGTCAGCATTTTTTATTATTGATTGTCAGATTTCGGGCTACAGTTAGTTACGAAATTTACATAGGTACATAAACATAGTTACCATTTGCGGGGTTGACAAAGCCAACAGTCTACAAAATACTGATCATCAATTAAGTATATCTTCAAGCCAAAAAACTGAACGAGACCTCGTTCAGATTTTTGGCTTGATGATAGAATTGCGATTCAAGTAGTGACAGGTTGCTAGCCCATCGCCTTAAAGAACAATCCCAAGTTTATAAGGTCGTCCTTAGTCGTCTTTTACGACATCCATGGGAAAGAGAAAAAGTGGCCCTATTCTTTATTTTATTTGTGCCACACGGCACATTTATTTTATTTAAAAGATAAAATTTTAATACTTATCTTTGAATATATATTAATACAAAACGGAAATAACAAAATAGTTTGCAACTGATGCGGCCAGTGTATTTTTTTACCTTATCTTAAATGTATATGTACTTACAAGGAAATCCGAATGCAAACTTCATGTTCAACTCAAGGTTTAAGGAATGTAAACACTGTAACATAGTAAATTAAAGTAGGTACAATTTCACAAATCTACTTTGATTTACTCGTCTACAAACTTGACATTTTTTATCAGCTGTAAACAGTACGTTAGTTGCATAAAATTCAAATAAATATATTACTTATTCTATAGAGGCAACCTAACCTCTTAAGAAATTGCAGCCTACCTACCTTATACCTACATAAGTGAATATGACTTTTCTTTTTTTTTTAATAAAAATAAGTCTACGGCCTCTCTGGCGCAGCGGTAATACGCTTGTCTGTGACACCGGAGGTCCCGGGTTCGAATCCCGGTCAGGGCATGATGAGAAACGAACATTCTCTGATTGGTCTGGGTCTTGGACGTAGGTATATATCTAAGTATTTATTATATAATATAGTATCGTTTAGTTAGTATCTCGTAACACAAGTTTCGAACTTACTTCGAGGCTAACTCAATCTGTGTTATTTGTTGTAAATATTTATTTATTTTATAATAAGTAAATAATTAATAATAATTATAAATACGTAGTAAACCTATTGATCGTATGGATAAGAGAGCTGTGTACCAATAATTTATACTTTAATGCAAGCCGATACATACATATGGTCACGTCTATATCCCTTGTGGGGTAGACACGCTCAGCTATTTGGCTTAATGATAGAATTGAGATGCAAATAGTGACAGTAAGCAGATAATATACAAATATTGCTCTTTTAATGGTATAGGATAATGATGAGGAAAAACGTTTCATGTGCTTAAAATTCTCGCTACTTAAAAGTAAACATACATAATTATAGGTATCCTCTTATTGTCAGGTTGACTGGAAGAGATCCCACTTAGGGATAAGCCCGTCTTTGTACTGTACTACTGTTTTATATTTGTAATGTACTCCTTTAGTGAACAATAAAGCATTGACTTGACTATACCCAAAAGTTAATTAGAAAAGTCCGTCTTTGTACCATCTCTTTCTCTTTGGTGCTGTTCTGTATGTTTTACTCTTATATCTATACATATGGTCACGTCTATATCCCTTGCGGGGTAGACAGAGCCAACAGTCTTGAAAAGACTGAATGGCCACGTTCAGCTATTTGGCTTAATGAAAGAATTGAGATTCAAACTTCATTTTACTCTTATGGTGCAATTTATTGCATGACCAGGTCATGATGACATGACATGACCATAGATAGATAAACACTTTAGTGTTTATCTATCTATGGTCATGTCTAAAACCTTTGCGGGGTAGACAGAACCAACTGTTTTGCAAAGACTGAAAAGGCCACTTTCAACTGTGGCTGTTTTATTGGGATTTAATTGAGTTAATGGCTCCGCAAAAGAGTGTTTATTTGTTTATTACCTCTTATCTATATCTTCTGAATGATTTTTTTTGAATATCACTTACGAGGGGCCGCCCGCGACTTCGGACGCGTGGAATCAACCCCACGGGAACTCCAAGATAAAAAGTAGACTATATGTTATTCTGGGTCTTCAGTTACCAAATTTAATCATAATAGGTTCAGTAGTTTTTGCGTGAAAGAGTAACAAACATCTTTACTGACAACCTGACATACTCACAAACTTTCGCATTTATAATATTAGTAGGATATAGAATTAAAAGTCTGCAAAATGACATACTGTAACCTTTCATGCCGGTAAAAACTATAGATCCCGTGGGATTTGAGAAAAATCTGTATTCTTTAGTAGGTGGCGTTAAATTCGTCGCTTTTCGTAAGGTGGCGTTTAATTATTTGTTTTTTGCAGGTGGTGCTAAACTAATTAAACGCGTAAAGAGATTAATAACAAACAAACAAACAATTATACTTACTTTCGCATTTTTTATTTATTTATTTATTTATTCTTTATTGTAACAATTACAATTTGTAAAGTACAATAGGCGGACTTAATTCTAATAGCATTATCTAATTATTTTTGCTTGTGATAGGTAGAAATCCCACTGCCCTGCTGAAGCTGATTAAAATATAACATTTGTTTCAGATGAAGCCCAGAATAAACTCCAGTTCCAAGCACACTAATACTACCAATAGAAGAAATTAGTACTAAAACAATATGATGATGAAAAATTAAAATTAAACCTTTTAGTCAAGATGGAAGACGCGAGGAAATCAGATAAGGTGATTAAAACATACATAAATCACGCCTCTTTCCCGGAGGGGTAGGCAGAGACCACATCTTTCGACTTGCCACGATCCCTGAACACTTCGTTCGCTTCATCCACATTCATAACTCTCTTCATGCTTATAATTTCCGTTCCCGCGGGAATTTTGGGCAATAAAAAGTTATGTTAATGAAAGCAGGTTGATAAAGAGACAAGAAGAGTTATAATTTTTCTGCTTATAAGTATTATGATACTATGAAAATAACAGTACGTTTTCAAACATTGATTTTGGGTATCGCCAAGATGAACGTACCTTGATCAAATCAGCGGCGTTCCTGGCAAAAGGTCAGGTCTAGAATACCCTAAACCACCAAGTTATCACGAAGAGAGTGTGAATGAATCGAAAGAAGTACGTAAGGATAGTTATAACATACATACATACATAAAATCACGCCTCTTTTTCGGAGGGGTAGGCAGAGACTACCTCTTTCCCCTTGCCACGATCTCTGCATATTTCCTTCGCTTCATCCACATCCATAACTAAGGATAGTTATAAATATATATTAAATAATTATGAATGTAGTCTCTGCCTACACCTACAGGAATAGGCGTAATTTTATGTATGCTACTTTTTTTATATATTTATTACAGTCAGAACAACATCTGGAGATGGGCGATGTGAACAAGCCAAATGGAATATTAAAACCATCACAAGAAAGTAACGGAAATGGGGTGAGTATTTCTGATTCAGTTGTAAAAAAATTAAATTACAAACATACATACATATAATCACGTGGTATATATCCCCCTGCGGGGTAGCCAGAGCCAAAAAAACAGTCTTGTAAAGACTTGCAGGTCACGTTCAGCTGTTTGGCTTAATGATAGAATTGACATTTAAATAGCGACAGGTTGCTAGTCCATCGCCTAAAAGAATCCTAAGTTTATAAGCATATTCCTTTGTCGCCTTTTATGACATCCATGGGAATGAGATGGTGTAGTCCATTCTTTTTATTGGTGGTGGAAATCACACGGCACCTATATAAAGAAGCATAGGACAATTAAAATTATCTCAAAACCAAATAGATCGATACATTAAAAAAAAGTCTAATTATTCGTCTATCGCCAATCCATCGTTCCTAAGAATTCCAAGTTTATCAGCCTATCCCTTAGTCGCCTTTTACGAAAACCACTCAGTTTCATCATTAAACCATATAGTGTGAACCTTCAGTCTTTTTGAGACTAGACGCTGTCTACCCCTGAAATTTAACTCAGAGTAAAGACGTGGTTTTATGTTTGTATGTATGTCTATGACCACTATAAGGATAGATAATACTCTTTGTTGCGTCATGACAAATACTTCTAACTAGGTAAATAACCCATACGTGATAAGGAAAGTTACTTGCAAGACGATTTTCCAGTGATATACATATGTATATATTTCCAGATAATATATTCCAAGTCCGAGATGTTGTACAGTCAATGACATTATAAAGTACTAGCTGTTGCCCACGACTTCGTCCGCGTAAATTTCGAGTTGAATCTTGATCATACAGTCAGATACAGACAAACAGACAAAAAATGTAAAAAAAACTATTCACTATCCATTTCAGTCAAAATACTAAATGTACAGACAAAATATTTTCACCGTTTTATTATATGTAGTTTTTTGATTATCAGTTTTTTTTAATATAAAATACTCAAGCAAAACAAAAAAAAAAAATTAAAAAAAAATGAATAGGTATCTTTTTTTTGTTGGGCCACGAACTTGGACCGCCAACGTCATAGTCTCACGCGTCAACCACTGGACCATCGAGGCCGCTGCGGTGATATCGAAATTAAAGTAGACTAATAAATAAAAAATCTTTTTACGTGAGAATTACCTATACATGTTATGTGCGGCAAAACCACGATATTATCAAACTCATTTTCACTTTTTATATGTTATAGATAGATATAATGCTGTCGTACAATGATAAATGACTTTGAATGTTAAATTTCGTAACTTATTTGTCATTTAAATGACGATAACTTTTTTTAGTGAACCGAGTTTGGTGAAACAAACTTTAAATGTTTTTCTGAGTTAAAACAAAGCAATTGGTGAAAGTTTTAAGTAAATCGGTTCAGTACTTTCGGAGATAAACGTGATCATACATACAGACAGAAAGAAAAAACATTTTTGCATTCTATTATGCATTCTAAGTTTCCCTCTAGCAAAGACAATATATTTTTACTGTTTTATTATATGTATAGATAGATTCAGACAAGGCAATAAAATAAAAAGGGATCGGAATAAGTGGATCTTATCGGAAATTCAAATATTATACACGCGATAGTAAGTTTATTTGTTTGTTTGTTACTACTTCACGGATTATCTCATAAATTAATCTTCTTGAAATATCTTCTTCTTCGGCATATATTCATCCACTGCTGGGCATTGCGCATATGCGTCTCCAATCTCACCCAACTTTATCAATGTCGGTCGAGTTGGCATAACAACTTTCAGCATATCAAATTTTTGTAAGAGTTCTATTCGCATCCACAATAGTTCTATAGTTCCTGGTGTTTTTTAGAAAAAGTTCTAGTAAAATGGTAAAATGGTAGTAAAAAGGTTTTACAGGCCCATGTTATCTAGACATGGTATTTTTATGTCATCCGGCCAGCGGATTAATGATCTTGAAATATCATCTACATATAGTTTTATGAGTCTGGAGGAGGGTGCCTTTCATCCCAGTAAAAACTATAGTACTTAACTAGCCATGGGAATTGCGCAAAACAGGTATTCTTTTGTACGTGGCATTTAATCATTGCTTTTTGTAGGTGATGCTAATTTCGTCGCTTTTTTGTATTGGTGCCGTGTGGTTCCCGGCACCAATACAAAAAAGAATAGGACCACTCCATCTCTTTCTCATGGATGTCGTAAAAGGCGACTAAGGGATAGGCCTATAAAATTGCGATCCTTTTTTAGGCGATGGGCTAGCAACCTGTCATTATTTGGATCTCAATACCATCATTAAGCCGAGTAGCTGAACGTGGCCATTCACAGTCTTTTCGGGACTATTGGCTCTGTCTACCCCGGAAGGGATATAGATGTGACCATATGTATGTATGTATTTTTTTTTTGATAACGTTCAATTTACTCGTGTAGATGACGCTAAATTCGCGCTGGCGAAGTTGCTAGTAATATTATAGAAGCAGTTTATTTGTTTGTTACCTTTTCACAGTTAGACTGTGAAATTTTGCATATATATAGTATGGAATGCAAGATCCGCTTGCATGCTAAGTACCTACTTTGCATGCAGGCGGTACCGGTACGAGCTAGAAGCCTGTCACTATTTGAATCTCAATTCTATCATTAAGCCACGTCTATATATATATATATATATATATATATAGACGTGATTATATGTATGCATGTTCTTGTTGCAATTATATTGTTATAATAGTTTTCACCTGCGGCTCAGTACTTGTGCAAAGTAGATATCCTGTGCGAAGGACCAAGGAAACCTATGCTTGGTCCTTCGCATCGCCTTTTACAACGTCCATGGGAACGAGATGGACTGGTCCTATTCTTTTCTTTATTGGTGCCGGGAATCAAAATTATCTTTCTGATTTGTTGAAAAAATTTTGACACCACCACAGCACAACTTTATGTGTTGTTGACTGTACCTGCCGTAAATTGGCCATAACACAGTTTTATAGTTTTGCCTTCAAAATAACAACTATATACCAATCGTTTTTTACGACATAAAACGTGTAACTTGTTTTTTGTGAAATGTAAAAATTATGTGAAAATGTATTTTTTACGAATTAGTTACAAGAGGGTTTATTAGATTAGATAAATACTTAAATGAGGTAGTTGTCATGTCTTCTTCCTCCTGGGTTTAGTCCCGGTCGCATCCTCACCACTCTGGAGAAGAGCCCGGGGTATGACTTTGACCATGAACCTTGGATTGGGTGAGTCAGGTTTTTACACGAATCGACTTCCATATAACCTCCGCAACCATTGCACATCACATCGGCGCCCGCGCGATATTAGCGCCACCTTTAAAAGATTTTTCGCCAATCCATCTTTATTTTTAAATTTTTACATACATACATACATATAATCACGTCTATATCCCTTGCGGGGTAGACAGAGCCAACAGTCTTGTAAAGACTGATAGGCCACCTTCGGCTATTTGGCTTCAAGATAGAATTGAGATTCAAATAGTGACAGGTTGCTAACCCGTCGCCTAAAAAAGAATCCCAAGTATGTAAGCCTATCCCTTACAACATCCATGGGAAAGAGATGGAGTGGTCCCATTCTTTTTTGTATTGGTGCCGGGAACCACACGGCACACTTTTTAAATTTTTCTCGGATGAAAGGTACTCTATGTCCTTCTCCCAGAGTCCAGACTCTTTTTTTTTTATATACGTGATGCAAACATTGGTTTCAAGGATAAGGAGTGAAGGGGTAACAAACAAACAAACTTACTATCGCTAAATAGGTTACAGCTACATAATATTGATTTTACTACTTCACTATCATTCCATAAAAAGTCCCTGTATGCATGTATGTAAGTATGCACTAATATCGGAAAATAGCGGACGGATTTTGTTCCTATTTCAAATGTTGAAAAGAGGGGGTTTTTTAAAGCAGGTTTATTATCTTAAAATGATACCAGTGCAAAGCCGGGGCGGATCGCTAGTAATAACATAACATGCAACCTGATTCCAGGCGTTAGTTTTCGAAGACCTGGAACACCAGCCTTCCAGCTGGTTGGACAAAACCTTGTCCAAGTCCCAGGCCTCCACTGGCCACTTCATCACCAAGTACCGAGTGATGCTGAAGGTGGCTTTCCTCGTGCTGCTAAACCTTGGAGCCTGGGCGTTCTTCATCGCCTGTTACGTCCATTATTCTAACGAGTTGCGTGAGTAATTTGTCTTTGAATGATTAATTTCCTCATTTAGTTAAAGCCGCCTTCTTCTGCTTTCTTATTGAATAGGATTTCGTGTGGGAATCTATCTATCTATATTAATATTATAAAGCTGAAGAGTTTGTTTGTTTGTTTGAATGCGCTAATCTCAGGAACTACTGGTTCGAATTGAAAAATTCTTTTTGTGTTGAATAGACCATTTATCGAGGAAGGTTTTAGGCTATTTATCTTCACGCTGCAACTATAAGGAGTGAAGATAACATGGTATAAGTAAGAACGAGGAAAATTATCCATCCTTGAGGGCTTCAATGATGCCCAAAATAACTATTCCACGCGGACGAAGTCGCGGGCATAGCTAGTCTATGATATTTTGAAAAAAATCTTGTCTTTAATGTTTAAATTGTAATAATAACGGAAAACCAAATGTATTGGTTTTATTATACTTAGTTAAAACACAACTACGACAGTTACAATAAAGACAAAGATTATTTTTAAAGTATCATAGATAAAGTGACATGTTTGTCACAGTTTCTGATTATAAAAAGGTACAATATGAACCGTGTTGGGCATCGCAATTTAAATAATATGGAACGGCGGGCAGGTTAACATAGGCTATTATGAGGAATCCTACTAATACCTATTATAAATGCGACTCTCTTCAAGACTGATGACTCTGTCTACCCCGCAGGGGATATAGACGTGACTACATGTATGTATGTTTACACGAATAGACTTTTGCCTGACTATCATACCAATATTAAACAGGAAGAATGTCTTGTTCCAGAATCACCAGGCTTGGAGCTATGCGACGGCTTCGGCAGTCTCATAGCGTTGTTCTCCATCATATACTTCTTCCTCATTTACTTCCTCATCATCAAAAGGTTCTTCGGAAAGTGGTTCGAAAGAAGAATTTGGAGTAAAGTCGAGGCGTTCCTTAGTTTTCTGTGGCAATTTGGGTTTGTATATTTTATGGTTGTATTTCTTGTGTTTATTACTGGTCAGCCCCTGTAGCGTGGTGACACGCGCGACGCCATTTTTATCGCGCGAAAAACTATCGCTGTCACCTTTCACGTCATATCTATACTAATATTATAAAGCTGAAGAGTTTGTTTGTTTGAATCTCAGGAACGGAACGGTTCGAATAAAAAAAATATTTTTGTGTTAAATAAACCATTTATCGTTAAACGCTTTAGGCTATAAAACATCACGCTGCAACTTTTAGGAGCGAAGTAGGTAATGGAAAATGTGAAAAACAGCGGGGAAAATTATTCTATCTATTACTATATTTCATTATATATTATTATTGAGGGCTATAATTCATTCCGGACGCAAAGATTCCCTGGAAGACACCCAGGACCCTAGATTAATTAGTGCAATGCTCTTGAATGTAATAATCTTTATTATGGGATGATTCTTTTAATTCGACGGGCTGGATCTGAATAGCTTATTGACATTATGCAATATAAACGTAATAATTAATATAATAATATATAAATTTAATAATTTCCTTTGCTACCAGACCAGCACGAAGTTGTTTGAAAGTTTGCACATTAGATGAATGTGCTTCTATCACGTCTATATCCCTTACGGGGTAAACAGAGGCAACAGTGTCGAGAAGACTGATTGGCCATTGGCTTTTTGGCTGAATGATATAATAGGCTATTTGACTGTATTAAAAATATACATTTCTTTTATGTCATCAGTCTTAATATTATTTTTTTGGAGCGATTTGTAATAACGCGAGATAAAAATATTGCATTATTTAAACAAAATCCGTCTCAGAAAATTAGGTTTTTATATGCAGCTGTCACGTGACTAAAAACGAATGTGATTGGCTATTTCTATTATGACGTCAATTATCCATAAACAGACTGTGGATCGTACCGTTCCTTAGTGTTCGCTATTATTTTTCAAGATTTTATAAGTGTTTGATCGCTCAGGATTACTCAGATAACATAGGTATTTAATAATGGAAACCAATTCCGCGAAAGCTGACAGTCGAAACCTCTAAAAAGTGGACGCAATAATGATTGGAAGAAGAAATCTGGATTGTCTTCTTCAAAGACAATCCAGATTTCTATGCTGCCGAACTGAAGAATGTGAAAACATCAATGTAAGTATATCTTGGTAACCACTGATCTTAGATCATGATCTGAAACCACTTCTTGCGAATATTCAAATCCATCGGCATAGAAAAAAAACAGTTTCGTAGGAGATTTTAGTGTTGTATTAGTGCATTGAGGAACTGCACAACATTTATAGGAACTTATTTTAATAATTTTCACACATATGACGTGGCACAAGTTAAATAAAACAAGAGAAAATCAAAACTTTTCGAAACACCAACAAGCTTTGTATGATATTTACACGAAATTTACGTCACTGCATGCCATGGCCGCCATATTGCTAAAAGTCGCGTTTTGGCGGCCTATTTGAATATTTTATTTTCTTTTTCGATTTTTTAATAAAAAAGCTGTAATAAAGGCAGAAAAGTATTTTTGTAGGGCTCCTTATAAACAAATAAATACCCTAAGATAGTTTTTAGAACTTTGTCAAATAGCCTATTGAGATTCAAATAGTGCCAGGTTGCTAGCCCATCGCCTAAAATAAGAATTCCAAGTTTATAAGCCTATCCCTTAGTCGCCCTTTACGACATCCATTGCAAAGTGACATCAATTTTTCTATGTGCCGTGTGGTTCCCGACACCAATAGAAAATAGGACCACTCCATCTCTCTCTTAAAAATCTTCTCATTTTTTATAAAAAAATTCTTCTCGTGACTGTCCCCAGTTGGTTCAGATGGGTCTTCAGCATTGGTCTGTTGGCTGGTATCGGAGTTTTCCTCTACTTCGACACCCAAGGCTCGCCGGAACGTCTGATTTCTTTATTAGGACTTGGAATACTGTTGTTGTTGGGTAAGTTATTTAAATGTATCTACTTACACACAGTGACGGATTGACACATTGGCCTGGGTCTTGGATGTTTATTTACATATATAATTATTTATTATAAAATATTTATTTTAGTAACAATAATAGAGATTACAATTAAATCAAATTAAACTACTTATAAAACTAAAACTACTTATAAAAATAAGGAAAAAAGATAGGACTACAAACTAAAATTTAATTTATCAATTGTACAGTCCCTGCATAGCATCACTACATAGTATAAAACAAAGTCGCTTTTTTAGTCTGTTTGTCTGTATGCTTAAATCTTTAAAATTACGCAACGGATTTTGATGCGGTTTTTTGTAACAGGTAGAGTGATTCAAGAGGAAGGTTTTTATGTATAATAACATTTATAATTTTGCACCCGTGCGAAGCCGGGGCGGGTCGCTAGTCAATTATAAAATATACCTAGTATCGTTGAGTTAGTATCTCGTAACACAAGTCTCGAACTTACTTCGAGGCTAACTCAATCTGTGTAATT
Organism: Amyelois transitella; assembly: GCF_032362555.1. Classification (NCBI taxonomy): domain Eukaryota; kingdom Metazoa; phylum Arthropoda; class Insecta; order Lepidoptera; family Pyralidae; genus Amyelois; species Amyelois transitella. Next base: position 3,924,189 of record NC_083532.1, on the reverse strand, counting down.
TGTCCTTATCCGAGATATCTTATACCATTTGTTCCGCCGCTTCTTCTACACGTGCGCTTTGGAAGCGGCAGTAGTTATAATTAGATTTAAGTGATGTGACGTCAATAAGTTTAATTTCCAAGTGTGGCCCTGACCCAGGGTTCGTGTTCTCGTCGAGCCCGGGGCGCATAAAATGGCGGACGGTGATCACGGGCCTGCTCATACAGTTCGTGTTCGGGCTGCTCTTCATCAGGTGGGACAGCGGCCGGCTGGCGCTGCAATGCTTTTCTGATAAGGTAATAATAACCGAAAGTTAATTACGAAAGTTTTACGCAGTTGTTAGGCGCACAGGCATGACTATAAAAGGCATGGAGCGAAGGGTTTTCAGGATTGTCTGATACCAGATATCGAGGTAATATGTCGTCGTCCGAAGAAGAAGAAGACGCTCTCGCTCGCATTTTTATTTTCTTCTCTAGAAGACGCCGTACTGACTGCAACCGGGCGCGGGCGCTGAAATGGCGCGCTTTGCACGTCTGATGAAGTGTGTTCAAATTAAGACTTTTTACTACCGAATATTTCAAACTTGATACGGTATTCGAATAAAAAAATAAATGTCAGATCAGTGTGCTTTGCGCCTTAGATTATCGCCCCTGAACCTAAAGGTCCTGGGTTCCATCCCTGATCAGGTCGTGATGGAAAAAGAACTTTTTCTAATCGCCTTAGGTCTTGGATGTTTATCTATATATTTATTTACTATAGAATCGTTAGATAAGTATCTCGTAACACAAGTCTTAAACTTACTTCGAGGCTAACTCAATCTGTGTAATTATTTTTAAATTATTAAATTTATTTAAGTATATATTTATATAATGTGTATAAGGTTAGTAAGGAATAGTGGATTAATTAAAAGTTATTGGTCATCATAATTATATAATTCTTGGTCTTCGTAAAACCAAAAACATTATCAGGTAAAAAAGAATATATCCTAATATAATTGCCGTTATTTTTTTTTTAAATTTTCCTACGTGTCCTGTTTCAGGTAGCCACGTTCTTGTCTTACGGGATAGACGGAGCCAACTTCACCTTTGGACATCTCCTGGTCAGAGAGGAACAAGTGTTCGCATTCAGCGTAAGTAGTTACTTTTTTTGTTTAATTTTTTCTTTTATCTTAACCCTTAACCACCTACAATACGTCTCACAGATCCTGTTGATATTATTATTGTGAATATTTTTGCGCCGGAGTGTTGTATCGACTCGTTCATTCCTGTACCTTTTCCCTGCGCCCCTGAATACCACATAACGGCTCGTCAAGATTAGAAGTGTGCGCGTTTGTCTCAGGTGAGTAGTTAAATACCAGTGTAGGTCTGACAGACCCCTGTTAGGAGGTTACGTGTTTTTTTTTTGTTATGTATATTTATTTTTAGTTTTAGTTATAGTTTCTTAGGGACGCTGTAATTGAGTGGTGGTTGGAAAATAATTTATCAGACGATGAAAAAATACCAAATGACGAATGCAGCGATGTGGAGCCGGTCGAAACTAGTCACGTCCCAGAAGAAAGTTGTGCGTCTGACTCCGAGTGTCATATGTGCCAAAACAAAATAAGGCAGTCATCACTGTTTCAAGCATGCACCATTCTTCAGGTGTCAACGAAGTGACGAAGAAACCGGAGATCATATTATTTTATAACCAAACCAAAATTGGAGGGTATCTACTAGACCAAAGGTGCTCGAATTAGTCGTCGCTGTCGTAGGTGGCCATTGGCAATATTGTACAGATTACTTGATATTTCTTGCCTCAAATTGCTATGTTTTGGACCTGTCTGTGCAGACACTAGGACAAAAGATTGAAAGCAGGTTCAAGTTTTTGAAGAAACTTGCTGAACAGCTAATAAGACCGCATATGGCACGTGAAATTGCAACGAGATATACGTGTTAGCATACAATGCATACTCCAGATCAGCGTGACCCCTCCAGCAGCTGTTCCATGCATCAGCACTGCTGAAGAGAGATTATCAGGTCGTTACAATTGTTCTACTTATGAATGCAAAAAGAAACGCAAAACACAATACATGTGTTTCGAATGCAAAGCGTCCATTTGCCTTGAATGCTCAAATAAAATTTGTTCTAATTGTCGCGAAAAGCTCTAAATTTGGCGTCTGCAATTTTGTTAAATTAATTATTTTATTGAGAGTTTTTTTTTTTAATTCCTTGTTAATTGAATTAGAAAAAAAATATAAGAATAATCGCCTATTACTTTAAATATGTTTTGTGGATGTAATTTTCTAGAACAGTTAGAAAGTTAACCGTAAATAAGAGATATTGCCAACTATTGAAGTTAAAAAAATATGTTGTTTATTTTCATGTTCCTATTTTTTTTAATGAAGAGAATAATAATGCACCAAACATAATTTTTATTCAAGTTTATACCTTTACTTAATATTTAACAAAAAAATTTTTTTTTGTTCTGGGGTCCCTCAGACGTATGGTAGGTGGTCGTGTGACAAAAATATATGCTAGGTAGTTAAGGGTTAAGGAGGAACGATAAAAAAGCGTAACCTAATCTTCTTTCAGACTAAAAATCAAATAAAAAATATGAAATTGGTTTCAATCTGATTTATGAATGAATGAAGGAACGGAAAAAAAGCGTAATTCATTATTGACTTGAAACATGGTACAAATGGGTGTTAGAAAAATATGTGATCTTACATGTTCCGCCAGAAGTATGGCATGTAAATTGTTTTGTAATAAATTAATTTCAAAATTAATAATTTAAAAATGACTTATTATACATACATACATAAAATCACGCCTCTTTCCCGGAGGGGTAGGCAGAGACTACCTCTTTCCACTTGCCACGATTTCTGCATATTTCCTTCGTTTCATCCACATTCATAACTCTCTTCATGCAAGCTCGGCGGTTTCGGGTACTTTTGACCTGACCCTTTACCAGGACGTCCTGATCAAATTAGTAATTATACAATTTAAAATAAAAATAATCATCAATGGAATAAAAACAATGAAAAAATTAAAAATGCTGATTGCAGACCCTCCCGGTAATATTCTTCTTCAGCATGCTGGTGGAGGTGCTGTTCTTCTGGGGGGCCCTGCAGTGGTTCTGCTTGAAGCTGGGCCAGCTGTTGCGCACAGCTACCGGCACCACGGTGTGCGAGAGCGTCATCGCTGTGGGGAATGTTTTTCTTGGCAATGTGAGTGACGATTTTTTTTTAAACTACCGTTCCCGACATACTTCTTTCTGTCAAAAAGATTTGTAATGTAGAAGTTTTTTGTTCTTACCTATTTTCTAACATACATACATATAGTCGCGTCTATATCGCTAACGGCGTAGACAGAGCCAACAGTCTTGTAAAGACTGAAAGGCCTCGTTCAGCTGTTTCGCTTGATGATAGAATTGAGATTCAAATAGTGACAGGTTGCTAGTCCATCGCCTAAAAAAGAATTCCAAGTTTATCCTATTCTATTCCATAGTTGCCTTTTACGACATCCATTGGTACAAGATGGAGTGGTCCTATTCTTTATTTTATTAGTGTCGGGAACCATACGGCACCTATTTTATAATCGGGGCAAAAATTCTGCTGAACAGAACCGTCACCCTGATCACAGGGCGTGAACTTTATATGAAAGCAATAAAGCTCAAATTGACTCTACGTTTTAGTCAGAAAACGTTTGTATGGGAAAAAGAAAAGGGCTGCTTTTAGGGGTTTTCCGGCAATTATTCGATTTTTTTAGTTTACTTGACTTCAACGAAAATTTAAAAAAAAATGGCCAAATAGGTCCAGGTTATGCGCTTACCAATACATTTTGTGATTCATTGTTATATTATAAATACTAATATAGATAAACATCCAAAACCCAGGCAATTCAGAAAAAGTTCTTTTCTCATCATGCCCTGACCGGTACCTATTCAAACCCGTCAAATATCTCTATAACATCATGCATTTTAAGTAATAAGCGTCGGATTTATTTCTTGATTTTTTTTTCAGACGGAATCCTTGTTGCTTATTAAACCGTACCTGCCCATTCTGACGCCGTCAGAGTTGCATGTGCTCATGGGATCAGGATTCGCTACCGTGTCAGGTAATAAATACAATAAAAAAAATAATTAATTACACAGATTGAGTTAGCCTCGAAGTAAGTTCGAGACTTGTGAATAGAATAGAATAGATTTATTTTCAAAATTAGATACAAGGTATCACTTATTGACGTCACATACCTTATATCTAATTATAACTACTACCGTTTCCAAAGCGCATGTGTAGAAGAAGCGGCGGAACAAACTACACTGCAGCATTTTCATCAAACGTCAATTTACAAGTGTGTTACGAGATACTATAACTTTTATTGAAAAAAAAATTAACTGTTTCATTAATAGATTTCTGACCAGAATTTTACTACCGTTAAAATTTTAAAGAATAAAAGAACCCCGTGTTACTCTTGAAGGTCTATCTTTGGGCGAAAATTACACAAAAACGATTTCTCGTGTTAAATTTATTTCCATTTCTTTTTTTTAATTATAGGTAGGTATATGAAAGAGGTCATATTACGCAAGCAGATTCGGCGAAAGTTAGTTTAGTATAAAAACATTGAGGACTACATAGATAAGTTTTCAGCGCAATTATCCACCTCCAGGCACGATCCTAGCCGCTTACATCGGCTTCGGAGCGTCTCCTGCGCATCTTGTGACCGCCAGCGTGATGTCAGCCCCAGCAGCTATATGCTACTGCAAGCTGCTGATGCCGGAGACCAAGAGGTCGCTCACTGCTGTGGACAACATCCAGCCTGTCACCAGGTAATATATAACTACTACTCTCTTCTGTGCCGTGTGGTTCCCGGCAGTGCCGTGTGGTTCCCGGCACCAATACAAAAAAGAATAGGACCACTCCATCTTTTTCCCATGGATGTCGTAAAAGGCGACTAAGGGATAGGCTTATAAAATTGTGATCCTTTCTTTAGGCGATGGGTTAGCAACCTGTCAATATTTGGATCTCAATTCCATCATGAAGCCGAGCAGCTGAACGTGGTCATTCAGTCTTTTCGGGACTATTGGCTCTGTCTACCCGTAAGGGATATAGACGTGACTATATGTATGTATGTACTCTCTTCTTTAGAGGAAGACTGAGACTATGAATTTTTACGTATACCTAATGCAAGCTGACTTTTCGCTAGAAGGTCTCTGATTTACCTAATTAAAGAAGCGCTCGTTTAGGCCTTCTTAATTAAAGTGGCTAAGATCCTACTTCTGATGATAGCTGAAGCCTAATTTCCATTAGTATTACATGTACACTTTCGTGGGTTGAAAACGGCCTGCATTCAGGGTCTTTCTGCAATATTCGGACCGACTTTTGGGTATTTTTCTTGCGCTTCTCTTGCTGGTACATGATCATGGTCCGTTCTAGAACATTCTAAAACCGTCTCGACTAAGACGGAGTAGAATTACCTCCTACTTCGGCTTTGGAGAGTCTCCTACGCTTCTGTTGTCTGCCATTATTATGTCAGCTTCTACCGCCATCTGCTGCATCTATTTATTCATGTAATCTTTTATCCTAGACAGGCCTACTAAGTATTCGGTGTTTGATCAAACCAAAATTTACGTTATTCATATTCGGATGAAAAAAAATTCCAAGAATTTATTTGTTTTCTAAAGCTACCGTCATATTAATATACTGCCATCTTAATTCCTCAACTTTTCAATTTTCTTTCAGTTCAGACCAATCCGTCCTGGCTGCAGCCACCCGCGGCGCCACAAACGGCATAGCTCTAGTCCTGAACATCATCGCCAACCTAGTGGCCTTCATCTCCTTCATAGCGTTCATCAACGGTGTTCTGGGCTACTGTGGAAGTCTGCTGGGTTACGAGGGGTTCAATCTGGAGTGGATGTTTGGCAAGTTCTTCATACCACTGTGCTGGGTTATGGGTAAGTCTTTCTGAATCAACTTTATCTTCTTCATTGCTTTCTTCAACGGACGTTCTGGGCTATTGCGGAGACCTGCTGAGTCATAAGGACCTTGAATGGATGATTGGGACGATCTTTATATCATTGCTGGGTCATTCATGGGTAAGTGTGTAGCTGGACAAATCCAGCTGCATAGATCTGATTCTGAATACCTGTTAGCCTGGTCATCTTCATCTACTCTACACGTTTAGATAGAAGTCTGAAAAACTGCCCTGGGTCAAGTGTAATTATGTCCAGAGAAAACCAATAGACCTTTATCGTGTCTTAATCTTCATCAAAGGAATGCTAGGCTACTACGGAGGCCTGCTGAGTTCTAAGGGCTTCTGGAGTGGACGTTCGGCAAGGGTTGAGGGCTGCTAGAGGATGCCGCCTCTGTCTGGCCCAGGTGGAAGGGCTACGCCATAAAGAACCTTACTACACGTCGTTAAAGATGATATGGTCTGGAAACTGAAGAAGTCGTAGACCGGACATAGTGGAAAGAAAGTTGGAAAGCTAACCTAAGGTCCCGGCACTTAGTTGAGGTTGCAATTGGGAATGCACAAAGATCAGAGAGAGAGGGCTGCTAGCTCATTGTAAACCTGATATTTGTTGCGAAGTCGCCTCGTAATATCCAATATCATACTCAATTATATATTCACAAACCCAAAACTAAAGCAGATCAATGGCACCTGATACTAAAAACATAGCTCCAGATAAATAGCGACGGTGGGTATCTGTATCAAATAGCAGAGACGCTAAACTTATCAAACAGTAACATCCACTATACCCATCTAATAAATAATTCATTGCCAGACAAACAACTTAGCATCTTAAAAAAAAACCTGATATTTGTGATAATTTGAAGGCTAGAAAAAAGATTTTGTGATAACCTGGTGGTCTTAGAATCAAAGCTTGCCTTGGCATTTTTGGATCAGTTATTTACATACATACATATAATAACGTCTATATCCCTTGTGGGGTAGACAGAGCCAAAAGTCTTGAAAAGACTGTTGACCCATGTTAAGCTATTTGGCTTTAAGATAAGAATTGAGATATTATTATCAGTTTTTTAAAATCTTCCATAACAAATTCAGGAGTGCCGTGGGAGGAGTGTGAGAACGTCGGCGCTCTGATTGGCTTGAAGACGGTGGTCAATGAGTTCGTAGCCTACCAGCGGATGGGGGAGATGAAAGACCAAGGTTTACTATCGGTAAGGTGCATTTTAAGCTTATCCAGAACCAAAGTCTATTAACTCTTTCCACATTAAGTTCTCTGTCAGACCCCAATGGTTGACTGGTAGATAATGCTTCTAGCATAAAAATAGAAAAGAATTATTTTCAAAATTGTATACAAGGTATCACTTATTGACGTCACGTCAATTATATTTAATTATAACTACCTAAACAAACTACATTTACTGTAAGTTCAAGTTACACAACAGTGGTAGTCGTAAGTAGAGCGTACATACAATTACGTCTTTATCAGGGTATAAAAACAGGAATAGATAGAGCCAACAGTCTTGAAAACTGATGGAATTGAGATTCAAATAGTGACAGGTTGCTATCCCATCGCCTACAGGGAGAATCCCAAGTTTATTAGCATTTCCCTTACAATACAAATAATTTTTATTGCCTATAAAAAAATTAAATAGGTGTGGTAGAAACATACATTACGAATATGTTGAGCAAAGGCGGACTTATCGCTAAGCAATCTCTTCCAGCCAATTCTTTGGGTATTAAAAGGTATAACATGGAACTTTAGTCGCCGTTTACGACATCCATGGGTGTCTTTTTATGTGGTTCTATTCTAAAGAGCCGGAACCACAAAGCTACAAAATTCACGTTAATAATTTTCCAGCCTCGTTCGGAGCTAATAGCAACATACTCGCTGTGCGGGTTCACTAACCCCGCGTCGGCCGCCATTATGATCGGCGCCATTTCCGCCATGGCGCCCGACCAGAGGGAGCCACTGTCCTCGGTGGGTACCCGCAAATATATACTAATATTATAAAGCTGAAGAGTTTGTTTGTTTGAACGCGCTAATCTCAGGAACTACTGGTTCGAATTGAAAAATTATTTTGTGTTGAATAGACTATTTATCAAGGAAGGCTTTAGGCTATATAACATCACGCTGCAACTTTTAGGAGCGAAGAAATAATGGAAAATGTGAAAAAAAACGGGGAAAATTATTCATCCTTGAGGGCTTCGATGATGCCCAAAATAACTATTCCACGCGAACGAAGTAGCGGGCACAGCTAGTATAATAATATTATTATTGTTTAATTGATGTATAATATTTGCATGCATTAATTATCTAATAAGAACGATTGTGGTGGAATCGGTAAAGTGCTCGGTTAAAATGCGTGATGCGCAGAAAAGCACAGGTTCAAATCCCACCTCGGCCATATATGTATATACCAATGACTATTTTCAAAGTTATGTACCTACATTAGTTTGAATACTAACTGATGCTCTTACGGTGAGGGAAAACATCGTGAGGAAACCTGCACATTCAGGCAACTGGATGTATGTGTAACCAAGATAAAATACATACATATAATCACGTCTAACAAAAGCAATATTCAGTTTTGCGGGGTAAACAGAGCCAACAGTTGTTTTTCTGATAGATAGAATTGAGATTCAAATACTGACAGTTTGCTAGCCCATCGCCTAAAGTAAGTATTCCAAGTTTATAAGTCTATCCCTTAATCACCTTGTTAGCGACGGCCACGCTGCTAACCTTTTTGGTTCGGCGCCATAGTTTTATGTTTTTATGAGAAAAGAAAAATAAATGACATTGATCCAGCCTCTACCAGTGCCTCTGTCGGTTACATTTTGTGGTCCTTGAGCCGAATTTGGAAAAGGCTGGTAAAATGTTTCGCACTCCCCCTACATCGCGCAAACGGAAACCACGCGGTGCCAAGGAAGAGTTGCGCCAGGATTATGGTGAGATTCCTCTTTTAGTTAAATCAGAAAAAAATGAATCGGTCGACCAGCATGATGCCAAATCCGCAGCAACCGATAAAACTAAAGGGACGTCATCATCCCTTTCACGGCGGATGGCGTTGGAGCTGGAAGCGGCGCAAGCTAAAGCCACTCTAGAGATGGAGGCCGTACGTGCAAAAGCTGAAGCTGCAGCTAAAATAAAAGCAATTCAGGCTGATTTAATTGATAAGAAATTGGCCGCTGAAATTGAATCTCTGGATAGGCAAAGACGGTCAAAATCTTCGTGTTCCGTCACTTCAAAATCGATGTCTCTTGACAGCAGAGTGCATGCTTGGCTCGATCAGAGTATAGAATCTCATCATGACGCGTCGCTCGAGCCGCTAGATGAAACGCATTCAACTATTTCCCATGAAAACTGTAAAGAGAACCGAAAAAATGACATCCAAAAGTTGACTGAAGCGCTACGAGATACAATTGTTGCCTCGACATCAAAAAACAATAACGATAAGCTTCTTACAAGGTTGGCGACATCCAAAGATCTACCTTATTTTCATGGTGATTCGCTCGAATGGCTGCAATTTAAACAGGCTTTTTATGAATCGACAAAGCTATGCAAGTATACAGACACTGAGAATGTATGGCGTTTACGAAAATGTCTTCGAGGGGAAGCTAAAGATACGGTTTCATCTTTACTGATCGGAGTTACGTCACCTGATGTTATAATTGAGACTCTTGAGCTCCGATATGGGAGGCCTGAAACAATAGTAAATAGACTTATAACCCAATTGAAAAAGCTTCCGTCCTTACCTATGTCATATCACCACGACATTGTCAATTTTGCCATCAAAGTCAAAAACTACGTGACTGCCGCCAAAGCTATTAAACAAAACGATTATTTAAGAAGCCCTGAACTTGCAAGTATTATAATTTCCAAATTTCCAAATATTCTTGTCTGCAAATGGACTGATTACATATTCGAACAACAAGACAATGACTTACCCAAACTAGAAAAACTATCTGAATTTTTGTATGAAGAGGCAAATAAGACTGCGTTGGCCGGGGTAAGTCATATTCAATTTCAGACGTCGGACAAACGTAAACCCGATGAGCGAAAATCTACTCACGCAGTACTTCTGTCGGCTGTAAGCAGTGAAGCAGGAGAAACACCTAAGTGCAGATTTTGTCGTGTGAGTCGTCATTCCTTACCTAATTGCCCACGATATAAACGAGCTTTACGTAAAGATCGTTGGAGGTTTGCTCGAACGCAACGCTTATGTTTCAAATGTCTTGCTTTTCGTCACCGTGAACCAGAAATGTGCCAAGGCGACAACTGTGACGTCAATGAGTGTGGTCAGCCACACCACCGCCTCCTGCACTGGATCGCACCTAAAGACAAGTTATCTGAAGAAAAAGCAACAGATGAGCCAAAGAGCAGCAGTGAAAAAAGCGAGACAGTCACCCAGACAAATGTAGACCAATGTTCTAAGGTATTACTACAGATTGTACCATTGACAATATTTGGGCCCAAGGGGAGTATGCACGTGCATGGTCTTATTGATGGAGGTTCTACAGCAACTCTCCTGGCAGCAGATATTGCAGACCACCTAGGCTTGCATGGAGAAAAACGCATGATGCGAGCACGAGGGGCTTGGAATACTGAATTAGTATGTGAGATGGAGTTGATTGACTTTACAATATCCAACAGCAGCGGAGACAAGTACAAGTTAAATGCTAGGAAATTGAAAGAGTTAAATTTACCTTCTCAACATTTATCTAACTTTGATTTCAGCAACTATAAAGTTCCTGAAGATTTTGATGTTTGTAACTGCGGTGTGCAGCCGAAATTATTGATTGGTCAGAATCACCACGACCTTATTGCGCCTGAGAAATGTATCCGAGGTAAGCAGCGTGCGCCGTTTCTGACCAAAACTGCCCTAGGGTGGTGCGTCCATGGGAATAACTCGGTAAGTGAGTCCAACTCGTCTGACCGTTTCGCCACGCCCGCTCTAAACCTTAGTGTTGACTGTCCTAGACAGGGGGGAAACGTAGTGCCTATTTGTCATTTGTTTTCTATAGAAGATATTAAATCTCTCTCTATACAGTCTTCTGATAAGAACGTAGACGTAGATTACGACGCAAAATTATATAATGAAGTTCGTCAATCGTTTGCTTTAGAATCAATAGGTATCTGCACTAAGCCTAGACAGAGCCCTGAAGATTTAAGGGCTGTTAATATATTAGATAAGACGTCGCAAATGTTTGATGATCAGTGGTATGTCGGCTTACCATGGAAATACGACGATGTGGTTTTGCCCGAGTCTTATCCTCAGGCTTTAAGTAGGTTGAAAATGGTAGAAAGAAAGATGCAAAAGAATGAAGCCTATGCATCCAGGTATCGAGAGCGAGTACAACATTTATTCATCAACGATTTTGCTAGAGAGGTGCGCGAAGATGACGTAGGTTTCGAACGCGTATGGTACTTGCCTCACTTCGGTGTTGATAACCCTAATAAGGCTAAGTTGCGGCTCGTATTTGACGCAGCTGCGAAAAGTAAAGGGGTGTGTATAAATGATTTTCTTTTGCAGGGACCTGACTTGTTGCAATCTCTCTTGGGAATTATGTTACGTTTTCGCGAAAATCCTGTTGGTGTCATAGGTGACATAAAAGATATGTTTTTACGTATTAAAATACGTAAAGAAGATATGCATGCATTTCGATTTTTGTGGAGAGAAAATACGTCAGAGCCAGTCAAGAAATATGTGATGACTTCCCTTATATTCGGTGCCAACTGTTCTCCTTTTGTTGCGCAATATGTTAATCAGTTTAAGAACACAGAACGGTTTGAAAAGGAATTTCCTGACGCTGTTCAGGCCATTAGGAAGAACCAATATATGGACGATTACATTGACAGTTTGCCTGATGTTTCTTCCGCTGTTAAAATGGTAAATGATATTTTGCACATAAACCAATAAGGAGGCTTTCTTATGCGAAATTGGCTTAGTAATAGCGTCGATGTTCTAAGAGGTACGCCAAAGGAAACCCTCAACGAGAAAGCCGTGAAATTCAACATTGAAGGACAGTCTGAACGAACACTCGGTCTTGTTTGGTATCCTGCTACTGATATGCTAGGTTTTGATTTGTCATTCAAACGCATCCCGCACGAAGTTTTTGAGAAGGAAAGAAAGCCTACTAAACGTGAATTATTACGAATTATCATGTCAATTTATGATGTTCACGGATTTCTTGGCCCATTTATCATTCAAGGTAAAATTATTATGCAAGAAACATGGAAAAGTGACATAAAATGGGATGAGCCTGTTTCAGATGAAATGTTTACTTCTTTTCGTAATTGGTTAGAGCAACTGCAGACTTTGAATCGCATTTCTATACCACGATGGTACTTTAGAGTTAGTCCTTATAGCGCTGCATCGGGGGCCCAGACCCGCGCTGACACAGCAGCCCTATACACATTGCAACTTCATTTGTTTTGTGATGCATCGCCATCCGCGTATGCTGCAGTCGCTTACTGGCGTAAACAAAATAGTGATGGCTCAGTGCAAGTGTCCTTTGTTGCCAGTAAAAGCCGTTTAGCGCCGACTAAGGGAGTCACAATCCCGAGGCTTGAATTACAAGGCGCATTATTAGGTTGCCGACTAGCAGACACAATCAAATCAGAGCATCGCTTTAAAGTTGATAAAACATTTTATTGGACTGATTCAACAACAGTCTTACATTGGATTAGAAATGAAAATAAAAAGTATAAGCCATTTATTGCAAATAGGTTAGGCGAGATATGTAATACATCCACTATTTCCGAATGGAACTACGTTCCTTCAGGATGTAACCCAGCTGACCTTGCCTCTAAGAAGCACGATCACATCTTGGAAAATGATTCTCTATGGTTTACCGGTCCTCTTTTTTTGCACCAAGGACTTGATTGCTGGCCAATAGACCCTGTGAATAAAGATGTCATTAGTGATGAAATCCTGGAAAAAATACAAGTTGTGTCAAGTGAAGTTAATGAGACGACTAGCTCTCCTGTTCCTGATCCGCAACGGTTTTCATGTTGGTTGCGGCTGCTACGTAGTGCTGCTTCTGTTTTATTATTCATAGAAAAGTGTAGAAAGAAAAAAGTTGAAATTGACAGTGAAGTACTAAACAAAGCAGAAGGATTATTATTACGAAATGCCCAAATGCAATCGTTTAGTGACGAAATACATTGCTTACAAGAAAATAAGCCCTTGAAACGGGATAGTTCGTCCGCTCAATCAATTGAATACAGACGTGTTGCTAATTTTCTGCGTAAATGTTGAATTAAACTGCAAGCCATTAAGTTAAATATAACAAACGTAATTAGGGTCAGTTTCCTTTACCCATTTATGGTAAAATTCCATTGAGTGCCACTAATCTGATCCGGCCGCGACATAAACATCCTCACCTCCACACCGCGCCTCAGCCCCGCGAGAAGAAACGGTGGCTATTTTTTGTCCTCTTCTATCGGCTTCGGGTGGAAGGGCGGATATACTCTGCCGCTGCTACGAGTCTCGTGGATTAGGCTACGAAGTTGATGACGTGCGTATATTGGTCTACGGCAGGGTCTACGAGTCTTCGATCTGCTACGAACTCAGATCAGGTGTTTGTTGCGTACAGTTACATGAGTTACGTCATAGGATAGTGTATATACTTGCCATTTACGAGTTCTAAATAACATTTTATATGATGTCTTCGACCTGTGGGTCTTGTGGTGAATCATTAACAGATGGGCCTCGATGCTCAATGTGTCACTTGGAGTTTCACTATGGGTGTGCAGGCATTACGGAAGGTGGTTATAGAAAATTGGGCGACCGAAAGCTGAATTGGAGGTGTCCAAAATGCAAACAACCGGGTCTCCAGTCACCACAACCTTGTTTGACCCCCACTAGTCCCGATATTGTGCTCGAAATAAGGGCCCTGGCAGTGAAATTACAAGCATTGGATCCCATGGCTGCTGATCTCAAGGTATTGCGATCGGAGGTGTCGGACCTCAAGGATCAGATCTCAGAGGCTAATAGTTCCATACGACTTTTTAACGGCAGAGTCAGTGCATTGGAGGAGCGAATGACCCAGGTTGAAAAATCCCAGGAGCAGGTGGAGTTACTGCACGCGGAAGTGATAAATATGAAGGTTGAGGTGAATGCTAGGGAGCAATGGTTGCGCATTAACAATGTGGAGGTCAAAGGTATCCCTCAGACCAGTAATGAAAACCTATATACTATTATTCAATCCATAGGGTCGAAAGTTAATTATTGTTTACAAAAACAATTGATTAGTTTCATTACAAGAGTGCCAACCAGAGAGAAAAGCCAGCCGTGTCCAATCATTGTCTCATTTGCCAATCGTTATGTGAAAGAGGACTTTTTAGCCGCGTGCCGAGCGGCTAACAAAGTGAAGTTACTTACATCAGCTGATTTGGAGCTCAGGGGGAATACCAACATTTACGTGAATGATCATTTGACCGTGCAAAATAAGGAACTTCTTCAAAAAACAAAGAAAGTTGCAAAGGAAAAAAATTTTGCTTATACATGGGTCAAACACGCAAAGATATTTCTAAGAAAGAACGACACGTCTCCGATTATTTGTATAAGATCCGAAGTAGATTTATCAAAAATACATTAGTATTGTATATCTATTCATACTTATTTTATAGTCTTGTGGTAAGGTGTGTCTTTCTCAGTATTTATAATTGTGCTACCGATGACGCTTTTTATTACGTAATGTGCTGCGACCTACGGGCAGGTAGTGACTCGCGACAGTTGTTTATGATGTTTTGCTACTTAATGCAATTTCGTTTTTATCCTATCTTAACATATATCTATTCCAGCTTATCGCTTAATGAGGTATTTGTGAGTGCGTTCATTGTATTTTTCTTTATAGTATTGCAATACTTAATTTATAATTACTTAACTTTTATCAATGTGCAAAAGTTATACAGTGCGCTAATTTTATATTTATATTATTATTTTTGTGCACATATGATTTATTTAAAAGTATTATATTTAGTTTTTGTTAAAGCTTCCAAGTGTTAAGTCTAGATATATATCACCAAAATACCAGAGGTCTACGCGGTAAGTCAAACGAGTTTTCAAGAAATGTTTGCCTGAATAACTATGGTTTGATATCAATTACTGAGTCATGGCTTTTGGATAGCATCTCCAGCAGTGAATTATTTGATGAGCGGTATCTGGTTTTCCGACGAGATAGAAATTATGAGCGTACCCAGCAGAAATATGGCGGCGGTGTGATGATGGCTGTCAGGCGAGACCTCAATGTGATTAGCCGGCCGGAGTGGGGTAGTTCTGCGGAAGATTTGTGGCTTACCGTCTTATTGAATTGTAAGGGAACTGCGCCTATAAAAATTCATATATGTACGGTTTATTTAATAGACGAGAAGAGTGGTAATTCTTATAGTAGTCAATTACTTAATTTTTTAAATTCATTAAGTGACTTGGTCGCATCTCATCCGTCTGATAAATTTTTAGTAATGGGTGACTTTAACTTTAGTGATGATATTCATTGGGTTACATCAAACGATAATATTTATTTAAAACCGGATAGGTACTCTAAAGAATACATACTTAATTTTCTCGATATTATGCACCAATGCAGTTTAAATCAGTATAATGGTGAGCCCAATAAAAATAATCGCATGTTAGACCTAGTTCTTTGTAACCACGATCTCAACGTCACTGGTTGCTCTGATCCCTTAGTGAAGGAAGATGGTAACCATAAAGCCTTGTATATCGAGGCCCGATATACGGACGCTGCACTGTTAAATGAAAAAGCAAATGTTAGTAAATATTTATATCATAAGGCAAATTATTCTGCTATTATTGATGAGATAGGCAATATTGACTGGGACC
Source organism: Amyelois transitella (assembly GCF_032362555.1). Taxonomy (NCBI): domain Eukaryota; kingdom Metazoa; phylum Arthropoda; class Insecta; order Lepidoptera; family Pyralidae; genus Amyelois; species Amyelois transitella. Next base: position 3,908,417 of record NC_083532.1, on the reverse strand, counting down.
TGCGCTTACAAGATGAATGTATTGATAAGGCGGTTGAAACTTTTTATGCCATATTGTATGAAATTCGTGATGGACATGTTCCTTGTAGGTTAATTAGATCTAATTCACATCCACCCTGGTTTAGCGATGTACTAAAAAAAATTTTGAAAGAAAAATATAAATATCATTGTAAATTTAAAAAATATGGTAACTATTCTGATTATCATTAATTTGCCATTCTTCGTACTAGAGCTAAAAATATTGAAAGACAGTGTTATCATGATTACATTAACAGGCTGGAATCGTCCATCTCTCAGAATCCGAAAGTATTCTGGTCATTTGTTAAATCTAAAAGGGAATCTAATGCTTATCCAAATTCTTTACACTTTAAAAATGAGACTGCTACTACAGGTGAGGATATAAGTAATTTGTTTGCCACCTATTTTCATTCCACATTTGTTGAAAGTCAGAATTTTAGTTCGAATTCTCCGCCGCCTGCGTCTCAGTTCATAAATGACATTTCTTCTATTTTTATTTGTCCATCTAAATTAGAACTTCTTCTTGAATCACTGGATTTATCTAAAGCAGGAGGTCCCGATAGGATACCACCTTTGTTTATCGTTAAATGTGCGAAGGTCCTAGTGAAACCATTATGTATACTTTATCAAAGGTCAATTAGTCAAGGTGTTGTGCCTAAGATCTGGAAATCAGCATTCGTAACGCCAGTTCTCAAAAAAGGTGATAGGTCTGATGTAGAAAACTACCGTCCTATTTCTAAATTATGTTTGTTCGCAAAGGTTTTTGAAAGGATTGTTTACGATGAAGTCTATGCCGCTATTCGGAGCATACTTGATGAGAATCAGCATGGCTTTCTACGGGATCGCTCTGTAACTTCTAATCTTATTCTAGCAAATGATTATATCAGTGATTCTATGGATAAAGGGGCCCAAGTTGATGTCATATACACTGACTACCAGAAATGCTTTGACCGCATCGACCACACTATCTTGCTTCAGAAACTTATTGCTGCTGGTGTGCATGGTGATTTGTATCGCTGGTTTGCCTCTTATATTGAAAACCGTAGTCAGGCAGTGGTTCTGAATGGATTTACATCCAATTGGCTATCTATTCCGTCAGGTGTACCACAGGGGTCAATATTGGGACCTTTACTTTTTGTCATATTTATATTAGACATAAAATTGGCTTTCAAGCATTCTAAAATTATATTATTTGCTGACGATATGAAAATTCTTAAATCAATTGAGGATATTTCCGATGCTGTTGAGTTACAGCAAGATCTTTCTACGTTTGAAAGTTATTGTATTCAAAATAGGCTCAATCTGAATGTCACCAAGTGTTTCAGTATGACATTTTCTCGCAAATTAAACAATGTACATTTTCAATATAAACTGCAGGGTCAAATGCTTTCTAGGGTGAACCATATCAGGGATTTAGGAGTCATACATGATCACAAACTTATATTTGATAAACATATAGACCATATAGTCAGTAGAGCTTCTAAGACATTGGGTTTCATTATGAGGATGTCTAAAGATTTCAAAACTATTAAATCCATAAAAATATTATATTGTGCGTATGTAAGAAGCCTCTTAGAATATTCTTCGCAAGTGTGGAACCCACGATACCAGGTTTATACCGCGCGTATTGAAAACATTCAAAAAAGATTTCTGCGTTTTCTAGATTTTAAGGCTAAAGTTAAATGTAATAGTTATGACGAGCGCTGTCACAAATATCATATTTTGCCCTTAAGCCTGCGGCGTGAAATTAGTGATGTCTGTTATTTAAGTAAGATTGCAAAGGGTTCAGTTGACTGTCCTGAGTTGCTAAGTAAGCTTTACTTATGTACTAACTTACTGAGATTCCGTAGTCGTCCAATTTTATATTTACCTTTTGTTTATACAAAGTATAGGAAAAATGCTTTTCTTATACGTGGCTGTGGCACATTTATTAAGTATATTGATAAATTTGATTTTGATCTATTTAATACCTCTTCTTCTAGTATAAAGCGTACGGTAGCAAACTCTTATTTCTCTTAGTCATATTTTTAGGAGATGTTTTAGTTTAGGTGCTTAATCATGTTTTTGTATCTTTTTGTATGTTGTGCAGAAGTGTAATTTCTTTTATGTCTGTTTATTTTTGAAACGAGCTTTTGTTATTTCTTTTCAATCTATGAAGATCAATTATCGGCATTTAAATAATAAGTTTTTCTTTTATACCTGTACTGTAAAGCTGTTAATCTTCTGAATAAATAAAAATAAAAAAATAAAATAAAATAAAAATAAAAATAGTCGACTGCGAAATCTCACTCCGTACTTGGACAGCGATGGTCTTCTACGCGTTGGTGGGCGCATTGGCGCTGTTAAAGAAGTACAAGCAAATGCTAAAAATCCTATTATTTTAGACGGACGAAATCACTTGTCACGATTGATAGTAAAGAACTATCATGTCCAAGCGCAGCATTCTTATAATGAATTGGTAGTGAACGAGCTTCGACAAAAATATTGGTTATTAAATTTGAGACCAACTGTGCGTACTGTGGCCTCACAATGTCTGGTTTGCAGAATACGAAAGGCGAAGCCTGTGCCTCCAAGACTCGGCGATCTACCTGAGGAGCGACTGACGCATCACAAACGCCCCTTCACAGTTTGTGGGGTAGATCTATTTGGCCCAATAGAGGTAACGGTAGGTCGTCAGAGACCGAAACGATATGGCGTTCTTTTTACGTGTCTTACAGTTCGTGCCGTGCATATTGAAATTGTTGATTCTCTGACAACTGACTCACTTATTATGGCTTTAAGACGCATGGCTGCTAGACGTGGTTGGCCCCAAACCATTCTATCCGACAACGGAACAAATTTGAGAGGAGCGGATGCTGAGCTGCGACGAAGTTTTCAAGAAATTGACAGGACTGAACTTGCATTGGAAGCTCTCAACAGAAATGTGAATTGGCGTTTTATTCCTCCGGCAAGTCCGCATATGGGTGGCGCCTGGGAGCGTCTTATTCGCAGTGTTAAAACGTCATTAAAAGTTGTGCTCAAAGAGAGAGCGCCACGAGTTGAAGTTCTTTCAACTTTTCTCACTGAAATAGAAAACATTATTAACAGCAGACCTTTAACACACGTGTCAGTAGACCCTAAAAGCAAAGAGGCTCTTACGCCTAATCATTTTTTGCTAGGAAGCTCCTCCAATCTACCTTCGCCCGGAGTATTTAGTGATGGAGATCTGTGCCTTGGGAAGCAATGGCGCATGGCGCAACGGCTTACGGATCTTTTTTGGAGTCGGTGGGTTAAAGAAGTGTTACCCGAGCTCTTGCCTAGACGTAAATGGACCCAAGAGGGGTTGCAATTAAAAGTTGGAGATTTAGTTTTAGTAGTTGATCCATCATCTCCGCGTAACACCTGGCCAAAGGGGATTATAGAAAAAGTTTACCCAGGTGCAGATGGTAGAGTTAGGGTAGTCGACGTTAGGACTGGAGCGGGTGTGATAAAGCGGCCGGCTGCTCGCGTGGCCTCTTTTGGTTAAGGAACTGAGTATCCTCTATGAGGATACTAGGGGGGAAAATGTTAGCGACGGCCACGCTGCTAACCTTTTTGGTTCGGCGCCATAGTTTTATGTTTTTATGAGAAAAGAAAAATAAATGACATTGATCCAGCCTCTACCAGTGCCTCTGTCGGTTACACACCTTTTACGACATCCATGGAAAATATATGGAGTGGTTCTATTATTAAGTGCCTGAAATCACACGGCAAATCGGAATAATATTAGATACCTATACTATAGTAGCAAACAATTCACACTTTTAATTTTTTTTTCAGCTGGCAGTACGCGCATTCTTCGCTGGATGCGGTATTTGCTTCATGACGGCATGTATAGCCGGTATGTACTTGAGGTTTATGCTAAATGCCACTGTGGATGGAATTTCCTAAATTTCTTTCATAGCTCAATTTATAAAGGTAGATAGATAGATAAATAAAACTCTTTATTGCACCATAAGAGTAAAACATACAATACAACACAAAGCACGGGCGTAGTCAGGTTTTGGTATCGGGGGGGGTTCAAGAAAATAAAAAGACCAAAAGTACATAAAATAATCCTTATATTCATAAGAAAATGGAGAATTTGGGAAGTTCTTTTTTGAGCAGTGGTACAGTATCGACTATATAAAAAAATGCCTTTCTCTTATAAACGCATTACAGAATTAATCTTCTGTTTTTCTTTTTAAATATATCCACTACTTCATTCGCGTCAATTTCTATCATATAGTGAATGTTCATGAGAGCCAAGCCATTCAATCTGTTTTCACTTGTTGTGTTTCTCAAGTAGTTTTTAAGTCTTCTTAGGCTTGAAAAAGTCCTTTCTGGGGTAGCAGTGGAAACAGGTATGGTCGCCAATATTTGCAACAATGTGTAAATATTTGGATATAGTTTTTGGTCGCAGTTATCTAAGCATTCCAGAGCTGATTTTGGAATAGGGGATGTGAGAGTCATGGCTGCTTTCCACACTTCAAGTTCTGCTTTGACAACAGATGAACATTTTTCGGGCAGCACTGTCGAATACATACAAAATGCCTCTTCAATTTCACAACTGGTCGCAAAATTTGACGGTAACACACAAGATAGTGCCGATACTACTTTACGGTGTTTTATAAACCTCTCAATCAATTGTTGTATTGTATGGTCGAGAAAAGGGATGAATAAATTTAATTTATAATACGTGGATATATCCGACGCAGGAATATTTGAGCGATTCAGCTGCCTTCCGACAATACGTGGCATAAGCAGTATACCACCATTTTCTTCGAGCAACACCTTTGCTTCTTCATATAGATGGAGATACTCTTCGTCAACTTTGTCTCTTAAAAGTTGCAAAGCATTAATAACATTATCAACGTGGCTGAATGCTGTTATGAGGTCTGCGTTAACTGTCTGCAGTTGCTTTGACAGCGACAATGTATAGCTCATAACTTTTTGAAGAATTACTAGGCACATAACAAAATTCGAAGATCGAAGTGTGTTAAGCATTTGGACGGCTTGTTGCGATGTTTCTTTATTGTGGCTAGATTGGAGTTCTTCGAGAGCATGCACAATCGCTGAATAAATTTCTTTAAATCTTATAACGGCTTCATGCTTATGAACCCACCGTGTTTCACACATTGCAAGCAAGCTTTTTTGATGATCAGCCGGTAACAAATCCCTAATTTTTTCTTTCAGAACAGCAGTGCGTTGAGCCGAATGTCTAAAGTAGGAACCAACAGATTGTACGATTCCAACGCAGTTTCGTACTTCTGCTTGAGAACATGAGTCGGCAATAGCGAGATTGAGAGAGTGTGCACTACAATGTACATAAAGAGCAAGAGGACAGTCTTGACGAATAAATGCTTGGGCACCGTGCAAATACCCACTCATAGCTGCAGCTCCATCGTAACCTTGACCAACCACATGAGAACAATCAAGTCCATGCTTTTTCAGAGCTGTAATTATAAGATTTGCAAGACCGGATCCTGTCACGTCAACAGTTGGAATATACTCTAAAAACATCTCCTTAACTTTATGTTGTTTCGCATCTTTTGAATCAACATATCGCAAGCACAATGAGACTTGCTCCATACGCGCAATGTCAGTTGTCTCGTCAGCGAGAATCGAAAAAAAAATAGCTTCCTTTACTTCGTTAATGATCTTGTGTTGAATAATTTCACCACAAATGTCAATTATTTCATTTTGGATTTGTGGGCTCGTGTAAAGGGCATTCTTCTGAGAAGTGATCAAATGCTCCGAAAGATCTTTATCCCCAGATTCGGCTGCGTACCGCAATAGAGCTCGAAAATTACCCTCATTCTGAAGTGGTTGTTCAGACTCCGGTGTAACGTGAATCCGTCCCGAATCAGTTTTACCTCTTAAAGGTATACCTTGTTTGCCGCAAAAAATTATTCCTTTTACGATGGGGATTAGTTTTTTTCGATTTTCTTGTTGCTGTCTTTTTCTTTCAGAAGACAACTGCTCATCAACTGAAACAACCTGAGAAGACATTACTTTTAGGAAGTTATCTGCGAGTTCCAAATTTCGTTTGTGATATCCTGATTTTGCATGAGTTTCAAATATTTCTAATGCATTCTTCCACTTGCAAAAAGGATCGGTTACAAGCTGGCCGACCCGCTGATGGCCCCCTTTACCTTCATCAAGCGAACGTCTCATTACGACGCAAATTCTACAATATGCTCCACTTTTATACTCAGAATATGCCAACCAGGGGAATCTTTCCATCCATTTCATTTGAAAGCGCAAATTTCGTTTTGTAGAAATGGGAAACTTGTAATCTTGAGGTGGAGTCCAAGGCTCTTTTAAAATTTGGGCCTTTAGATATTCATTCTCGATATTGTCTTCAGTCGCATAAAAACCAACATCCAATTTAGAAGAATGTGAAGATGACGTAACAGATGAGCTGGTGCTGCTGCTGGTCGGTTCTAGGCTAAGTGAAGGGTCGGTAGTGGTAGGTATAAAACAGGGCGCTGGCGACACCACCGACTCGGTCTCGACATTGGATACCGTAAATGAAGTCGAAGGCTCGCTTGTGATCACAATTTTATTGTCAGCATGCAAACTAGTTGTTGGTCCCAAATTCTCTTGTTTACGGGTAGCCGGTGAACCACACCACTTTTTCCAATACTCCATACCTTTAAGTTTATCGCCTTTTCTTTTCTTTTTCTCCATTTTCTCGTAATCTAAAATAATAAAAAAATACTATCTATTTATTTATCTAACCAGCAATAAGTACACCCATCCATGAGAATTAATAATTAATTAATTCTCATTTTATTAGTATTGCTATTTTAAACGTAATAAGTAGTGGAAATTATAAATCTACTTACGTATCACAAAAATGACAAAATAACCTCTAATAATAGTCACTGTAAATTATTGTCCTCTGCTTTACTACTCTCACTCGATGATCGTTGGTAAATGAACACGACACGACAAGTGCGTGCGCGTGGGATACGAAACGGCACGAAAATATACGAAGGTTACCGAATGCGATCGGTTAAACGATTGTGTGTGACGAAGCGCGGGCCGGGTGATAGAATCCAACCAAACCACATACCTATCTTAGCGTAAGAATGGGAATGGATGAGATGTTAATCTTAACTTTTCGGGGGGGGTTTAAACCCCCAGAACCCTCCCCCTGGCTACGCCCGTGACACAAAGCAGATATACTTAGATGGTACAAAGGCGGACTTATCGCTAATGCAATCTCTTCCAGTCAACCTTTGGGTGGAAGGAAACCAAACAGGAGATTGGCGTTGGCGCAAAGCAAGATAAATAAATGTTTGAACATAATAAAATACATACAGAATATAACATAAGATACCAACTTATTCCAAGTTCCAGTAATGTATGTTCAGCAGTTTCGTTTAGACTGTCCTTCAATCTATACTAATATCATGAGGCTGAAGCGTTTGTTTGTTTGAACACGCTAATCTCGGGAACTACTGGTTCGAATTGAAAAATTCTTTTTGCGTTGAATAGACCATTTATCGATGAAGGCTTTAGGATATATAACATCACGCTGCATCTTTAAGGAGCAAAGAAATAATGAAAAATGGGAAATTATTCATCCTTCAATGATGCCCAAAATAACTATTCCACGCGGACGAAGTCGCGGGCAAAGCTAGTTTAAAATATCAGGTTACATTTAACAAATTTATTTAAATTAAACCAGGCTTAAGCCTTTAATTAAACTTCTTACCTATAGTGGAACTTAAAAGTGTCACTGCATTGAGTTAGGCTACTAGGCTAAAAAAGGTGTTTCCTAAATAATTTAGTAACATTTCCAATGCAAAGTCGCCTTTTACGACATCTTGGTATTCTTCTTATAGACTATAAAGAAGGCTTTCACCTGTCACTATTTAATTCTCAATTCCATCATTAAGACATACAGCTGAACGTGGCCCTTCAGTCATTTCAAGACTGTTGGCTCTGTCTACCCCGCAAGAGATGTATACGTAATAATATGTATGTAGTGGAACAATCGGTGTGGTCCTCCCGTCATATCACGTCCTTATCCCTTACGGCTACACAGAGACAACTATCAGGAAAAGTCTGTAAGGTCATGTTCAGCTATGTGGTCTTATTAAACTGCTTTTAACAATCATTTTAAAGTCACTGAATTTATTTCCTATATTTTTTTCCAGGTTTATTGATGCCCGAAGGATCTTTTGGATAAGATGAAAACATATTTAATATACATATATTTTTACACATCTCAACTAAATTAAGATTTTAGCGTACCGGTGTTTTCATTAGTTCATAAATATATTTAAGTTATCTATAACATCCGAATTTTGTATATATAATTGTAGGTATTTCTACCTCCGTAGCGCAGTATACTAATATATCCAATCCTAAGGTTAAAAATATGGTTTTACTTAATTAGGTTAATTAATTAGGTATTCTTGTATCATACATTTATTATTTAAGTATTTTATAATAGAGATTGTGTAAATAAATGATTGTTAAAAAGGCGACAGTATCATTTTTGGTAAATTTAAATAAAATTTTTGTCTGTTTGTTTATATTTGTATTTACTTCTTATAGCATTCTTGCTGTTACCCGCGACTACGTTCGCTGTAAAATTTCAGTGAAAAAGCGACAGGGGGTTGCCCTTTAGAGTGGTGAGGGAAAAATGTTGTTGGACGAAACCTGACATACCTATCTGAAAAAACGTAAAGAAATAGTTTTCGGGAGATGCGAGTACCTACAAACATACAGAAATTCTTAAAATCACATTATTAGCTTCTGCTGGTCTTATATAAATTAATTATATTTATTAAGAAAAAATAAAAATAAAATTACCCCCCAAATCGATTTTTGCCAATATTTTTCAAGTACAGACATTGGTGAGTAACTATACATACATTCGAGTTCAAATGTTGTCATTTTCATCATGATACTATTTTAAATGCCGTAAAAAGATTTGGCAAAGTTCTCTATTCAAGGAATTTGTGATGCACTAATTGTTGGTGTTTATCCATTACTCGCTTTCTACAATGTCTTATGAAGAGACGTAGTGGTCCGATACTACCCTAGAAATGGGGACTTTGACAGGAATTGTTAATTTTTTTGTTCAAAACACAGATTTGAACTTAAAGACGACTTATATCTATCTTATGACGTGTTTATAAAGTTGAAGAACCTTTGTCCAAAAATTAAAAAATGCTAACTAGTATTTAAAAAAATAAGAAGAAAACATTCCCATTTCAAAAAGCAGCACACAAAATGACACTTTCAAAGAAAAAGTCAAACAACAAAAAAATCAAAGTGCCAAATAGTTATGGTATTTTTTCAAAATTGCGGTGTAATCAGTTCTTTATTCGTTTTGCTCTTCAAAATTGTTTGTGAGTTTGTTGAATATTATTGTCCGATGTATAACAAAAGGTCTCCAACACTGACGAGCATTCCGGAGAAGGCAGAATGTGATGAAGGGAAGAAATGGGTCCCGAAGAATAAGCATGAGGTGTTGAAGGCTAAGTACAAGTGCCTGAAGAAGCTGTTTCAGATTTACGATGCTAGTGTTATAGGTAAGACTCACATAGTGTAAATAGGCTTCAAACTGAGGAGGAAGTGTGTATATCTGAAAACGGATGTCGAAGTTTAGCAGCGTAGGGAACATCTGAGTAGATCATCAGTGTAGCAACTGGATGGAAATGAACGAACGATGCACTAACTATGAATAGACAATGCATTTTAGTAAAAATAATAGCGGTTCTAAGATACTACCTTGTGGCATACCAATACATTTATCTTCTAAATAAGAGGAAGTAGCAACAAATTTAATTCTGCTATATAAGTACATATTCGTGCGGTGAGCACTAAATGATTTAATAATTATTACAAAATTCACAAATGACACACAAGAAATAGGTATATGTACGTACAACGTCGTACACCTTTGAAAGTAAATTTCCACATACAACTTTAATGACATTGATACGAGAATAAAGACTAAATCATAGAGAACGTTGGTTTTATTCAGCTTAAAACAGCACATATTTAAATACAATACATATTATTGACGTTATTTAAATATGGTAGCTAAGATCGATAACTAAGGAGCTCAATGAGTAGAGCAATGAGTTTCACATCAGACATTTAAGTATGAAATTTAAATTATTGATTTCTACTGATGACTGTACATATGAGTGTAATTATAGGGTAAAATATATTGTAGGTATATAAGTATTATTTTAAGATTAGATTGTACATTGTATGTGTGGATACAATTTTTTAACAAAAATTTATTTGTAATTTGTACCGTGTGGTTCCCGGCACCAATACAAAAAAGAATAGGACCACTCCATCTCTTTCCCATGGATGTCGTAAGAAGCGACTAAGGGATAGGCTTACAAACTTGGGATTCTTTTTTAGGCGATGGGCTAGCAACCTATCATTATTTGAAACTCAATTCCATCATTAAGCCAAATAGCTGAACGTGACCAGTCAGTCTTTTCAAGCCTGTTGGCTCACTCTGCCCCGCAAGGGATATAGACGTGGCCATATGTATGTATGTTTAATTTGTTGTGTTACATGAGTTTATTTCATAGGAATACTGCCAGAGCAATGCGCAGAAGGTGAATCTGTCGAAGAAGCAGAGAACCATCGACAATCCAAACGCAAGAGACGCTCCACGCGCACCAAGACCGACGCGTGCGCAGGCACATCTGAGTTTTCTAACGGAGACGGGACCGAAGAGACCAGTTCCTTGGAGAAAGGTAAATTAATATACTCTGGGTTTTTCAAGAACTAATTGAAAACTGGTTTAAAAATAGAGATTTGACAAAGTACTTATATATGGATACTTGGTAGATATTGAAACAAAAACAATGATGATTAAAGATACATACGATCCAAAATCTCTAAAGGCAGTTATTCTGTGAATACTGTAGGCCTCCAAAAAACAAATGCCAACAAGAGCAAAGGATTTTTCTTCTCTATACAAAACCTTCAATTTCTTGTAACTGTGTAAATTTCTGTGCAAAAAAGATATTACAAACAAACAAACCTTCACCCCGTTCCAGATCATACATACAAACATACATAGAAAAACGTCTGTGTCTCTTGTGGGGTAGATAGGGCCAACTGTCTTGAAAAGATGCAGATGCCACGTTCAGCTGTATGGCTTAATGATTGAATTGAGATTCAAGTAGTAACAGGTTGCTATCCCATTGCCTAAAAGAATCCCGTTTATAAGTCTATCCCTTAATCACCTTTTACGAGATCTATGGGAAAGATAGGGAGTTAGAACCACTCCTTGATCATAGACGGAAAAAAAGAATCCTTCCAAAGAAGGATGTAACCTCACAAGAGAAAATTACAGCTCATTTCTTCCTCAATTTTGGTCAGAATCAACAATAGCTACAGCGGTGATGCGAGACCTGAAGCTCAACCCTTGCTCCTGCACCTCAACCCAGTTCGACACCGCCACGGTGTCCAAATACGTGGACGCACACGAGTCCAGGGACAACGTGAGGAGGTTCGGCTGCGAGTGTACGCAGACCAGCGAGCCGCAGCCTCTTCCGTATCTCATGATGCACGGGAGACCAAAGCTGACTAGGTTCCAATGTTTTATACAGAGGTGGGTAGCTTTACTACCGTGTTTTGGACCGCGATGCCTCTAATTTTTTTGCTTCATCCAAGTCAATCTATACATGTATATATAAAATAATAACCTAATTCGATTCGAAATAGTGCAATGCGGAGGTCTTTCTTAGGCTTCTTGAATTGGAAGGAAACTCGCACAGATTGAGCTAATCACAGTGAATACGACTGTATAGTACTTTTCAACGTGAGAAATTTTACTTAATATATCTTAATGGCGCTTAATAAATCCTCTGTTTCATTGATATTGCAATCAAATTCGTTCTAGAATCTTCGGTATCCGTCGCGACTACCGCACTTACTCTCCAGACGGGCACATTTACGCAGCTAGCGACAACAACATCATGCACACTCTCGGCGAGAGACGACGTAAACGAGGACTAAGGTTTCGTCGGCTGCGGAGGCCGAAGAAGACGCAGAGCGAGGTGGAATTGAGGAATGTCAGGAGCCCAATGATACTGAATTATGTCCAGTCAGTGCAGAGGAATTGCCTGATGGACACGACGCCGAGGCAGTGCCCGTTCACGGGGTGCAGAATGATTTCTTACGGTAACTGATTTTAATTGAACATACATACATACATATAATCACGTCTATATCCCTTGCGGGGTGGACAGAGCCAACAGTCTTGTAAAGACTAATAGGCCACGTTCAGCTGTTTGGCTTTAAGATAGAATTGAGATTCAAATAGTGACAGGTTGCTAGCCCATCGCCTAAAAGAAGAATCCCAAGTTGATAAGCCTATCCCTTAGTCGCCTTTTACGACATCCATGGGAAAGAGATGGAGTGGTCCTATTCTTTTTTCTGTTGGTGCCGGGAACCACACGGCGAAATTTTAATTGAAAACATATTTTTTTCTGTTTGTGGCAAGATTCTTGATAGGCGTTTATATTAAGACTCTCATAATCTATTGCCCTTTATACGAAGAAAGCACTATTTTATTTCTGACCACGATCCAGGAGAGCGATGTTCAGGTAATTAAAGTAAACATGGAGCAACTGCTCTATGATATCTGTCAAAGGCACTCACTCATATACATCGACATGCAGAAAAAATGTGAATCTGTTGACTATGAATGCTTAACTTTTGTGTACTTTAGGTATCATCAACTATAACGACCATCTTAACCTCTGCCACTTCCCCGAGCGCAAGTACATCTGCCATTACTGCCACGAGGGGTTCGACAATGAGAACGACAAGTGTATCCACGAAAACGAGCACTTGGGCATCACCAAACTCAACCTGACCGCCACTGACTCATCAGCAAGAGAATCCACCAAAAAAGCAAGCATAACCCAAACAGATCCAGAACTTACCAAGTGCGAGGTCCACGAGGACAAATTGAAAAAGATTGTCTCATTCTTCGACAAGATCTCCGATCCTGATCAAGTTATTTCGCAATTGAAGAAAGATAGATTTTCAGAGTCCAATTTACGTAGCACTAAGATTGAAAGTACGGTAGATAATATAACAAGTACAGACGGCGAGAACAGCACGGATGGTGAAGGAGGGAAGAGGGCTGTTAGCTGCGTTAATCTCAGGTATCCCACCGCTGCCACCATATTTTAAATAATATGCAGATATTCACGAATAATAACTTTAGTATAGTGTACATAACATGTTTGTTAAATAACGTTGATGATGTATGTTCATAGTCTCATCTTCAGTCTATGGTGTTCCGAAATTGATTTGCTTGTTAATGGGTGTTTAAACTAGAGGTCATAATCGAATAAATACTTCTTTTCCAAAGGAGAAAGTTCGACAGAAGGCTGTGTTCGTCCACTGCTGACTCCGACGTGACCTCCAAGTCGGGGTCGCCTGTTTGCTGCAACTTCTGCGGAGAAAACTTTGACTTCAAGTGAGTCTGAACCAGAAATGAAACTCAGTGTACATGAACTTTGTGTGCTTATACTTCTAACTTCTGTCTTGGGCAGAGATGGACATCTGCTCATGGCTGTTAAACCACCTTAGCGGTAAATAGCTCGTAGAAACATGTGTTACTAAAGATACGTACAGCTAAAATGACTTGACGTAGAACTGTATTTACTAGCTGTTTAGCATGCACGTTACTTGGGCAATATATTTAAAGAGAACACTCTGATAATTTAGATAATATGGAACTAAGGAAAAGTACTAGAAGAGAAAAGGCTCAAAAATTTGCCCATAAATTCCTCTTGCAGACGTCAACTGAGCCTCCATATGGACCTGGAACACCGCACGTACGGCAAGTACTCGAAGTTTCACAGCTGTGCCGGAATTATGAACACCAAGTGTCCGTTCCACTCGTCCGATACAGAGGAGAATCTGCGGAGGATCACCACTAGGTCCACGCTGACGGAATCCAGGGTTTCCGAGCAGACTGTTACTAGGTACTTCATTTCTTTTGATACATACATACATACATATGGGCACGGATCGACGGATCTCTGAAACCATAAAACCAGTAATTGTTTATTTGAATCATGATAACTCTAAAACCATACATACATACATATAAATCACGTCTATATCCCTAGCGGGGTAGACAGAGCCAACAGTCTTGAAAAGACTGATAGGCCACGCTCAGCTATTTGGCTTAATGATAGAATTGAGATTCAAATAGTGACAGGTTGCTAGCCCATCGCCTAATAAAAGAATCCCAAGTTTGTAAACCTATCCCTTAGTCGCCTTTTACGACATCCATAGGAAACAGATGGAGTGGTCCTATTCTTTTTTGTATTGGTGCCGGGAACCACACGGCACTGCCGGGAACCACACGGCACTTCTTTTGATAAAATGGATCATTATTATCTCGTGTCTTTTTATCATACTGTCACCATGGTAATTTCTCTTATTAAATGCTGCCGTGGTGTGGTCTTGTGTATACTTAGGGTTTGGTCAAAGTTAAAACTGTTTGGATTGAAGTTATTTTAGTTCTTACCTATTATGTAGATTTTCATTTGTAAAAGATCTTAAGAACAGAATTCCTAAGTCGGGTGCATGCTTCTTCAAAAGATCCGGAAATTTTACGTTCTTAACCATTGTGCTGTAACCATAGTTCAGGTTTTGGTTATGACATAATAGGAATGATCCTATAATCATGGTCCACGTTTTAGGCTTAGTAAGGACGCAGCCAAAAGAATCTTCAAGTTGCCAAAGAAGAAAGTGATTCCATGATGATTAATTTTTTTTTCTCCTAAACAAATGCTGGTTTTAAGGATTCAGAGCCGTGCCGTGCTTTTTCCAGCACCATTACAAAAAGAATAGGACCATACCATCTATTTCCCACGGTTGTCGTAAAAAGTGACTAAGGAATAGGCTTATAAACTTGGGATTCCACTTTTAGGCGATGGGCTAGCAACCTGTCACTATTTGAATCTCAATTCTATCACTAAGCCAAACAGCTGAGCGTGGCCTATCAGTCTTTTCAAGACTGGTGGCTCTGTCTACCCCGCTAGGGATATAGATGTGATGGTATGTATGGTTTCAGAGTTTTACATACATATATACATACATAAAATCACGCCTCTTTCCCGGAGGGTTAGACAGAGACTACCTCTTTCCACTTTTTTTTTTTTTTTTTTTTTTTTTTTTTTTTTTTTTTTTTTTTTTTTTTTTTTTTAGCCTCGAAGTAAGTTCGAAACTTGTGTTACGAGATACTAACTCAACGATACTATATTTTATAATAAATACTTATATAGATAAACATCCAAGACCCAGGGCAATCAGAAAAAGTTCTTTTCTCATCATGCCCTGGCCGGGATTCGAACCCGGGACCTCCGGTGTCACAGACAAGCGTACTACCGCTGCGCCACAGAGGCCGACTATCTCTTGATCTCTGCATATTTCCTTCGCTTCATCCACATTCATTTCAGAGTTTTCATGATTCAAATAAACAAATACTGGTTTTATGGTTTCAGAGATCCGTCAACGAACGTGGTTTACACCAGGACGGACATGAAGCCATCCGTGAGCAGCTTTATCGGGAGGGGGGGCTACCAGTGGGAGCCGGGGACCAAGATTATACGTGTGTGACTGTTAAGTAGTGTGCGTGTGTCCGTGTGTCGTATCGTTTAATATTATATAGTGATAAAGTACATTCATAGTCTTTTATTTAGTAGTGTTTTCTCCACGATATTTGGCTACCAGTGGGAGCCGGGGACCAAAATTATACGTGTGTGACTGTTAAGTAGTGTGCGTGTGTCCGTGTGTCGTATCGTTTAATATTATATAGTGATAAAGTACATTAATAGCCTTTTCTTTAGTAGTGTTTTCTCCACGATATTTGGCTACCAGTGGGAGCCGGGGACCAAGATTATACGTGTGTGACTGTTAAGTAGTGTGCGTGTGTCCGTGTGTCGTATCGTTTAATATAGTGAAAAAGTAGAATAATAGCCTTTAAGTGTTTTCTCCGCGATATTTGGAGCCGGGGACTAACAGTATATGTATGTGACTGTTAAGTAGTGTGCGTGTGTCCGTGTGTTGTAACGTCTAATACAATATAGTGATAAAGAACAATAATAGCTTCATTTTGATAGTATTAATTCCTAAAGTATTTGGCTACCAGTGCGAGCCGGGGATCAAGATTATACTGTGAATGTTACGTTACTTGGTGTACGTGTGAGACTCGTATAGTCTTTGTCCCAGTCGTTATCCTAGGTGGCGTTTACGTACAGCTGTAATCGAGACTGCCGTGTGGTTCCCGGCACCAATACAAAAAAAGAATAGGACCACTCCATCTCTTTCCCATGGATGTCGTAAAAGGCGACTAAGGGATAGGCTTACAAACTTGGGATTTCTTTTTAGGCGATGGGCTAGCAACCTGTCACTATTTGAATCTCAATTCTATCACTAAGCCAAATAGCTGAACGTGGCCATTCAGTCTTTTCAAGACTGTTGGCTCTGTCTACCCCGCAAGGGATATAGACGTGATCATGTATGTATGTAATCGAGACTCAAATAGCGACAGGTTGCCACGAGGAAATCGCCTACATACATACATAAAATCACGCCTTTTTCTCGGAGGGGTAGGCAGAGACTACATCTTTTCACTTGCCACGATCTCTGCATACTTCCTTCGCTTCATCCACATTCATAAGTTTCTTCATGCAAACTCGGCGATTTCGGTATTCTTGACCTGACCCTTTGCCAGGACGTCCTTAATTTGATCAAGATACGTTCGTCTACGTCTTCCCACTCCGACCTTTCCCTCCACACTTTCCTTGTATAATATCTGCTTAGTCTTTTTTTTTGTTTTGCTTTCATTCATCCTCTCCACAAAGACAACTAAAATAATATTGTATATCTGCTTAGTCAACCTGCTTTCATTCATCTTCTCCACAAATTATAAATAAAAAAATAAAATAATCACATACTTCATTTAATATTAAAGTAACAACAGTTAAACTTATTGTAACATAGTAGCCTCTTCCAGTTCCATTCTGAGCGTGCGATCTCCTTCCGCCAACAGAGGGAGCTGTGGACGATAGTGTACATATATACATACTAGAGGCCGCCCGCGACTTCGTCCGCATGGAAACAATCCCGCGGGAACTCTGGGATAAAAAGTAGCCTATGTGTTATTCTGGGTCTTCAGCTACCTACATACCAAATTTCATGGTAATCGGTTCAGTAGTTTTTGCGTGAAAGAGTAACAAACATCCATACAAACTTTCGCCTTTATAATAGTAGTAGGATAATCAGGCCAATATCCCTTGCGGGGTAGACAGAGACAGTCTTAAAAAGATTCTAATTCAAAATTTTTATTCATTATTATAGGATACTATATATCGCTTAATAATTGTCAAAACGTATGGTTTAACAACATTGGTTGACGTCAAATAAATTACTTAAAAACTAAGTTTACTGCCGCTTCCAAGGCGTCAGTGCAGAAGAAGCGGTAACAAACTGCACTGCAGCATTTTCTTCAACAACGTCAACTTTACAATATTAATTAAACTTAGAATAGAATGTGGACGAGAGAATACATTTTTATAGAGATTGAATATTGAAAAAATATATATATATATATATATATATATATATATATATATATATGGATTGCCAATTTTAAAAAGATTTATGTACAGAGTGTACTGAATTGATAATTGGATTGATTGAATGGCCACTTGGCTTAATGATATAATTGAGATTGAAATAGTGACAGGTTGCTAGCCTGTCGCCTAAAAGAAGAATCCCGAGTTTATAAGCCTATCCCTTAGTCGCCTTTTACGACATCCATGAGAAAGAGATGGAGTGGTCCTTCCTCTTCTTTTTTAGGCGATGGGTTAGCAACCTGTCACTATTTGAATCTCATTTCTATCATTAAGCCAAATAGCTGAACGTGGCCATCCAGTCTTTTCAAAGACTGTTGGCTCTGTCTACCCCGCAAGGGATATAGACGTGACCATATGTATATATGTATGTAATAAACATCCAATGTATGTTGTAGGCATGTATTTTCAAAACAAGTTAGTACAAATGCAATTTTACCTCCCCTGTCAAAATGGGGTATTTATTTTCATGACTGCCACTCTCCCTGCGTTGAAGTATCTTGGGTCTACGAGGCGATTTCACTATATTATACGGCGGGTATTCTGTAACATATAAATTAATTGCCGTGTGGTTCCCGGCACTAAAGAAAAGAACCACTTCAACTTTATCCCATTGATTTTGTAAAAGGCGACTAAGGGACAGGCTTGTGAACCTGGGATTCCTCTTGTAGGCGATGGACTAGCAACCTATTATATAGTCTATCTAACCTATTATATATACTATAGTCACTATTAGAATCTCAATTCCATGATAAAGTTCATACACAGCTGAACGTGGCCTATCAGTCTTTTCAAGACTGTTGGCTCTGTCTACCCCGCAAGGCGTTAGTCCCGGTCACATCTTCGCCTATCTGGAGTGGAGCCCGGGGTGCGTTAGTCAATAATAAATTTTCCACAATCTAGAATTGGGTAAATCCAGTTTTTAGACAAAAAAGCATTCCTACGTTCCATACCAGTGACTCAGGTAATTTACATACATACATACATACATATAATCACGTCTATATCCCTTGCGGGGTAGACAGAGCCAACAGTCTTGAAAAGACTGAATGGCCACGTTCAGCTATTTTGCTTCAAGATAGAATTGAGATTCGAATAGTGACAGGTTGCTAGCCCATCGCCTAAAAGAAGAATCCCAAGTATATAAGCCTACCCCTTAGTCGCCTTTTACGACATCCATGGGGAAAAAGATGGAGTGGTCCTATTCTTTTTTCTATTAGTGCCGGGAACCACACGGCACAGTAGGTAATTTACACAGAAATTAATTAAGAAATGCAAAATAAACACATACCGGTGTCAGTTTTCGATTGGAAATCGACCGGTTCCTGCAGCACGTGATTCAGGAGCGACAATGCGCGGGCGCACGTCGGTACGACACTCGACGTTCCCTGTTTCCATAGTGAATGCGATTGGACATCAAACATCGTAGCGTGTCGTTTTCATCGCGCGAAAAACTATCGCTGTCCCGTTCCACGTCATAGTAAAAAGTGAAACAGCGATAGTTTTTCGCGCGCATCATACTACTGAGTCTGGTTGTCTCCACATTTTGAGAATTCGATAATAAATTTAAAAATATCAAAAAAAATTTATTAAAGATAAAGATTTTCCGCTTCTTTGCATCGTTAATAATATCAACTAGGTAATATTGTAAACGCCAAAGTAAGTTTTTTTATATAAATATAAATACGTGACTATATGTAAGTATATGATTTCTTACCTTAACACTAAATATATCTTTAATTTCTAACTAATTAGTACCTAGTCTGAGCACATTACACAGATACTCGTATTATACCAAGACCTACATATTTGTGCCTTTTTTTTTCATTTACACGAGCACTCGTAAATACCTTTGCGAAAGACATTTTGGTGATTTCAATAATCCGTTCGTGCTGAATGCCATTCAGACGTAACACTCTCATCACATCTTCAGGGGTGGGGTTGAGACCCGGTATCTGAAATCATTAATCAACAAATCAACACATTTTATTTGCCGTGTGGTTTCAGGCACCAAAAAAAGAATAGGGCCACTCCATCTCTCTCACATGGATGTCGTAAAAGGCGACTAAGGGGTAGGCTTATAAACTTGGGATTCTTGTTTTTAGACGATGGGCTAGCAACCTGTCACTATTTGAATCTCAATTCTATCTTAAAGCCAAATAGCTGAACGTGGCCTATCAGTCTTTACAAGACTGTTAGCTCTGTCTACCCCGCAAGGGATATAGACGTGATTATATGTATGTTCCACAAAGGGAAGATCTAGGTGGTGCTAGGCGCCAAGCTAGGTGTGATGCCTGAGGAACCGCATGATGTTGTGTCGGAGGTTGTATACCTATATGCTCCAATCCGAGAAATATTTGCTTGCGCGATTTAGACTTTTCGCTGTTTATGACTGATAGCGTCGTGTGATTTGTTTTTGTGACATGTAGCGTAAAGATGTCGCCACAGAAAATTCATTAGCGAAATATTAAAGTGAACAGAGCCAATAGTCTACTAATTCTGAAAGGCTACGTTCAGCTTTATGGCTAAAAGATGGATATATATGAAATTGAGATCCATATAGTGACAGGTTGCTAGCCCATCTTCTAAAAAAAGAATCCCAAGTTTGTAAGCCTATCCCTTAGTCGCCTTTTACGACATCCATGGAAAAGACATGTAGTGGTCCTATTCCTTTTTGGTATCGGTGCCGGGAACCACACGGCACTCACTCACCGCTGGACCATCAAATCCACCTGTGTGTCAAACTTACCTCAATAACAGCTAAATAAGATGGATGCTTCAATCTAACGTGCGTTCTCAAATCGTTACGAGATCGAAATCTCTTCGGGCACCTCGAACAAGACCACGCCGGGAGACCGCCGGCGCGATGGTTACGCATGACGGTCGACCTGACAAACATACATATACAGGGTGCTTTTTTAAATTCATTGGCATTCTTTTACATACATACATATATATGGTCACGTCACATACATACATATACAGGGTGCTTTTTTATTCATTGGCATGCTTTTACATACATACATACATATATATGGTCACGTCACATACATACATATACAGGGTGCTTTTTTAAATTCATTGGCATTCTTTTACATACATACATACATATATATGGTCACGTCTAAATCCCTTGCGGGAGCCAACAATCTTGAAAAGACTGAATGGCCACGTTCAGCTATTCGGCTGAATGATAAAATTGAGATACAAATAGTGAGAGGTTGTTAGCCCATCGCCTAAAAAATAATCACATATTTGAAAGCCTATCCCTTAGTCGCCTTTTACGACATCCATGGGAAAAAGATGGAGTGGTCCTATTGTTTTTTCTATTGGTACCGGGTACCACACGGCATTCTTTTAAATACTTCTTTATATAATTATAAATTTTTCCCCCATTTTTTCCTTACTTTCAAAATAAGATAATTTCGCGAAGTCAAAATGCACAGCGCCATCTTTTGTTAATCAGTATGAAGTCAGTAAAATGTAAAATGCTTCGGCGCAATCTATTGGCGAGCGATATTGACGTGAAATCCGTTTTATTGGTTCAATAACGGAAAACAAATTATATTCGTGGAATATAATCATATAATTTCTCGAGCAACATACATATAACCTAACTCAACTATCGTCACACATTATATAATTTTAAAACATTGCACAGTTTGGACGGAAAGGTCAAACAAACAGTTTCCGATTCAACAGATTATCTACAAAAAATAAAGAGGATATCAAATATCTAAAAAATTTGATTTTCGGAAAATACCGCGTCGGCCGAATGAGTAATTTTCTCTTGCCCTGTCCTCAAATAATGAAACGTTGTAAAATAATAACACATACCTTAAAACACCGAAACTATTTCCAATAAAATAAATTTTAATATGATAATATATTCTCGACTTTCACGTACGACTCTCGAATACTAAATAAAAGCTGTCTTTTTGATAATTTTATATTCTTTTTCGGTTTTATTTTTATTAATTAGCGTGTCAAAGCGGAAGGTTTTAATCCGCAGGCGGGAGATTGCTTGGTTCGAATTTTCGAATAGAAATAAAAAGTAAAATGTAATGACATTTCTTGTTGACAAGTTTCCGATTCGACTTTTTGGCGGGAACCCAAACGTCATAATTATTTGTGCTATAACATGATGATTTACGTTAGGTACTTACTCCAATCATCGGTTCTGATATTTTTTCAAAATATTTGTTTCATCGATTAATCCCAATTCCCAACTAATATTATTAATGCGAAAGTAAGTTTATTAGTTTGTTTTGTGTTAAGGCGGTATCTACAGGACCATTTTTTATTTAAATTTTGCAAATGTATACCTGTAGAAGGACATAGTGTATTTTTCATCCCGGTAAAAACTATAGATCCTGTGGAATTTGAAATAAAAAACCCACCTGTAAACTACACTACAAGAGAGTAGGTGACGCTAAATTAAAGTAAGCAGTGATTTATACTACAGTGTAGATTATTTATGTGTTGTTGAAGAGTGTTACAATAAAGGATTTAGTAACTTTTCATGTGATCACAAGCTATTGTAGGCAACCCTTTTTATTTATATTTAATTATTTATTATATATAAATATTAACAGGCAAAGCCAGGTGGCATACATACGCCTATCTATGTATGCCAAATCAATTTTGTTTGGGTTAGAAAAAAAGATTCGAATTTTTATAGTAAAATATTTTTATTTGTGGTAAATCTAAAATTTACATACATATAGTCTATTTCCTTTACGTGGTAGACAGAGTCAACTGTGTTGAAAAAACTGAAAAGCCACGTTCAGTTGCTCGGCTTAATGATAGAGATCCAAAAAGTGACAGGTTGCTAGTCCATCGCCTAAAACGCCTTTTACGACATCCATGGGAATGAGACGGAGTGGTCTTATTATTTTCTAATTGGTGCAGGGAACCACACGACAATAATACAATTTGTATTATTTATTTTAAAAAAAACTTACCTTTTAAAAGATCTGCTGTTTGCTACGGTACCGTAAGATACCTCGACGCTGAAATCAAGATTTTTAATATAGTAGAGTGAAAATTAGTAGAATGGTAACATTATAGAGTAGAGCCCTAGGTCCACCTATGATTTAGTGATGATAGATAGTTTGTTCTACATTAGTTCTACATTCATTCATGTTTTTTAATGTAGACAATGTGCATTCGTCCACGATTAAGATTGAAGAGATCTATATTTGTAAATTGACGTCCGATGAAAATGCTGCAGTGTAGTTTGTTCCGCCGCTTCTTCTACACATGAGCTTTGGAAGCGGTAGTAGTTATAATTAGATTTAAGTGTTGTGACGTCAATAAGTGATACCTTGTATCCAATTTTGAAATTAAATCTATTCTTTTCTATTCTATTCTATAGATCAGACTTACGTGGCGTGTGGTTCCCGGCACCAATATAAAAAAGAATAGGATCACTCCATCTCTTTCCCATGGATGTCGTAAAAGGCTTATAAACTTGGGATGATTCTTTTAGGCGATGAGCTAGCAACCTGTCACTATTTGAATCTCAATTCTATCGTTAAGATAACAGCTGCACGTGGCCTATCACTCTTTTTAAGACTGCCGGCTCTGTTTATTCCGCAGGACGTATTTAAATAAATATGAATGAATAATTTGCGAAAACATTTTAAGCAGATATACATGGAGGGTGTGGAGGGAAAGGTCGGAGTGGGAAGATAGATCTTGATCAAATTAAGGACGTCCTGGTAAAGGGTCAGGTCAAGAGTGCCCGAGTAAGCGAAGGAAGTATGCAAAAATAATGGCAAGTAGAAAGAAGTAGTATCTGCTTACCCTTCCGGGAAAGAGGCGTGATTTTATGTATGTATGTATGTAACATTTTACAAGGCTGTTACATAAATATCATGCATACCACACGTTATAAGTTAATATTAATATAATATTTTAAGCGTCCTTAATCATTAAATTGACTATAGATACTCACTCGGGCATCGAATCTTGTTCCCGGCGACTGCAACGTGGATGAGTCTTATGATGTGCGTCTAGACCGCCACGACTGAAGAACTGCTTACCACAAGTTTCACACCAGAGTTCGCCTACATACATACATATGGTCACGTCTATATCCCTTGCGGGGTGGACAGAGACAACAGTCTTGAAAAGACTGAATGGCTACACTCCGCTATTTGGCTTAATGATAGAATTGAGATTCAAATAGTGACAGGTTGTTAGCCCATCGCTTAAAAAAAGAATCCCAAGTTTGTAAGCCTATCCCTTAGCCGCCTTTTACGACATCCATGGCAAAGAGATGGAGTGGTCCTATTCTTTTTTGTATTGGTGCCGGGAACCACACGGCATAGGCCAGAGTTCGCCTGTGTAGGTAAATCATACGCATCTATTTGTGGTACCTTATTGATTTCTTCCTCTCTTTCCCCTCTGTGTAGTTAAAAGTGCCGTGTGGTTTTCGGCATTTAAGAATAGCAACAATCCCTATCGCATTTTGTTACCAGTTTGCTATGTTGTATTCGCAGTTTGTTACCGCTTCTTCTGCACTGACGCCTTGGAAGCGGCGGTGAACTTAGTTTAAAGTAATTTATTTGACGTCAACCAATGTTGTTAAACCATACGTTTTGACAATTATTAAGCGATATGAAGTATCCTATAATAATTAATAAAAATTTTGAATTTCAATATCTTTCCCATGTGTGTCGTAAAAGGCGACTAAGGGATGGGTTTATAAAATTTGTGGTACCTTATTGATTTCTTCCTCTCTTTTCCCCTCTGTGTAGTTAAAAGTGCCGTGTGGTTTTCAGCATTTAAGAATAGCACCAATCCATATCTTTCCCATGTGTGTCGTAAAAGGCGACTAAGGGATGGGTTTATAAATATTGTGGTACCTTATTCATTTCTTCCTTTCTTTTTCCCTCTATGTAGTTAAAAGTTGACGGCCTCTGTGGCGCAGCGGTAGTGCGCTTGTCTGTGTCACCGGAGGTCCCGGGTTCGAATCCCGGCCAGGGCATGATGAGAAACGAACTTTCTCTGATTGGCCTGAGTCTTGGATGTTTATCTATATACGTATTTATTATAAAATATAGTATCGTTGAGTTAGTATCTCGTAACACAAGTTTCGAACTTACTTCGAGGCTAACTCAATCTGTGTAATTTGTCCCGTATATAAAAAAAAAGAAAAAAAAGTGCCGTGTGGTTTTCGGCATGTAAGAATAGCACGACTCCATATCTTTCCCATGTGTGTCGTAATAGACGACTAAAGGATGGGCTTATAAACTTGGGATTCTTCTTAAAGGCGACGGGCTAGCAACTTGTCACTATTTGAATCTCAATTCTATCACAAAGCCATACAGCTGAACGTGGCCTGTCAGCCTTTTCAAGACTGTTGGCTCTGTCTTCTCCGCAAGAAATATAGGCGTGTTTATATGTATGCATGTGTGTAAGTAAGTAAGTAAATGCTTTATTGTTCCCTTAAGAAGTACCTACATTACAAATATAAAACAGTAGTACAGTACAAAAGCGGGCTTATCCCTTAGTGGGATCTGTTCCAGCGAACCTGACAATAAGAGGATCGCATACAAAATTGAGGCAAGGGTGGAACAACAGTTCATTTAGGAGGTATGTAGGTACATAGGTATAAAATATATGTGCCGTGTGGTTCCCGGCACCAGTACAAAAAAGAATAGGACCACTCCATCTCTTTCCCATGGATGTCGTAAAAGGCGACTAAGGGATAGGCTTACAAACTTGGCATTCTTTTTTTAGGCGATGGGCTAGCAACCTGTCACTATTTGAATCTCAATTCTGTCATTAGCCAAATAACTAAGCGTGGCCTATCAGTCTTTTCAAGACTGTTGACTCTGTCTACCCTACAAGGGATATAGACGTGACCGTATGTATGTATGTAGGTAGGTAGGTATAACACAACTTACCAGGTTTTATATTTAACGACACGTCACTATGCTTCTTCTTCCTATGTTTATAGAGGGCAGTTTTGTTTGGCAACAACTCGTCGCAGTGGCGACATGGGATCCTATAGACATTTAACATTCATTCATTTATATGGCAATCCATAAAATATATAGATATATATATATATATATATATATTCAATATTAAAACCTCATAAATATATAAATCTGAACAATGTATTCTCTCGTCCACATTCTATTCTAAGTTTAATTAATATTGTGAAGTTGACGTTGTTGAAGAAAATGCTGCAGTGCAGTTTGTTACCGCTTCTTCTGCACTGACGCCTTGGAAGCGGCAGTAAACCTAGTTTTAAGTAATTTTTTGACGTCAACCAATGTTGTTAAACCATAAGTTTTGACAATTATTAAGCGATATATAGTATCCTAGAGTAATGAATAATTTTTTTTTTTATATAGTCACGTCTATATCCCTTGCGGGGTAGACAGAGCCGACAGTCTTGAAGAGACTGATAGGCCACGTTCAGCTTAATGATAGAATTGATATTCAAATAGTGACAGGTTGCTAGCCCATCGCCTAGGATGAATGTCAAGTACACAAGCCTATCCCTTAGTCGCCTTTTACGACATCCATGGCAGAGAGATGGAATGGTCCTATTCTTTTTTCTATATGTGCCGGTAACCACACGGCCATAACGGCTGAACGTGGCCATTCAGTCTTTTCAAGACCGTTGGCTCTGTCTACCCCGCAAGGGACATAGACGTGTCCATATGTATGTATGTCTCCACACGGCACGGTAAAATTTAATTCTATAAACTCACCTATAATCGTCTTTCGGTGGTTTAGAAGAACCACTACCCTCTTCAATTACCTTGCAGTGTATTTTCTTTCTATGATAGGCTAGACTCCAACTGATGAAGAGGAACATTCATTAATCTTATACAATTATATAATATTTATAATAATATTAATTATATATTATTGTATATTACGTATTATCTTATTATTAAACAAGCAATATTTAAAAACTATCTATGCCCGCGACTTCGCCCGCGTCGAATAGTTATTTTTGGGCATCATTGAAGCCCTCAAGGATGAATAATTTTCGCCGTTTTTTTCACATTTTCCATAATTTCTTTGCTCCTTATAGTTGCAGCGTGATGTTATATAGCCTAAAGCCTTCCTCGGTAAATGGTCTATTCGACGCAAAAATATTTTTTCAATTCGAACCAGCATTCCTGAGATTAGCGCGTTCAAATAAACAAACAAACTCTTCAGCTTTATAATATTAGTATAGATAAGTGCCGTGTGGTCCCCGGCACCAATAGAAAAAAGAATAGGACCACTCCATCTCTTTCCCATGGATGCCGTAAAAGGTGACCAAGGCACTAACAAACTTGGGATTCTTCTTTAAGGCGATGGGCTGGTAACCATTCACTATTTGAATCTCAATTCCATCTTTTGAAGACTGTCGGCTCTGTCTACCACGCAAAGGATAAAGACGTGATTAGATACATGTATGTAGGTACGCATGTGCACAAATGAGATCGAGAATTAAATACATACTTACCTGTGCGGAAAAGTGAGTTCACACTGGTTGCATTTGTAAAGAAAATTATCATTGGCATGTTTCATACGACGGTGCACTTGGAGATAGGTCCAATGTAGGTACGAGCGTCCACAATCCTGTTTAATAAATTAACGAATCAATTTTTATAGCCGTGTGGTTCCGGGTATCGATATATAAAAGGAAAAGTACCACTCCATCTCTTTCCCATGGATGTCGTTAAAAACTACTTAGGGATAGGCTTATAAACTTGAGATTCTGCTTTTAGGCGATGGGCTAGCTAAGCTGTCACTATTTGAATCTCAATTATATCATTAAGCCGAATATCTGAACGTGGCCATTTAGTCTTTTCGAGACTGTTGCCTCTGTCTACCCCGCAAGGGATACACACGGACACGGACACGTATATACGTGACCATATGTATGTATGTATGATTCCTTGGTTGGGTTCCCATCATACAAACAATGAATATAGTTTAACTTTTTATTAATAAGGTAGATTTATTATAAGTATAGTTTAGACATTGTAATAATCACAATTTGTCAACATATATTATATTGTTAATCTTGTTTGTACATACATATGTATATGTGTACAATTCTGACCTCGCACAAGAAATGTTTGACCACGGGAAAGCCGCCGTAGCCCAATATTCCCGTGGCGCTCGGCCCCGCGTCAAGTTTGACATTAGCCTCCAGTTGCTTCTTCATGTCCGCTAGAGGGCGCTTGTAGAAGCCGTGAGTCGTTTTGTGCGTTGTACATCTGCAGGAATGTACATTTCATCATCTTCCTGGCTTTAGTCCCGGTTGTAACCTCACCAGTCTGATGAGGAGCCAGGGGTATGACTGTGACCATGGATCCTGGATTGGGCGAGACAGGTTTTTACACGAAGCGACTCCCGTCTGACCTCCGCAACCTTTGCAGGGGAACCTAACCCGTATTGGATCCATGGTTACACATCCAGTTGCCTGAATGTGCAGGTTTCCTCACGATGTTTTCCCTCACCGTAAGAGCATCGGTTAGTATTCAAACTAATGTAAATAACTTTTAAAATAGCCATTAAAATCTTTACGGATTATGGATTCCAAATCGAGTTTTTTTCTTGCCTCGACTCCTAACTAGGAATTAACATAAGTATTATAACAAAATATTTAAAAATAAAAATAGTTCTTAGGACTTATATGGGGATTCATACTTTATAAGACTCATAAAGTGGGGTTTCTGCACATAAACTTAAAAAAAAAACATTACCTTGAATATGTCGCAAACGTGACTTTACAAATGTGACATGTGAAAGGGTTCTTGACCCCCTTGTGTATCAGCCGGTGGTCGTTCAAACCATCTTCCAGATAAAAAACGCTGAAAAAATTATATCAATTGTAAAATATTTCTATTAAACTGAGCAGAAAGAGTTATAAATATTTCATTTCACGATCACTGCACGTACTTCTAAATTCATCATTCATTCATATAGTTACGTCTATACCCCTTGCGGGCTAGACAGAGCCAACAGTCTTGAAGAGACTGACTGGCCACGTTCAGCTGTTTAGCTTTATGATAGAATTGAGATTCAAACAGTGACAGGTTGCTAGCCCATCGCCTAAAATATGAATCCCAAGTTTATAAAGCTATTCTAAATTCATGTTTCAAATTCAAAATGTTTATTCACTTTTTATGAGACATTTCAACTTAATAATTATCATATCTTTTGGTTTCACAAAATTGGTTGACATCAAATAAATTATTAAAATTAATTAAAGCTAAGTTTACTGCCGCTTCCAAAGCGTCAAATAAACAATTATCCAAACTAAAAATAGAAATGTGGACGAGAGTATACATTGTAATTAATAAATTAAACCACTCAATCTCAATCACTCATCACCGTGTGGTTCCCGGCATCACCGTGTAGTTCCCGGCACCAATAAAAATAAGAAAAGGACCACTACATCTCGTTCCCATGGATGTCGTAAAAGGCGACTAAGGGATAGGCTTATAAACTTGGGATTTTTATTTTAGGCGATGGGCTAGCAACCTGTCACTATTTGAATCTCAATTCTATCATCAAGCCGAAAAGCTGAACGTGGCCTATCAGTCTTTTCAAGACTGTTGGCTCTGTCTACCCCGCAAGGGATATAGACGTGATTATATGTATGTACGTAGTACGTTTCTCTATATAACCCACTCACTCTTCACAATACTCGCATCGGAATGCCTTCTCGATCTCCACCACCCTTATGATGGCCCTTGCCTCGTCCGCCATCTTGGATAGCAGAGGTTCCGCCGTCGCGTCGTCCACTTGACGTTTTATAGGCTTCAACAGTTTTGGAGAATCTTTAATAATAAAAAAAATAATAAAATAGTGCCGTGTGGTTCCCGGCACCAATACAAAAAAGAATAGGACCACTCCATCTCTTTCTCATGGATGTCGTAAAAGGCGACTTAGGGATAGGCTTACAAACTTGGGATCCTTTTTAAGGCGATGGGCTAGCAACCTGTCACTATTTGAATCTCAATTCTATCATTAAGCCAAATAGCTGAACGTGGCCATTCAGTCTTTTCAAGATTGTTGGCTCTGTCTACCCCGCAAGGGAAATAGACGTGACGATATGTATGTATGTATGTATAATAAAATAATGCCCGGGAACGGGTTTTGGCAGGAGAACAACATAACATCAACTTCTCCAAAGGGCCTCTACGTGTTGGATTTATATCCCCACGCAAGCCTCTCAAAAATCCGGGGTGTATAGACCCGTGAAATCTAAGAGAAAAAAATAAAACATGTTTTTGAATTTTGTTAGATGTAATAACTTCTTCCGTAAACTTCTCTATACTACCCTTAATAATTATAAACAAATTCATGCAGTGTACATCTTTTTATTCAAGATATTGATGATGAGAAAACATTCAGTGACATAGTATATACAGTATTTAAACTGTAATATAGATTACAAACTCTTTTCTAGTATCAGCACACTATAGTTTTTAAAGTTTCTTATGGATGTCGTAAAAGGCGACTAAGGGATGGGCTTATACACTTTGTGTTCCTCTTGTCGGCGATGGGCTATTTGAATCATTGAGCCACACAGCTGACTGTGAAGATTTAGTTATTTCGAGACTGTTGGCTGTGTATACCCCGCAAGGGATATAGACGTGTTTATATGTATGTATTATTACAATCGCAGTATTTATTGCGGATTAAAAGTAGTTTCTAAGCGAGTTTAGTGACAAAAAGTATAATTAAGTGCAAGTTAAATGATAGAAGTAGTACTAAGTAGTATTAAGTAAAACGTAGTGTTTTATGAATATTGAGTGAGAAGAGAGAAACCGTAGTATTTAGTGCGGGTTGAGTAACAAAAGGTAGTTTTTATATGGGTTGGAGTGAGAAAACGAAGTATTTATCGAGATGAGTTACAAAATGGAGCATTACTGCGGGTTGAGTGACAGAAAGTAGTACTAAGTGTGAATTGAGTGACAAAAAGTAGTAATAAGTGTGAATTGAGTGACAAAAAGTAGTATTAAGTGTGAATTGAGTGACAAAAAGTAGTATTAAGTGTGAATTGAGTGACAAAAAGTAGTATTAAGTGTGAATTGAGTGACAAAAAGTAGTATTGAGTGTGAATTGAGTGACAAAAAGTAGTATTAAATGCGAATTCAGTGACAACAAGTAGTTTTCATGCGGGTTGAGTGACAACAAAAACAGAAAACAAAGATGTTCAAGGAACTAACCCACAACTTGTACAGTTTTCCTCACCAACCCACTGGTGGGTGATAACTGGGTCTCCTCGCCTTCCTCTTTCAATTCGCTCGCGAACTTCTCTATACATGCCGTTGATTTTGTTGCGTGCTCCTGGCAAGAGTTATCAATAAATTATTTTTTAAATCGGATATATTTGTAACGGGAGCGATGATTCGGGCTCGATCGCCACCAAAGGGAAGGTCTTCCGCCAGGCTGCTGTGATGCGTGGGGAACTGCGGCTCCAACGATGTTGTGTCGGAACAAAATTATCCCTTGCGGGGAAGAGAGAGCCAACAGTCTTGAAAAGACTGATAGGCCACAAATTGAGCTATTTGGCTTAATGATAGAATTGAGATTCAAATACTGACAGATTGTAAGCCCGTCGCCTAAAAGAAGAAAGGGGAATGAGATGGATTAATCCTTACATAATATGAAATTGGCGTTTTGTTGTATTGACCACTTTAATCACAAAATAAAATAAATATAGTGCAGTGCTTCATTATATTTAATTATTTCTCTCCTCTACAGCTCTCCTTTTTTCACCTTCAGTGTATTGACTGTGACACCGGAGGTCCCGGGTTCGAATCCCAGTCAAGGCATGATGAGAAATGAATTTGTTCTGATTGGCCTGAGTCCTGGATGTTTATGTATATAAGTATTTATTATAAAATATTATAGTTGAGTTAGTATCTCGAAACACAAGTTTCGAACTTACTTCGAGGCTAACTCAATCTGTGTCGTTTGTCCCGTATATATTTTTTTATTACTAGAGGCCCCCGTCGACTTCGTCCGCATGGAAACCCTATCAATCCCGCAGGAACACCGGGATAAACATAACCCACATACCAAATTTCATCGTAATCGGTTCAGTAGTTTTTGCGTGAAAGAGTAACAATCATCCATACTGACATCCTGACATACTCACAAACTTTCGCATTTATTATATTAGTAGGTTATATATATATTATATATATATTTAGCCGTGTGGTTCCCGGCACCAATACAAAAAAGAATAGGACCACTCCATCTCGTTCCCATGGATGTCGTCAAAGGCGACTAAGGGATGGGCTTACAAACTTGGGATTCTTCTTTTAGGCGATGGGCTAGCACCCTGTTACTATTTGAATCTCAATTCTATCATTAAACCAAACAGCTGAACGTGGCCTATCAGTCTTTACAAGACTGTTGGCTCTGTCTACCCCGCAAGGGATATAGACGTGACCATATGTATGTATGTTATATATATATATTTCAAACCTAACTTACCTGGGCATCAGTCTGGTCCCTGAAGGCTCTATTGCAAACTCCGCAGACCAGCACCAATTTTGGTGTTAACGCCTCCTCGTGAGCTCGAAGGTGCATGCGGAGGCGAGAACGACGAGTGAGTTGCTTCAGGCAGATGTGACATTGGAATGGCTTGATCTGTATGGAATGAAAGGATTGGAAGAGACATATAATATTACTAGCTGTGCCCGCGACTTCGTCCGCGTGAAATAGTTGTTTTGGGCATCATTGATGCCCTCAAGGATGAATAATTTTCCGCGTTTTTTTCACATTTTGCCATTATTTCTTGGCTCCTTATAGTTGCAGCGTGATGTTATATAGCCTAAAGCCTTCCTCTATAAATGGTCTATTCAACACAAAAATATTTTGTCAATTCGAACGAGTAGTTCCTGAGATTAGCGCGTTCAAACAAACAAACTCTTCAGCTTATAAAAGCACCCTAGCACCCTAAAAAAGTACCCGAAACCGCCGAGCTTGCACGAAGAGAGTTATGAATGTGGATGAAGCGAAGGAAATATGCAGAGATCGTAGCAAGTGGAAAAAGGTAGTCTCTGCCTACCCCTCCGGGAAAGAGGCGTGATTTTATGTATGTATGTATATCTGAGACTGGCGACCTGCAAGTGGGTGACCCCGTGCTCGTCCAGCGTCTGCTTGTCCAGGAAGCGCTTCCCGCACGTGACGCACACGTAACGCCGCGTGTCCGTGTGGCTTCGGCTGTGCTTCGTCAGCGTCGCCCTGCCGATATACAGGGTGACATTTAAAACAACTGCATCCTTTTAAACATAGACTATACCCATGCTTCTGAGCCGTTTGAGCCTATTTTTATTTGAATTAAACGTCATCATTTTCACATTTAAAAAACCCTCAAAAACTACGTCACACGCTTTATTAAAGACCAATACTACAAAAAGAAATTAAAACTTAACATGTTAATAAATGTCTGAATAATAAATTATTTTTCTAGTATCAAGATCAAGTAAAGTACAGATTTGTTGAGATCGCTCAGCTAAATTAATTGTGTCGTTGACCTCTGAATTTTACGCGTCGCTTTTCCGCCGGCCGGGGTGATATTACGTACTTAGGATTGTGGATTTTGATACTTTTATTTTTTTTTTCGTACTTTCTGAAATATGAACCGATATTTTTCTTTTAACGTTTTTAAATATCCTTTAGATGAGTACACTTAACAGTTAAATTTATGCAGTTGAATTAAAAGTCACGCTGTATATTTAACCTGATATTGTTTACTAATAAGGAAACTTGAATCCGGCTGTGGTCCCCGTTATGGAATTATTTTTACATACATATAATCACGTCTATATCCCTTGCGGGGTAGACAGAGCCGACAGTCTTGTAAAGACTGATAGGCCACGTTAAGCTATTTGGCTTAAAGAAAGAATTGAGATTCAAATAGTGACAGGACTAGCCCATCGCCTGAAAGAAGAATCTCAAGTTTATAAGCATATCCCTTAGTCGCCTTTTACGACATCCATGGGAAAGAGATGGAGTGGTCCTATTCTTTTTTCTATTGGTGCCGGGAACCACACGGCAAATAACGGCTTCTTTTTAATAGTGGTTAATAATATGTGTTATTATTATTTTTGATAACAAAATAGTAAAACTATTTTGGAATCTAATGAACCAGTATGTTGAATATTGGAATTATTTTTAGCAATAGTATTATAATATACCTTTATCTCATTTTTGGCTCAAAGATAACACTGGCATAGAATACCATTACATTTAGTCTAACTGTTGGATATTTTGTCTTATTTTTTTAACTGCAATAAGGTATGGTTCTCCGAACTTCAAGAATCTTATCCATGGATGTCATAAAAGGCGACTAAGGGAAAGGCTTATAAACTAAGGATTCGTCTTGTAGGCTAGCAACCTGTCACTATTTGAATAGCTGAGCATATACTAGCTGAACTCTTTATACTTACAGCGTTGAATAAACTGTAAAGCTATATAGTTTATTCAAGGCTGTATGAAAGGTCACTGTAGGATTAAGACTAATACGATGATGATACAAGTCAGAGTAAAATCAAACAAAAACGTCCGCACTTCATAAAGACTATACAAATATGAACCTTAAAATATTGCAATAAAGCACACAATAATTAAATATTAAACTGCTCATTGTATCTGAAATTTTAAAGATACATACTATTCGAATGTGAATCTTAAAGTATTGGAATAAAGAACACAATCTTTAAATATAAAACTGCTCATTGGGAGTGTAATTTAAAAATAAATAATATTTTAATTGGGATCTTAAAGTATTAAAATTTAAACTACTCATTGTCAGTGTCATTTAAAAGATATATGCCATACAAATATGGACCTTAAGGTATTCTAATAAAGCACACAATCCTTCAACAATCAACTGCTCACTGTGTGTGTGTCATTTTTAAGATATATTTACCATTCAAATATGAATCTTAACGTATTGCAATAAGGCACACAATCCCAAAATATTGTGACTAACCTCAAATAAAAAGTCTTCCCACAGTCTTCTACAGGGCACTGCCATCTCTTCTGCTTGTCGTGTTTGAAATGTACGTGATCAAAGAGTTCGCTTTCAGTAGAGAATGAGATTCCATCGCATTCAGTGCACGAGTACCGACCGTCTGTCAGCAGGCTGGGCGTCTCGTGGAATTGCCTGTGTTAGAGAGAGACAAATATATGTTTCTCGATAAGGTTTCTCACGTTTACGTTACTGTATTTTTATTGTACATGCATACATACATACCTAATCACGTTTTATCACATACGGGGAAGACAGGGCCAATAGTCTCGAAGCCACTTAATAAATTGAAAATGAAATGAAATATTTGCATTTCAAACCGACGAAGCAGTAACATTTAGAACTATATACATAGATAGACATATCTTTACTTATGAAAAAACTTAAGTTTTTACATTTGTTCTTCATCTTTGTACACATACATACACTCTCCTCGTTCGTAATTTAGCAAATTAAGAAAAAAAAATAGGTATCCTTTCATCTCTCAAAAGGTACAATTGGCAAATGTCATCAAATATTATAGCGAACTTGCGAGAACAAGTACGGCATAATTTAAAACCGTTATTCATCTTATGGTATGTTAGGGTATGTTAAGATGGTTCGGTCATGAAGAGAGGATGAATGAAAGCAGGTTGACTAAGCAGATATACAAGGAGAGTGTGGAGGCAAAAGTCGGAGTGGGAAGACCTAGACGAACGTATCTTGATCAAATTAAGGACGTCCTGGTAAAGGGTCAGGTCAAAAGTACCCGAAACCGCCGAGCTTGTATGAAGAGAGTTATGAATGTGGATGAAGCGAGGGAAGTATGCAGAGATCGTGGCAAGTGGAAAGAGGTAGTCTCTGCCTACCCCTCCGGGAAAGAGGCGTGATTTTATGTATGTATTCAAAATCTTTTCATTCAAGATGGTTTGAGACTTACATGTGGAATTTGAGACGCACTTTTGACGTGAAGGATTCGTTGCAATCGTCGCACGTCACTATCTGAGGGTCCGAAGAGGGCGCCTTGTTTTTTCTCTTACGGTGTTTCTGTGTGAAGTGAGAAACAGAATACAGAGAAATGGATGAACAGATTATTAAATATTATAAAGAAAATTGAGATAAAAACATTGAATGCGTGTGAGAAATATAGGTATATGAGAAACTTAGGTTTTGTGTGAGAAACTTACGTTTGAGTGAGAAATGTAGGTTTCGAATGAGAAACATAGGTTTAGAGTAAGAAACATATGTTTATAGTGAGAAACATAGGTTTAGAGTGAGAAACATATAACAGTAGATCGAATATTTTACCTCAATCAGAGAATCGTTGTTAGGCTTTCTTTCAGTCAATCTCGGTCTTCCTGGAGGTCTCTGTCAAAATAATAAAAGGTCAATATTATCATTAAGCGATCAGCTGAAATTGGCCTATTGGGTTTTTCAACACTGTTGGCTCTGTCTATCGCACAAGGTAAACATGATAATATGTATGTATTAAGCTTTATGGATTCATAAATTAAGATACAAATAGTGACAGGTTGCTAGCCCATCGCCTACAACAGGGATCCTAAGTCCATCACTCTACGCCACAAGTCACAAAAATAAAATCACGCGACGCTATCAGTCAAAAACAGCGAAAAGTCTAAATCGCGCATGCAAAGATTTCACTGATTGGAGTATATATATCATCTCCGACATGACACCGTCAGTCGCGCGGTTCCCCAGGCATAACACCTAGCCTGACGGAAGATCTTCCCTTTGGTGTCGGTTTAGCCGAATCATCGCCCCCGCTACAAGCCTATCCCTTAGTCACCTTTTACGACATCCATTAGAAAGATATGGAGTAGTTATAGAACTGGAATATATACAAGTATACTGGAATATGGTTTTAGAATAGTCTAAAGTGCCGAAAACCACACGACAAAAAAATTAAAGAAAAAAAATGATCATCACTTACCTTAACAACGTCTTTCTTGTTGACAACATCCTCACTGACCTTCCTGCCTCGTTTCCGACATTTGTGGGACGCGAACGCTTCAGCCGATGTGAAGATTTGACTGGAAAAGTTGATAGACTCTTAAACAGACGGTAAACAATTTATACAATTTAATACACATACATAGTATATTTCCAGGCACTATATAGAATAGGACCACTCCATCTCTATCCCATGGATGTCGTAAAAAGCGACTAAGGGATTGGCTTACAAACTTGGTATTCTTTTTTAGGCGATGGGCTAGCAACCTGTCACTATTTGAATCTCAATTATATCATTGAGCCGAATAGCTGAGCGTGGCCATTCAGTCTTTTCAAGACTGTTGGCTCTTTCTACCCCGCAAGGGATATATACGTGACTATATGTATGTATGTTTGTCATATCCCTTGCGGGACAGACAGAACCAACAGTTTTGAATAGACTGAAAGGGATACAGACATGATTATATAAATAAATAAATAAATATAAATAAATATATACGGGACAAATTACACTGATTGAGTTAGCCTCGAAGTAAGTTCGAAACTTGTGTTACGAGATACTAACTCAACGATACTATATTTTATAATAAATACTTATATAGATAAACATCCAAGACCCAGGCCAATCAGAAAAAGTTCTTTTCTCATCATGCCCTGGCCGAGATTCGAACCCGGGACCTCTGTTGTCACAGACAAGCGTACTACCGCTGAGCCACAGAGGCCGTCGAAATGTATGTGTAGTTCCTGGGAATTTGGCTCAAATCCTAATTCACATAGTTTATCTGAGTTGTCTCAACTCTTCAGTCCTTATCGTCCCTGTTATCATTTCATTTCCTTTATTAATTCACAAACAACATTACATTGCATTCGAATATTTTATTTCTTGTATGCAATACAAATGACATTTACCTGCAATTAATACACTTGTGTGTTTTCTTGTAGGACATTGTGTCTTTTTCTTTTTCACTCTGAAATAAAACAAGCATGTTAGTTTCACAAAATCAACAATATTATGTTACATTACACTATAGGTACTTTACTTTTGTAACATCTTCAAATTTGTGACCTGAAATAAATGAAAACGAATGGTGACGTTGTTGAAGAAAATGCTGCAGTGCAGTTTGTTACCGCTTCATCTGCACTGACGCCTTGGAAGCGGCAGTAAACTTAGTATTAAATAATTTATTTTGTCGTCAACCAATGGTGTGAAACCAAAAGATTTGACAATTATTAAGCGATATGATAGTATCCTATAATAATGAACAAAAATTTTTTTAATATGAATGTGTAGTAACACATAGAAAAAAAGATGGACGGTGTTTTACAATACGGCAAAACGAAGCATAAATTACTATTTATGCTTCGTTTTGCCGTACCCTACCCACTGTAAATACACGCCTCACGCTCACGCTCTCACCAATAGTGTGACTGTCGGCCGCCATTACGATGCTTCGATTTTTTTTCAAGTAATTCTCCGTCCGCCTTTTTCTCTACAACTATGCTGTTACATTCAACACTACAATTGTTTCATGATTGCATGATCATTGTTGTCATTTGCTGTTATGCTTTGCCTGGGACCGAATTTGTAGAAAGTATGTTGTTAATTTGTATCTCAATCATTAAAACTCCACCATTAACCTGTTTGCACTGTCTACCCCGTAAAGGATAAAGGAAATGAAATATATACATATATACTTGCTATAAAACTTAACTCTAAACACTATCTCTTTTCTATGGATGTCGTAAAAGGAGTTCCTTTTTTAGGCGATGGGCTAGCAACCTGTCAATATTTGAATCACAATTCTATCATTAAGCCCAACAGCTGAACGTGGACTATCAGTGTTTTCGAGACTATTGGCTCTGTCTGCCCAGCAAGGGTAATAGACGTGACTATATATGTATGTATTAGCTTCCAAGTTGGTCTGAAAAAAGAAAATTATCATGTGCTAACAGTTTCTCTTCTCTTGTAGATTGTAAAACCCAATCAAGTTTATCTACATACGATTGAAATATTCATAATAACGTTTAGAGTGAGAAATGTAGGTAAAGAGTGAGAAACCTGTTTGGATTGAAGAATATTCTCCAACTGTTCCTCGCCGGTGTGAACGATCCATATTTCATCATCACTGCTCATCACACTCTCTTGTTTCACTTCCACTTCTATCGTTGTCCCTTTCTAAGAAAGTAAAAAAATATACACAATTTCCGTACCATACATACTATAGCGGGGAAATGCAGTCGGAATTACAATAAATAAATAATAAAAAAAAAAATTTGAGCAAATTTTTTTTCCAGAAATAAACGCGGGAGCGAGCTTTGTTATGTCAAAAAAGGGGTTAATAAAAAACTTGTAACGTCGTGCCCCTTCGGCCTCCCCGGCGCCCCTCTCCACAGCCCGGGAGGGCTACAAAAACGTGCGCACGCGCCCCGTGCCTTGACCTTCGGACTACCAGCGTTCACAAAGTTATGCAGCTCGCTATCCTCTAGCGGCCATTTGCTGAATCTCGTGTCTATAGCTAAACCCACGACCTCTTAACTTGTAAATCCAGTCCAAATAAAGTGTCTTTATTCTAAATTTTTTTAAATAATCTGTCATATCACTTATGTACTTGCGACGTTTTAATAAAAACGATACAAAGTCAATAATAATATCACTTCTATTTCCAGTATAAAGCTCACCTTTTCATCAGTTTCAGCTTTTTCCTTATTCGCTTGCTCTGGGGTATCTAAATAAGAATAATATGAAAATTATTATTAAATAAACAAAACGTCTTTATCCTTTGCGGCGTAGACAGAGTTGTACCAATAGTCTTGTAAATACTAAAAGGCTACGTTCAGCTGTATATATAGCTTAATGATGGAATTGTGATTCAAATAGTGACAGGTTGCTAGCCCATCGCCTACAAGAGGTATCCCAAGTGTACTAGCTTTTCCCTTGGTCGCCTTGTACGACATATACGTCATTTTATCCCAACTAATATTATAAATGCGAAAGTCTACTGAAATCTTCTTGAAATATCACGTATATATAATCCAGAGTCTGGAGAAGGACATAGGGTACATTTCATCCCGGTAAAAACTATAGTTCCCGTGGGCTTTGCGATAAATCTGTATTCATTTGTAGGTGGCGTTAAACTCGCGCGTATTTTTTTTAGGTATTAAGAGTATTTACTTAATCTATACTAATATTTTAAAGCTTGTTGTTTTTTTTTTAGTTTGTTTGTTTGAACGCGCTAATCTCAGAAACTGCTGGTTCGAAATGAAAAATTCTTTTTGCGTTGGATAGACCATTTATCTAGGAAGGCTTTAGGCTATATAACATCACGCTGCAACTATAAAGAGCAAAGAAATAATGGAATATGTAAAAAAAACGGGGAAAATTATTCATTCTTAAGGGCTTCAATGATGCCCAAAATAACTATTCCACGCGGACGAAGTCGCGGGCACAGCTAGTTATAAATAAATGGTGTATGTAGTCGGCGCTAATAAATCATCAAAATTCGCGCGTGTAGATGATGCTACGAGTATATTAACGCGAGCGAAGCTGCTGGTAAAACCTAGTATAGAATATAAAAGACAAACCTTTCTCTTCCCCATCAGATTTTTTTATGGAACTGCGTGTACGCTTTGCTATTGGGGATCCAGGGGCCGGTGACTTAGATTCTTCTGAGAAAAAAAATGTTTTAAAAATATAGACGTGAATGCTGCGATAAATGTTTGCAAGGATCGTGACAAGTGGCACGTTATCAACCCTAAGGGGTAGACAGAGCTGGTATAGTAACAAGACTACGGTGAATGCTCACTGATAAAAGGTAAAAATCATAAGAACATACACACCAACAACAACAGGTTTAATTCTGGAATTGAGATACAGAATACATACATATAGTCACGTTTATATTCCTTGCGGGGTAGACAGAGCCACCAAACTTGAAAAGACTGAAAGGCGACCTTCAGCAGCTGCATAGCTTTATGATGGAATTGAGATTCGAATAGTGACAAGTTGCTAGCCCATCGCTTACAAGAGGAATCCTAAGTTTATAAGCCTATACCTT
This sequence comes from Amyelois transitella, assembly GCF_032362555.1. Classification (NCBI taxonomy): domain Eukaryota; kingdom Metazoa; phylum Arthropoda; class Insecta; order Lepidoptera; family Pyralidae; genus Amyelois; species Amyelois transitella. Next base: position 3,867,703 of record NC_083532.1, on the reverse strand, counting down.
AATCGCCTTTTACGACATCCATGGGAAAGATATGGAGTGGTCTGTCGCGCGGTTCCCCAGGCATAACGCCTAGCCTGGCGGAAGATCTTCCCTTTGGTGGCGGTCGAGCCGAATCATCGCTCCAGCTACAAAGTAATAACACTTGCAAACCTTTATCAATTTCAGTAGGATTCTCCTTATTCTGTGAATCTCTCTCGGGTTTTTCGTGTGCCGCCTTCAAATGCCCTTTCAGCCATTTCACATTGGCGTAACCTACAAATTAATTATCTTTTACTGTACAGTACAAATTTGCAGACGCGACATACAAAAATGGTAGAATCAAACCGAATGAACTCAATGACTCATTGAAATTACGGTCTTATTACAAGTGCATTAAACTTAAAATCAAAACACAAAATGGCTTCCTCTATCTCTCGTAATAGCGAACAATTCAGTTCGTCGGTTCAAATGGCGCGCTCTGATAGGCTAAACCGCTCAAATGTTTTCACGCCTAACAAAAATAAAACTCCTGCGCAGCCCAAATACTAACCGATGCTCTTACGGTGAGGGAAAACATCGTGAGGAAACCTGCACATTCAGGCAACTGGATGTGTAACCGTGATCGATCAAAAATGGGTTGGGTTCTCCTGCAAAGCACGGATGTTAGACGGAAGTCGTTTCGTGTAAAAACCTGACTCACCCAATCCAGGGTCCATGGTCAAAGGCATACCCCGGGCTCCTCTCCAGAGTGGTGAGGATGCGACCGGGAATAAAGCCAGGAGGAAGAAGACACAGGAGATTATTATATTCACGACTTACCGTAATTGCAAAGAGGACACGGATACACCACGCCGTCCTCAATATCATGCTTATGAATCTCACAGTGTTCCATCACTTCCGGAATAGCAGGAAAGATAATGTCGCAAAATCTGTATATTTATATAAAATGAAAAAGTTACTGTTGTTTTATCACTTACGACGACACATGCTGAGTGGGAATCATTTTGGTGCTAGCAATTGTTAATTATTTGAGTTTATTGTAATTATTTGTGAGTACATAAATATAATCACGTCTATAACCTATGCGGGGTAGACAAAGCCAACAGTCTTGAAGAGACTGATAGGCCACATTAAGCTGTTTGGCTTAATGATAGAACTGAGATTCAAATAGTGACAGGTTGCTAGCCCATCGCCTAAAAGAAGAATCCCAAGTTTGTAAGCCTATACCTCACTCCATCTATTACATACGCTTTAAGTTTTTCTGTTTGGTCAGCTGGTTGACTGGTAGAGAATTCTAAACGGCATTAAGTCCGTCTTTTGTAGGTACATTTTTTTCCCCGCAAGGAATATAGACGTAATTATTTGTATGTATGTAAGTACATACATACATACATACATATGATCACGTCTATATTCCTTGCGGGGTAGACAGAGCCAACAGTCTTGAAAAGACTGAATGGCCACGTTCAGCTATTTGGCTTAATGATAGAACCGAGATTCAAATAGTGACAGGTTGCTAGCCCATCGCCTAAAAGAGGAATCCTAAGTTTATAAGCCTATCCCTTAGTCGCCTTTTACGACATCCATGGGAAAGAGATGGAGTGGTCCTATTCTTTTTTGTAATAGTGCCGGGAACCACACGGTATGTAAGTATGTAACAGATATTTCCATTGAAACGCAAAAAAAACTGACTATTCGAGTGAAAGATGAAAAATATATCGCCACAATTACTTACCGGCATTTCAACTCATTCGTTTCATTGTTATCGCAATTATACGTCCCAAGAAACTCTTTCACTTCGTCATCCGCATCGTCCAAATTGTCTATGGCGTCATCTATTTCCTGCGGCTCCACGATTTCCGGTTCACTCGAACTTGGATCGTCTTTAATTAAAATCACATCCTCGCAATAATCAGGGCTGTTATCCAATGATTTTGTAACAATTTCACCGTCAGATCCTATTTCGACTTTAACAAACTCATCTTTTTCAATCTTCTTGTTTTTCGCTTCGACATCGTCTGTAATATCTTTGCTAAACTCTTTCTTTAACGACAGATCAGTAAACTTCTGAAATATATACTGCTGGTTGTTCCTTATAACTAAATACTCGTCAGAGTTCAAACACTGGTTGGGTCCTTTCATTCTGCAAGGCCTGAAATTTTCCCCCAAACAAGTTTCACAAATTATCTTCAATTGCCTGGACATTTTCTTCTGTGGCGACGCTCTGTGTATCTTCTGGTCTTCATTGTCAAACAAATACAACTTTTCTAGATTGTTCTCAACGTATTTACCGCAAATGAAACAATCTTTACTTTCACTGTCTACGATCAAAACGCCGTCATCGTAATTTGATCTAGTTGTCCATGATTTATGAACCCTCGAAGGATCAGATTTGCGTACGTGTCGCCTCTTCTCCAAAACCGGGTTTTTGTAAGGCAATGACGCGACCGGGGAATCTTTAAACATATTAAGGATCTCCTCCCGAGTAAAAGCAGTAAAATCATCGGTTCTATTAAAATTTTCATTGTAATTCTTAAAATTATCATTAATAAGACTTCTTGGAGACTTATTTCTACTTACGACTGGATTCAAAGTCGCATACGTTTTCGGCGCAGCAGATGATTCTAGATATTTCGTGAACTGTGCTTCGAACCCAGAGGTGTTATTGCAAACTAGTTTAAAAGGTAAGTTATTGATAAAACTGAATTTAGGACTGGAGTTTTTACTAGACCATCGGGACACTGGACTTTCGACTATATTGTAGTTTTTAATATCAACATCGCCACTGACTTCTACATCTAACTCATCTGGTTCAGCATCAGCATATTTGACAAACGGTATTTTTTCAGATGTCAGATCAACCGGCGGGTCTTCATTATCGAAATGGATTTGCGAAGCCCTAATTTGCGTTCCGTCATCTAAAACATAAACTAAATCGTCGTTTTCGCCCGCCTGGTCTAGTATTTGGTCGTAATTCTGCGCGTTCAAGTCCGTTTCGTAAGTCTGGTCGGAGTTGATAAGAAATTGGTAGATATTGTCGTCTAGTGAAACGGGTTGGTTACGTGTTATGGAGTTTATGTCCACATCGAATCCTAGCACAGATCTGAAATATGTAAATGGAAATCTCATAAGACTCTCTTCATTTACTCTGATCAAAACGCATTTTACTAAATTGTTTGTTTTGAATATTGAAAATGAAAAAATTGAAAATGTATAGTACAGATGATGAAATTTTAATATTAGGATTTTTTATTAAAAATTACTTAAATACAGACCTAAAGATAGTGTGGTGTTGGTTGTGGACTTATCTACTGCGCAAAATTGAACATTGTGGAGTAAGAACTTATTTTGCATTAAAAGAGCCATTAATGCCAAATCCAAGGTTTAAATCCTACAGAGTCTAGTTACTACTTACCTTACTGAATTACTGAGATTCAACCATCCCAAAACGCTAATTCGAAATTTATCATGTAAGTAGGCTAGGGGTGCATTATGAAAGGATTTCTCGAAATTCCCGCGGGAATTCACTGGAGATTTTCGGTTTACGCGGGCGAACACTAGTGGCGGAATAAAAATAATCGGCAAACATTGATTGAATTTTCCGTCACTTACTTGGCCTTCTCCAGAAATGTCTGGAAGTCATCTTCCGGTTCAATCCTGAGAGATATCTCTTCTCCAGCAGCATTTTCCATGCACAATATCAATGGGATTGGTTGCAAGTCCTCCATTACCTGATAATGTAAGCCTATATCAATAGACATAATAACTTTATTTTGCTTTTGTTTCTTTTTTTATTTATCCCAACTGATATAAATTTGATAGTAAGTTTATTTGTTTGTTGTCTCTTCACATATTATTTTCTGAATAAATATTCTTGAAATTTTGCATTTAAATAATTAAGGGTCTGGAGAAGGACTTGGGTTCTTTTCGTCCCGGTAAAATATATAGTTCCTGTAGGATTTACGAAGAACCCGGATTCTTTTGCAGGTGGTGCCTTGTAGCAAGAACAAAATCAATCAAGGAATGGCTGATAAACTTGGGATTCTTCTTTTAAGTGATGGGCTAGTAACCTATTACTATTTTAATCTCAATCCTATCAAACTATACTGAACTGAACATGGCTTTTCAGTCTTTTCAAGAATGTTGTTTCTCTCTACCCAGAAAGGGATACAGCTAATATTTATGTATGTACCAAAAGGGAAGAGAAAGATTTGTATCAAATTCATAATCCTCCGGCCAAAGGAATAAATAAATCAAATCAATTCTCTAGAAATTAAGCAAAGATGGTCTGGCAAGAGTAAAAAAGGTCAAATTTTTTTAGAGATTTCCATAAGAGTGTTGCTCCTATCACCTACCTAGTCTGCAATAAAAAAAAAGGAGACAAAATTTCTAATTTCATTTCCTCACTTAATGTGATTCACCCCAACTGCATATATATACAGCATATTTATAAGTTAATCCTCTATTAAGCCATAATAGAGGATTAACTTATAAATATGCTAGTTAGTATAAGTCTACCCTTTTTAGAAACATGAATTAATAAACAAAATAACTAATGTAAACCTACATACAAAAGCCTTTGTACTACAATTACTGTATTAAATGCTCCAGTATATAATTTTGTTTACATAAATAAATAAAATAAAAAATACACAGCTAATCATCAGCATCTTTTAAGTAGGTTTTTTTGAAATATTCAACAAAATTCAGATGAATTTTGTTTTTAAAGAAGTAACAAAATAATTCCTACAACGATAATAAGCTTTATTGTGTTTTTAAAAAATTTCTAGTACTAATTTTGTCAGTGTATTCCAGCCATGAAAAATATATAAGTAAAGCTACAATAAATAACACTGGCCACTCAATCGACAAAGTGTGAAATACGGCCAGTTACATTTCCACTTTTTGCGACATTTCAAACAATTACAACTGATCAATTTGCTTGGATATTTTAAGAATATCAAAATAACTCACCAAAATCTATTAAAAAATCAAGGATTCCTTGGTTTTTGGAGAAAATCTTCGCAAAAACAAATGAATTTGAAACTTTCATAACTTTCAAACCAAACAGCACCCTTGTCAAAAGTTCAAAAATGAAAACATTCGAATTTCATAGACAATTGTATAGTGTTGTTCATCATCATCACTACTTATTTATTTCGATTACATAAAATTGATAAAAATAAAATCAATTAAAACTATTTTAAATGTAAAATTTAAAACCGATTTCCAGTCCCATATTATTTCTAAAGCAATTTTCTGTGCATACAAACAAGCAATTGACATTGATTTGTAACGTTATCTTACATAATACAATAAATCGCAATGCACAAAATAAATACTGATACAATAATATTTTGGCGTGAGTGTGTGTTGATGGATTTCGACTATATTATTTAAAAAATGGAAAAAAAGTGATAAGTTTTTTGGAGACTGGATTAGCTGATTATTTTCCCTTGTGATACATAATTTTAAGTACTTATTTTATAAGAATCCTTGGGTGTATGTAGTACTATAAATAATATCAAGAGTCTTAATCGCACAAGTGCGGATTGCAGTGGAATTGTGGAATTGTGAAAGTATAAAAATCTAATAGTACCACTCTATCGCTTTCCCATGGATGTTGTAAAAGGTGTCTAAGGGATGGGCTTATAAACTTGGGATTCTTCTTTATGGCGATGGGATAGGATAGCAACCTGTCACGATTTGAATCTCAATTCAATCAATATAGTCAAGCAGCTGAACGTAGTATAGCACTCGTTTCAACGAAACGACGTTCTACAACGACTAAAGAAAAATCTTTATTAAACGAAACAACGAAACGATATGGATTGTAAGTCTGTGATGTGATTTAATCATTTGATGAAACTTAATGACAATGACAACTGTCAAGCACGTCATTCATTTGTCATTCATAATGTACCAATTTTCTAGGGATGTGACATTGCTGATAAAAAATCGATTTTTATATAATCGATTTATTTTTTAAATATGAAAAATCGATTAACAAATAATCGATTTTTCTTAAGAAAATAATCGATTTTATTATATTGATAGATTTTTGCTAATTTTTCAATTTATGTCAAAATAAACGCCATATAAATTATATCAATAGATTTATTCATTAAAAATAAACAATAGAAACAGTAAGTTCTTATATAATCAACACAAATTAAAGTTTTTAACAATCAAGTTTGAAAAATGAAGTTTCAGCAACGAATAATGAATAAAATATCAACCGAATGTCGGTAAAATACTGTTCATCGACTTATTCCATCTAGAGAATGTTTGATTAAATAAATAAATAAATATAAATGTATACGAGACAAATTACACAGATTGAGTTTGCCTCGAAGTAAGTTCGAGACTTGTGTTACGAGATGCTAACTCTACGATACTATATTTTTTTAATAAATACTTATATATATAAACATCCAAGACCCAAGCCAATCAGAAAAAGTTCTTTTCTCATCATGCCCTGACCGGGATTCGAACCCGGGACCTCAGGTGTCACAGACAAGCGTACTACCGCTGCGCCACAGAGGCCGTCTATAAAGTAAATTAATCATCTAAACTGTCTTAAGAGCACAGAAAGAATGCACAGATGGCGTTAATGTAATATTATGGAGCTATGATAGTATTCTTTGGCAGTTCGCGTTCCGGGCTCCAAGCCAGAAGACAAAAACGTAATGTCGGAGTGCATTTATTGTATGATTATAAAAATCGATTTTTAATCGATTATTAATTTTAAAAAAATCACGTAAAAAAATCGATTTTTACTTAAAAAAAATCGATTTTTAATCGATTTTTTCCATAATCGATTTTTTTTTCACATTCCTACAATTTTCAATATGGCGAAGTTTATCTAAATAGCTAGGCAGATTATTTTGTGCAAAATTGTTTAGTTAATAATTATTCAAATGATACGTATATTTTAACGATTTTACAAGTGAAGTGTCGCGGTATGTTTCCGCTTACGCCTCCTGTAGTGAAGAGACTTTTGGGGTGGAAGAAAGGTCCTGAGGGATCATCTGCAGCTGAAGATAAATGGTCAGAAAAAGCAGTAAAGAGTTTAGTCAAGAAATTAAAAAAGACTGGAGCTATTGAAGAACTTGAAAAAGCTATCTCAAGTCAAAATAGTCATACCAAGTGTGTTACGATCCCCAGGTGAGTTGTATTATTATTGATTTGTTCTTTTTTGATAACAATATTTTAGGAATCGTGCGTGATATTTCCGGTTTGAGTTAAATTTTTATTGTGCGTTTGATTCTAGTTCTTTTTTAGGGTGAATTTAAGGTTTAATTTCCTGTTTCCTTTAAATTTGATATTATCATTTCGTTGGTAACCAAGACTATCTGTTTTTCCTATAATGTTTTTTCATTCTGTAGATATTTATAAAGTAATTTAGAATTTATTGAATGACCTATTGCAATGTTTTTTTTTATTTCCTTTTCCCAAAACACGTTCGGAAATAGAAAAGTCCTTGGGTGTGTAATCTGGAAAAATATAATAGTGCTTGAAGTTTATTGACCTCTCCATTCGGGTTGACCTTCGTAATTTAGTCGCATATTCCCAGACGGACGCAAATGGGAAAGGTCATTTTGCCGTCAAAACAAATCTTGCTTGCTACTCTGTCTTCCTTTTATGTCAACATGGCGGACAGATTTCGGAATTGGCAATTTTTCTAATAACCGTGTTTACGAAATAAATACAGTGAAATAGTATATTTATTTATGAACATTCGGTGTCTTAATTTGCAAGGATTTTTCTTAACTGATAATTGTAAGGTAATGAGTACAGTTAAGTGTTTAAAACAATTCTTGTTGAACCTTGCACATTTTATTTGGTGTTTTTAGCATATAACTTTAATTATATGAATAATTTCGTTATGGAACGCAAGATTGAAGTAAGTTTATTTAAAAAAAACTCTTTGTCTAGCATTTTTCCCAATAACATGCATACAAAATGTCATGTAAAAGAATGTTTGGGTTAATTAATTGGCATTTGTGCATATTTACAGATACCAGATTTTCAGGAATTTCAAATGAGAATCTTATTGGAATATAAAATCTTTTTGCATATTCTGGTTGATATTTTATTTGAGTTAAAATATATCTATTAATATAAAAATCACTATCTCTACAGGTGACTTCAGCCTGTTATCTCAAGACTTATAATTGATTGAGCAATTTGCATATTAGTCAATTAATATGGTTATATTAGTCATTGTTACAATTATTGGTAAATAAATAAGTATCTATAAATAATCGATATCCATTGCGGGGTAGAAAGAGCGAACAGTCTTAAAAAGATTCCATCGTAAAACTGACACATTCAGTTGTCGGTTTTACGATGGAATTGAGATTGCTAGCCCATCTACAAGGGGAATCCCAAGTTTTTAATCTTATCCCTTAGTTCCCTCTTCCTTTCCCTTAGACATCCATGGATGTCGAAAGATATGAATTGTAAAGAACCAGAAAACAAATTGCAAAGACATAAATAAATAATTGGAATAAATTGATGTGTTAAAGTTCTAATCTTAATTGTTTTTCCATGGACATGGCATCAATAGGTCTTAATAATGTAGGTACAGTTTTTGTGTACACATATTCTATCTTTTTAAATAAGCAGCATATAAACGCTTTAAATAAAATTCATCTAATTATGATCCTTTTGTCAATATTTCATTGGGAAAGTATGATTTACTGAAAATGGACATCAAAACTTAATCTCAGTCATTAAGAGGAGTCTGTAACTGACCTATTAATTATTTTAGAAACTTGTTGTTTCAGAGTGAAGCCAAATGACAACGTGATAAACGGACAGTACAGAAAGGGGCTCCCGCATGTCGTCTACTGCAGGCTCTGGCGCTGGCCGCAGCTGCAGGTGGGGTACACATGTTAACAGTTCATACATACACATTATCAAGTCTATATCATTTGCGGGCTAGACGGAGACGATGAAAAAAGAGGAATGATATAAGTTTGACGCTTCTAACTTAAAAAGTACATATACTTAGGCTAATCTAAGCTTAGCAATTTAATAAAAAAATAATAATATTAATAAGTCAAAGTAAATAAATTTTAGATACTAGGAAATACGAGTGGACTCTCAACATGATGTATTTCTTAAAAATTATTACTTAATACATACTTTGTACCATAGATTGAATCTCTTTTATTAATTATTACTTTCTAAAGGGAACTATTTCATTTATTCTATTGTTATTATTAACCTTTGTTCCTAGGGTTGGGTATTAACCTAGGGCTCATATTTTACCTACATATTTATAAGCAGTAACTGTAATTCAACTATGATGTACTTTATGATATGCAATAAAGATTTTGAATTGTATTGAATATCTTGTTTCAGAGCCAGCATGAACTAAAACCAGTTGACCACTGCGAGTATGCGTACCAACTGAAGAAGGACGAAGTGTGCATCAACCCTTATCATTACAATAAGATTGACCCACCAGGTGATTTTTGACAGACTGCCTCTGTGGCGCATTGGTAGTACGTTTGTCCGTGACATTGGTGGTCCCGGGTTGGAATCCCGGCCAGGGCATGATGAGAAAAGAACTTTTTCAGATTGGCCTGGGTCTTGGATGTTTATCTATATAATAATTTATTATAAAATATAGTATCGTTGAGTTGGTATCTCGTAACGCAAGTCTCGAATTTACTTCGAGGCTAACTCAATCAGTGTAATTTGTCCTGTATATATTTTTTAAACATGTTCTTAATTTTTTTAAAACTGTATATTTATTAACTTAATTGAACTTTTACAACTTAATTTCTGCAGCGCTGCCAGCCATCTTGGTGCCCCGCTGCGAAGGGGAACTCCGCGCGCCGCCGCCCTACACAGACTACACTCATCACGACACTGACGAGTGAGTGATTTATGTTGATTTCTTTTCTTTCTTTTCTATATTATGGCTTCCACGAGATTTTCGGTGATTTTGCCAATGTCATGGTTTGAAGAGACACGAAGTTACGAAATTGGACGGTATACAATCTAAAAGGAGAAGGTTAACAAATGTACAAACACAACAAGTTATTGTTAGTAAAAGAGAAGACAAGTTAATTGATGTTGATACATAAATATATTTTTTTATTAGTTTCTGAGATCACACACTATAAAAAATTATCTTCCTCCTTGTTAGGCAATATTTAAGCCTTTAGTCTCGGGAGACGAAGCCTGGGGTGTGCCTGTGGAAAGGCTTTTAAACTTGGGATTCTTCTTTTAGGCGATTGGCTAGCAACCTGTCACTATTTCAATCTCGTTTCGGTCATTAAGCCAAACAGCTGAATGTGGTCTAGCAGTCTCTTGTCAACCCAGCAAGAAATAAATAGACGTGACTTCTTCCTCCTGGCTCTAGTCCCGGTTGCATCCTCACCACTCTGGAGAGGAGCGCGGGGTATGCCTTTGACCATGGATCCTGGATTGGGTGAGTCAGGTTTTTACACGAAGCGCCTCTCGTCTGACCTCCGCAACCTTTGCAGGGGAACCTGACCCGTATTGGATCGATCAAGGTTTTACATCCAGTTGCATGAAGGTCATAATAACATTGTGTGTTCCAGCCTGATGCAGTCTGGCGGCGTGGTGGGCGCCCATAGCGCGATGTACCTAGAGGCCACTCTGGGCCAGCAAGTGCCTGGGAACACTACTATCAGGCTGTGAGTCTGAAACTGCATTCTATTATATATTTCATCATTTAGAATAGAATAGAAGCCGAGCGAGCATGAAGAGAGTTATGAATGTGGATGAAGCAAAGGAAATATGCAGAGATCGTGGCAAGTGGAAAGAGGTAGTCTCTGCCTTCCCCTCCGGGAGAGAGGCGTGATTTTATGTATGTATAGAATAGATTTATTTTCAAAATTGGATACCTACAAGGCCGTGTGGTACCCGGCACCAGTACAAAAAAAAGAATAGGACCACTCCATCTCTTTCTCATCGATGTCGTAAAAGGTTAGACTAAGGGATAGGCTTACAAACTTGGGATTCTTTTTAGGCGATGGTCTAGCAGAACAGCTGAACGTGGCCATTCAGTCTTTTCAAGACTGTCGGCTCTGTCTACCCCGCAAGGGATATAGACGTGACCATATGTATGTAGTTTCACAAGGTCTTGGTTGGCAGGAGCGCCTCGACGGTGGAGACTCCGCCCCCCGGCTACATCAGCGAGGATGGCGACCCGATGGACCACAATGACAACATGAGTGAGTCGACTGTACCGTATTATAAATTGGAATATTTTTTAATTTGCATAACATATGAGTGTTTGTATTATTAATTACCGAAGGAAGTATGCAGAGATCGTGGCAAGTGGAAAGAGGTAGTCTCTGCCTACCCCTCCGGGAAAAAGACGTGATTCTTAATGTTATGTTGAATAATATAGTGATTTTTAACTGATTTCTCTCCTCTTTTGGTCCTTCTTCTGTAGGAATAAATAACTTTATAAGTATACTTCCTTCATTAAATATAAATATATATACGGGACAAATTACACAGATTGAGTCAGCCTTAGCGAAGTAAGTTCGAAACTTGTGTTACGAGATACTAACTCAACGATACTATATTTTACAATAAATACTTATAAAGATAAACATCCAAGACCCAGGCCAATCAGAGAAAGTTCTTTTCTCATCATGCCCTGGCCGGGATTCGGACTCGGGACCTCCGGTGTTACAGACAAGACAGTCATTGTATTGTATTGTATTGTAATGTACTCCCCCCCTCCCCAGACCTGACCCGGCTGACCCCCCCGCCGGGCGCGGGGGCGGCGGGGGCGGCGCCCGTGCTGTACCACGAGCCCGCGTTCTGGTGCAGCATCAGCTACTACGAGCTCAACACGCGCGTGGGCGAGACCTTCCACGCCAGCCAGCCCTCCATCACCGTGGACGGGTTCACAGACCCTAGCAACAGCGAGAGGTGGGTGCCTACACCAGCGAGTTAAAAAAAAAAATCAAAAATTTCTTAGGTGCCGTGTGGTTCCCGGTACCAATAAAAAAAAAGAATAGGACCACTCCATCTCGTTCCCATGGATGTTGTAAAAGGCGACTAAGGGGTAGGTTTATAAACTTGGGATTCTTCTTTTAGGCGATGGGCTAGCAACCCGTCACTATTTGAATCTCAATTCTGTCATTAAGCCAAACAGCTGAACATGGCCTATCAGGCATTTTGGTACAAAAGTTGTACGATTAAGGTTTCTATTCTTGATATATTATTATGTACCAAATAAACATTTTTTTCTTTCTTTCTTTCAACACACACACACAGATAGTCATTTGAATTCTATGTCCAATTAAAAAATTTTATTCGTTATTATGGGATATTTCGTATCACTTAATAATTATCATATCTTTTGGAAACCAAAAACAAAAACGGAATGGGACCCCTCCCGTCTCATTCCCATGGATGTCGTTAAAGACGACTAAGAGATAGAATTTTAAACTTGGTATTCTTATTTTAGGCGATGGTGTAGCAACCTGTCACTATTTGAATCGCAATGGGATATAGACGTGATTATATGAATGTATGTATTTTTTGGTTTCACAACAGTGAAATAAATTGTAACTTACAGGATACACGGAGAGAAAGGCTTCAGTTGTATGGATTCAGAATGTAATACAAATATACATATAAGCTTATACCCACAGTTTCGCACTTACTCTCTTACATACATATAATCACGTCTATATCCCTTGCGGGGTGGACAGAGCCAACAGCCTTGAAAAGGCTTAAAGGCCGTGTTCACTTGTACGATTTAATGATGGAATTTGGATTCAAATAGTGACAGGTTGCTAGCCCATAGCGTATGTACCTACAGAAAGCATCCCAAATTTATAAGCGAATCTCACAGTCAACTTTTTCAACATCCGACATCAAGATATGTACTAGGTCCTATTCTTAAGAGCTGGGAACTTTTTCCCGGAGCGGTAGGCAGAGACTACATCTTTCCACTTGCCACGATCTCTGCATACATCCTTCGCTTCATCTACATTCATAACTCTCTAGATGCAAGCTCGGCGGTTTCGGGTACTCTAGACCTGACCCATCGCCAGGACTAGAAGACCCTTGGACTTGATAAATTGTTATTTTTTTTTTACAGATTTTGTCTCGGTCTACTGTCTAATGTGAACAGGAATGAAGTTGTGGAGCAAACCCGCCGGCACATTGGTAAAGGCGTCAGACTTTACTATATTGGAGGTGAGTAATCTTTATTCTTGTGCTTTTATAGGAGGCCTACATGTCTAATAGCATACGGAGATAAAACTAATACGTATATTATACATACATATAGTTACGGCTATGTACCTGTAATAACAGTCTTGAAAAGATTGATAGGCCACATTCAGCTTTTTGGCTTGACAATAGAATTTAGATTCGAATAGTAACGGGTTGCAAGCCCATCGCCTAAAAGAATCCCAAATTTACAACCCTATCCCTTGGTCGACTATTACGACATCCATGGGAAAATGGAGTGGTCTTATTTTTTTTTTATTGGTGCCGGGAACTACACGGCACATACGTGTATTATTTGGTACAGAACTAAGCGGATTAATTAACTATTGATTTTACAACGTCGGTTTTAAACGTAAAAAATATAAGTGCGAGAGGGTAAGCGCATGCGCACTTAATTTGGGATCTGATCCATAACGATGATTCTAAACGACGCAAACAGCTATCTATTTAAATATATGAAATAAGAAAGTGAATGACTGACTGACATATCAACATTCAGTTCAAACCGCTGGATCTAAACTTGAAATTTGACGTGTAGGTTCTTATGGTCTAGTGTTGCATTTAGAGAGAATTTCCCGAAAATCCCGCGGGAACGGAAATTATATGTACCAATGACTATTATCGAAGTTATTTACATTAGTTTGAGTACTAACTGATGCTCTAAGGGCGAGGGAAAACATCGTAAGGAAACCTGCACATTCAGACAACTGGATGCCTCGATCCAATACGGGTTAGATTCCCCTGCAAAGGAATTATTAGGAAAAAAAAATTAAATCTATACTAATATTATAAAGCTGAAGAGTTTGTTTGTTTGATTGAACTCGCTAATCTCAGGAATAACTGGTTCGAATTGAATAATTATTTTTGTGATGAATATACCATTTATCGAGGAAGGCTTTAGGCTATATAACATCACGCTGCAACTATTAGGAGCAAAAAAATAATGGAAAGTGTGAAAAAAAAAATTATTCATCCTTGAGAGCTTTTATGATGCCCAAAATAACTGTTCCACGCGGACGATGTCGCGGGCACAACTAGTTTTTTAATAATTTAAAAATTACAAATATGTATATCCTTCTTCCTTCCTACTACTATTATAAAGGCGAAAGTTTGTATGGATGTATGGATGTTTGTTACTCTTTCACGCAAAAACTACTGAACCGATTACCATGAAATTTGGTATGTAGGTAGCTGAAGACCCAGAATAACACATAGGCTACTTTTTATCCCAGAGTTCCCGCGGGATTGATAGGGTTTCCATGCGGACGAAGTCGCGGGCGGCCTCTAGTAACCAATATAATACATATTGTTTCCAGGCGAGGTGTTCGCGGAGTGCCTCAGCGACTCGTCAATATTCGTGCAGAGTCCCAATTGCAACCAGCGGTACGGGTGGCATCCTGCCACTGTCTGCAAGATACCTCCAGGTTAGTTCACACACATTTATGGTCACGTCTATATCCCTCGCGGGGTGGACAGAGCCAACAGTCTTGTAAAGACTGATAGGCCACGTTCAGCTATTTGGCTTAATGATATAGTTCACACACATATGGTTACGTCTATATCCCTCGCGGGGTAGTCAGAGCCAACAGTCTTGAAAAGACTGAATGGCCACGTTCAGCTATTTGGCTTAATGATATAGGTCACACACATATGGTCACGTCTATATCCCTTGCGGGGTAGATAGAGCCAACAGTCTTGTAAAGACTGATAGGCCACGTTCAGCTGTTTGGCTTTAAGATAGAATTGAGATTCAAATAGTGACAGGTTGCTAGCCCATCGCCTAAAAGAATAATCCCAAGTTTAAGTCCACCCCTTAATCGCCTTTTACGACATCCATGGGAAAGAGATGGAGTGGTCCTATTCTTTTTTCTATTGGTGCCGGGAATCACACGGCACATTATTAGTTTTAGATTACATTATGCGTTAGTTAGGTTATAATTCTATCTTAAAGCCAAATAGCTGAACATAGCCTATCAGTCTTTACGAGACTGTTGGCTCTGTCTACCCCGCAAGGGATATAGACGTGATTATATGTATGTATGTACAATCTAGGTCTTTAGTATTTAGGTACGGTTTCTGTGAACACATTATTCCACCTCTCAAGACGTTGGAATTATATACATATATTTTAAACCCCCTGTATTGCTTTTGTCATATACATATATAAAAATACTAGCTGTTGCCCGCGACTTCGTCCGCGTAACCCACACTAAAAATAACGAAGTTTCATACAAACTTGCAACCCCTATTTCACCCCCTTAGGAATAGAATTTCCAAAAATCCTTTCTTAGTGGATCCCTCCTAATTAAAATCTACCTTCCTGCCAAATTTCATCTTTATTGGCTCAGTAGATTTCGAGATTTCGTGATTCCTAAGTGAGTGTTTTTCGCTTTTATATATATAGATTATACAATATTTTTGTTTTCATATAACAGGATGCAACCTGAAAATCTTCAACAATCAAGAATTCGCGGCGCTACTATCGCAGTCGGTGTCTCAGGGATTCGAAGCCGTGTTCCAGCTGACCAGAATGTGCACTATACGCATGAGCTTTGTCAAGGGCTGGGGCGCTGAATACAGGTAACATATACAATTATACATACATACACACAGGTTTGACTCCCTACTCGGCTATGTGCCAAATTCAAATTCAAAATTTTTATTCATTATTATAGGATACTTCATATCGCTTAATAATTGTCAAAACGTATGGTTTAACAACATTGGTTGACGTCAAATAAATTACTTAAAACTAAGTTTACTGCCGCTTCCAAGGCGTCAGTGCAGAAGAAGCGGTAACAAACTGCACTGCAGCATTTTCTTCAACAACGTCAACTTCACAATATCAATTAAACTTTAGAATGTGGACGAGAGGATACATTGTTCAGATTAATATATTTATATGAGCCAATTATTAGTTTCAAAGTTATGTACATTAGTTTGAATACTAACCGATGCTGTTATGGTGAGGGAAAATATCATGAGGAATCCTGCACATTCAGTCAACTGGTTGTGTAACTATGATTGATACAATATGGGTTAGGTTTACCTGCAAAGGTTGTGGAGGTCAAATGGGAGTCGCTTCATAATTCGCTAAATCAATAGGTATATATCGAATAAATTACCCAGATTGAGTTAGTCCCGAGATACTAACTCAACGATACTATAATTTGATAATAAATACTTATATGGCCGTGTGGTTCCCGGCACCATTACAAAAAAGAATAGGACCACTCCATCTCTTTCCCACGGATTCCGTAAAAGGCGACTAAAGGATAGGCTTATAAACTTGGGATTCCTCTTTTAGGCGACGGGCTAGCAACCTGTCACTATTTGAATCTCAATCCTATCACTAAGCCAACACAGCTGAACGTGGCCTATCATTCTTTACAAGACTGTAGGCTCTGTCTACCCCGCAAGGGATATAGACGTGATTATATGCATGTATGTAATACTTACATAGATAAACACACAAGACCCAAGCCGTTGAGAAATAGTTTATTCTTCCATCATGACATGACCTGACCGGCGATCGAACCCGTGACCTTTTTTGGTTGAGCAGAATTTTAATGTGTGTTTCAGACGACAAACAGTGACGTCCACCCCGTGCTGGATAGAAGCTGCACGGCACCAATAAAAAAAAAGAATAGGACCACTCCATCTCGTTCCCATGGATGTCGTAAAAGGCGACTAAGGGATAGGCTTACAAACTTGGCATTCTTTTTTAGGCGATGGGCTAGCAACCTGTCACTATTTGAATCTCAATTCTATCTTAAAGCCAAATAGCTGAACGTGGCCTATCATTCTTTACAAGACTGTAGGCTCTGTCTACCCCGCTAATGATATAGACGTGATCATATGTATGTATGTAATACCTTATATAGATAAACACACAAGACCCAAGCCGATGAGAAATAGTTTTTTTAGTTTTCGCCGATCGAACCCGTGACCTTTTTTGGTTGAGCAGAATTTTAATGTGTGTTTCAGACGACAAACAGTGACGTCCACCCCGTGCTGGATAGAGCTGCACCTGAACGGGCCGCTGCAGTGGCTGGACCGGGTGCTCACTCAGATGGGCTCACCGCGCCTACCTTGTTCCTCTATGTCATAGTGAGTTGTCTATTTACAATATGAGTTGTCTATCCTACTACTATTATAAAGGCGAAAGTTTGTATGGATGTTTGTTACTCTTTCACGCAAAAACTACTGAACCGATTACCATGAAATTTGGTATGTAGGTAGCTGAAGACCCAGAATAACACATAGGCTACTTTTTATCCCAGAGTTCCCGCGGAATTGATAGGGTTTCCATGCGGACGAAGTCGCGGGCGGCCTCTACACTAGAGGCCGCCCGCGACTTCGTCCGCATGGAAACTCTACATGTCCACATGGTCTTCAGCTACCTACATACCAAATTTCATGGTAATCGGTTCAGTAGTTTTTGCGTGAAAGAGTAACTAACATCCATACATCCATACAAACTTTCGCCTTTATAATAGTAGTAGGATAGTAGGATGACGGCCTCTCTGGTATGATGTAATACAGGGGTGTTCACAATGAAACAACCAGGAAGTTATAGGTTCAATGACAAACAGTAACTGACTTTATTATTGATTGAACAAGTTATATACATATGTTAAATAGAACTCAGAATGGTGGTGGTGCTACGTAGGTTGTTTATCTAGATCTCTTAATCTAGTTTGTAACAGTCAATGAACTAATACGTCACATAGGTATAAGGTTACATAGATTTATTGAGGGCTTGTGTCGTCACACTACTGTGCCTGTGACACCGGAGGTCCCGGGTACGAATCCCGGCCAGGGCGTGATGAGAAAAGAACTTTTTCCGATTTTCCTGGGTCTTAGATGTTTATCTATATAAGTATTTATTGAAAATGTAGTATCGTTGAGTTAGTATCTCGTAACACGAGTCTCGAGCTTACTTCAAGGCTAACTCGATCTGTGTAATTTGTCCCGTATATATTTACATAGTTGGACATGCATACATTGATTTTCCCTGCATATGTTGCGGAGGTCAGACGGGAGTCGCTTCGTGTAAAAACCTGACTCGCACAATCCAGGGTCCATGGTCAAAGGCATACCCCGGGCTCCTCTCCAGAGTGGTGAGGATGCGACTGCTGTGGACTAAAGACAGGAGAAAGAAGATCTATACACACATACACATGGTCACGTCTATATCCCTTGCGGGGTAGACAGAGCCAAGTCTTGAGAATTCTGAATGGCCACGTTCAGCTATTTGGCTTAATGATATAATTGAGATTCAATTAGTGACAGGTTGCTAGCCCATCGCCTAAAAAGTGAATCCCAATTTGTAAGCCTATCCCTTAGTTGCCTTTTACGACATCCATGGAAAAGAGATGGAGTGGTCCTATTCTTTTTTGTATTGGTGCCGGGAACCACACGGCACATTGTATAACAAAATTACTTTTTTCTCCTCAGAACGGACATCAGTGGGCCACAATCACTCCGGTCAGTGAGTCACCAATTACCTCCAGGGAATTCTTAGACATTACATAAAAGTATGAGAAAAAGCTGTATATTTGGTAACTAATGCTAGAAGGCTGATAACGTGTGTTAAGGCCGACGAAAGGAACTTATAATCATACATACATTCATATAGTAAGGTCTGTATCCCTTGCGGGGTAGACAGAGCCGACAGACTTGAAGGCTGAAAGGCCACGTTTGGCTGTGTTATGTGATTGAGATTATGAACAAAGTGTAAGAAAATTCTTAAAGCTGTAAATTTTTAATTCTTATACCTTGATCGAATTTTGTTCTGGTGAGAGGTCGGGTCGGGAGACTGACTATCTTCAACCAATGGGCTTGCACAAAAAGATTCCTCAACCTTCTACCAAAAGTTACCAAAGAATACTGTTATCTCATGAAGTATAATATACAATTAAGTGTTGCCAGTAAGAATACATTTTTCATACAACGTAGGGTCGCTCTCAGTTTTGTAAAGGTATGTTATATTTAAATGGTTTTTTTTGTAGATTTTCATAACTATTTTTATTAAATTTCAGCCAATTAAACGCACGAAGATTTTTTTTTTTTTGTATGATTTGTATTTTTATTTTCTTATAATTTTTTTAAATGCAGACACCATATTTACAAGAAATATGTGTTATTAACTCTCTTTGGCAAAAATATTTTTTTTAATCATTTGCATACAAAGCAAAACTAAGTTGTATGAGAAATACTAAGATTAAGAAACATAATTATGTTAAAATTGGCACATTATTACATTTCCAAAAACTTTAAATATTGAAGTGCATAGTTCCCTAATGGTTTATGTATCCGTTATCCGAAACACGATGTGTTTTTTTTTTTATATTACGACGTTAAAATATTTTTTATGTTAATCTGTATCTATAGTTTTTTTTTATATATTTTTATTTTTAACAACAATTTCACTACATACGGGGGAAATTAATCCGTATTTTTTATATAAATGAATCAGTTCATACAAGTTTATTTATTTATATGTTGATAAAATACATATTTTGTATAAAAAATTTTACCACCAATTTAAAAAATATATATAATGTCTAAATCTATTGATTTTGATAATCTTGCATCAATCACTCTGTTTATTATATTAAAATCAGTCACAGTTTCAAAGAAGCGCGCTGGTCGCGTGATTTGAAATGAAATGTATATGTTTACAGGTTCAATTTACATTTTAAAGTGACCGGGAATCGAACCCAGAACTTCTAACGTAAGAACCTGGCACTTATAACCACTATGCCACAGTGGTAAAAGTAGTTAAGAGCACAAGTAAACCTTATACGAGAAAATAATGTGTTTAAATATTTTCTTAATATGTAGATGAGTGAGTTTAGAATGTCGATATGGGAATGGAATGGAATAGAAAAAAAAGGAAGTTAAAATACGAAAAGAAACTGTTTATGTATGAATGTGTGTATCTTTTCGGAAAAATGTTTAAAAAATATGAATAACAACCAAAAAATCATTTAAAAAATTCAATATCAGAAGTTAAATGATCTCATAGTGTTGCAGTTTAAAAAAAATGATTTACAAACTAATTGCAATCACTTGGATTTATAAAAAAAATGTCTTCCAAATATTTTTTTTCGGACGGTATATAGGTATTTTCTATGAACCTACTAAGTGGGTATGATACAATCATTGATGAAACTTATTAAAAATTGTTAATGACACATTCATATTGGAGAATTGTTATATCAGGAATGGTGCTAAAGACTGTATATGATTGAAGTGATAGTATTTAAGGTTGGTTTTCCAATAATTTATAGTTGTCCAATGAAAATAAAAAATGGCGTTGTGTGAAGAATGAGAAAGGTCGAGTACTCCCATAATAATTAATAATATTTTTTTTATTATATTATAGTATTCTTCCCGTGTATAAAATTAGATTAGATTTTGCGTGAAAGAGTAACAAACACACACACATTTACAATATTAGTAGGATTGGTTTGAAAAATGTCTATAAATAGTTGTAACGCAAAACGGGCAATGCGTAAAATGTACGTTCGTACAATAGAAAATGTTTCTTTAAAGAAAAATTATTGGAAAACTAACCTAATTTGCTAAAGAAATGGTTATAGAATTGTATACTTAGTTATAATTACGAAATCACAGATTAAATTTATTTTAATTAGATTTTTGTGTCGTATTGGTGTCATGTGGTTGAATATGATAAAATTGATAAAAATATAATATTCGGTTATTTTTGTATTGATGTCTCCTATTAGAGAGTTTGAGTTTTAGAAACGAATATAGATGTAGTGTAGCGAGGCAATTCAGAATTATAAATTACATCTTTCAGTGGAAATGGTTCTTAATATAATATGCGAAAAAGAAACAGTAAATGACAAGAAACTTATAAAAAACAAAATACAATATTTTTCGATATTGGAGACGATCTTATAATTGAACTATAATATAATTATGTAATAAGCTATCATTTAACAGGTTTGAACTGCTTTCAAGAAGCTATTGTAGAGGAGATTACAATATTTTTCACAAAATATTAGCTTTTTACAAAGAATTGTGTCTAGATTTTCACAATGTTAGCTGTAAGCGTCAGTATATGTGTAGTCAGTTTGTTTATAATATGGATTCGTTTCATGCATCGAGATCTCTAGTGTAAAGGAATGAGTTGATGAGTTCGCGTATATATTTAAAAAAAACTCGTTAGCCGCAGAAAAAATCATGTCAAAATCTTCAACTTGTTTGTTTGACGCACAATGTTCGTTGCAAAATGTACACTAAAATCTAATAAGAAAATATTGGTTTTTGGGCTAAATGTTTTCTCATTTTGTTATCTGCTTATATAAAAAAGTACATCACAAAATGATTATTTCATTGTACATTTTGATTATTGTACCTTTTGCGTCGAGGTTAATTATATTGTTTTAATTTTTATCATATCTTTTTTGTAATAGTTAAACGCTTCGTTTCACATTTTTTTTTTGGTATTCTGAAAAACGATATTGATGTTACATTTCATTTTGTTGAACCCTAAAAACAGTTATAGAAATATTTCCAGTTTATAACCAGCAATAGACCCGTTTTTAAAAGGTCCGCACGAATTAATTACAAATATTGCCTTTCGCATATTATTTATTTGAACATCAGATCTAACGTAGATAAAATTAAATTAAAACATCAATATAATAATAGCTTAATTCACAAATAACATTTTTTGCTACATTTTACTTCCATACAAATATAAATATAAGTTGTTGTTTTACAAGTCGTAGGTAACGTGGTTAACCCACGTTGAATGGCAACACTTTTTCATGATTCAATATATTTGCAGCCGAATTTCATAAGTTTTAGACTCCAATTTTCGTAAAGAATCAAAATCAATTTATTTACGAATATGGTGACATATTGTCTTAATTTTTCATTATAATGAGAAAATTGTTCGACTGAATGAAATATTTGCATTTAATTTGCACGGACCTTATATATTAAGTTATACAATTTCGTTACGTTTATATAAAAGTTAATCGTATTTATATTACAGTTTTTTTTTATATTGTGAGAATATTTGAAATTTTATTATGTAAATGCAGTGATTTTTACTCTTGATTGTATAACAATAAGTTTTGGAGAAATTATATTATGGCTTCCAACATTATTATGTTTGCTGTTTTGTCGACATGTAGATATATACAGAACTATACAATAAACATGTGTGGTTTGTAAACTGAGTTTTATTTTTCAAACCCAAGCCTCGAATAAGAAAAATAAAGACATGAATTTCCTGAGATAAGAGACAAATTAAGAAATGAGCCAGGTCCAAAGGGTATTTAAGCTTAATAATTATTTATCAAAATTCGTTTAGTAAGTTTCAGGAATATAAAATATACGAACAGACATATGGTAAAGGTTTTATGGGTAATCTTCGCACTCAAAAATAATATCTTACATGTTACCCCTACCATCGACGAAACGTATACATCACCACAGTTACTGCCTCAAACGTTCAAAAACCCATATAAGCCGTAACGAATGCTCAAAAAATTATTCCGTCATCAAGTAATAAGGCAATGTCTCGCCCGACAATTATGAAGAAGGCGAGCAAAACCCGTTCCTCCAGAGCTGGTCTGCACTTCCCCGTGGGAAGAATCCATAAGATCTTGAGAAAAGGGAATTTCGCGCCTCGAATCGGCGGAGGAGCCCCGATATATCTCGCAGCGGTCTTGGAGTACCTCGCAGCGGAAATATTAGAGTTAGCAGCCGATGCCGCAAAAGATAATAATAAGACCAGAGTAATTCCAAGGCATATTTTATTGGCGATAAGAAATGACGATGAATTGAGTAAGATGTTGACGGGCGTGATAGTGTCACAAGGAGGAGTGTTGCCATCTATCCAACCTCAATTACTACCAAAGAAGACCCTGAAGGCTGCGACTGCGAGTTGAATTAGTGTTGCCAGTGAGAGTGCTAAAGTTCAATTAGAGATTAAGTCCAATCTATTTATTTGAGATGATGACCTAATCATGGTCTGATTGACAAAGTCCTTTTCAGGACTGCAAGTTTTCTTGTTTCTTTGATTTTTTTGTTATTACCTTCATTTAAAAAAAAAATCGTTATATACTTACATACCTAGGCACTGAATATATCTGTTGTCGTGACTTTTTTAACATGATCGTTCCTGGCGTTATGCTATTCGAAAGACTGGGTCTATTATCCACCACCCTGGATTTGGGTAAATTGGTACTCGAAACCCATATCGGATCACGGCTACACATCCAGTTGAATGAATATGCAGGTTTCTTCTCAATGTTCCTAACCTGTAAGCATCGATTAGCAATGAAAGAATTGTAAAGACATAACTGTTAAAAATTTCCTACTTACTTAAATACTCCCACAACCACAGAAATCTTTATACAGAGCACATAACAGTTGGGTTAAAATGACTAAGAATAAATGAAAATATAAATACCTACACATTATTATAGTCAGCAGTAGTAGTAGTATCACATATATTTTAGTATATAAATAAAAATCAATCGTAAAACGACCTACAAAAACAGAAGTTTTCGACAGAGAATCACTTCAATTCTTCATGTAGAAGTGCATGCTATATATCTACTCACAGATCCCGGGTTTAAGCAAGTTTTTTCAGGAAACACCCGAGAATCTGAGACATAGACATAATTGCCAAGAAACAGAAATATGCAGCTCTGAAAAGAGCTTTTGTCAACACAATAAATTATACCTAAACGTTTCACATTAACAAAATCATCCGCCGAAACCGTACAACGTCCGCCCTTGCCGCTTCAAAGCGTACACTACATCCATTGCCGTAACGGTCTTCCTTTTGGCGTGTTCCGTGTACGTAACTGCGTCGCGAATGACATTTTCCAAAAACACTTTTAAAACTCCTCTGGTCTCCTCGTATATTAAACCAGAAATCCTTTTCACCCCGCCACGTCGCGCCAATCTTCTGATAGCCGGTTTAGTAATACCCTGGATGTTGTCGCGCAACACTTTCCTGTGTCTTTTAGCCCCACCCTTTCCTAAACCTTTCCCGCCTTTTCCGCGACCTGTCATTTTCACTTTTTTTTCTTTAGTTATTCACTATGCAACGGACCGTGGCCGAGTGAACCAGATGCGTTGTTAGCGACGGTTTTTATATCGTTGAGAGGCGAATTGTAAATATTGAAGGTAGATGCACAAAACTTATACCAAGTGCAGAACAATTCTTAATGAAAATTATATTTACACGTTATTTTTTATACTCGCCAAATAAAACGTGTATTTTATACATCTTTCTCCTGTCTAAAGTCTCGATTACGATCTCCCCTCACCACACTGGAGGAGCCCGGGGTACGCTCTGGACCCTCCCCTCCGACTTCCGCAACATTTGCAGGGGAACCTAAACCGTATGGAACCTAACCGAATACCTAAAACGTATGGATCGTAGTTACACATCCAGTTGCCTTAATGTGCAGGTTTCCTCACGATGTTT
Organism: Amyelois transitella; assembly: GCF_032362555.1. Lineage (NCBI taxonomy): Eukaryota > Metazoa > Arthropoda > Insecta > Lepidoptera > Pyralidae > Amyelois > Amyelois transitella. Next base: position 3,842,988 of record NC_083532.1, on the reverse strand, counting down.
ATTCTTACCGTAAGAGGAAACAGAAATTCTTTATAACTAGGTATATCTGTATGAATACTTAAATTTAAATCTCACGTTTTTTTCCTTAATGTGAAGACAGAGCCAACAGTCTCGAGAAGACTAAGAGGCCACAACCTGGAAAGGAAGAAAAAAGATAATGTGTGACAGTTCTTTCTGTACAGATTGTAGGAGTCAATCAAAGTCTTAACCTTGCTGTTCTTCTTTTGGGCGCTGAAACTTTCACTAATTGAATCTCAATTCCATCATTAAGCCATACAGCTGAACGTTCCTTTACAGGGTTACTCTTTTCAAGGTCATTCTCCTCTCTCAGGCTCTGTCTCCTCCGTCAGGGATAAAGACGTTTTTGTGTGTATGTATTTAAGAGACAATAATATTAAGTAACAAGTAGGAACTCCTCCTAATACTATATATTATTTTACTAATCCCATGCACTTCTTTTAATAAACAACATAAAATTTTTAATCAGATTATTAATTTCCCCGCCACGGCGAGTTGAAGCGACAATGTTATCGATAATATTTTAATCTGATAACATATCAATTAGTGAATAGTCGTGATTTAAAACATTAGTGTAAAATGCGGTTCTTAGTGCCCTGCGTCCAAAAAAGGGATGAGGAAGGAGTTAATTCCAGGCAGATAGACAGGGAAATCAAGAATTGGATAAAATCCTACAATGATGTGTGTATTTTTTATCAGTTTTAAGATAACGCAACAGTTAGTGCAATTTAAAGTGCAATTTTCATAATCGAGTATATATTATCTAGTTTATATTATTATAGTGCCGTGTGGTTCGCAGCACTTTACAATACTTAGGACCACTTTTCACTAGGCCATAACTGAATCTTGACCCCATAATTAAACCATACATCCCAACGTGGCCTTTTAGCCTTTGCGAGACTGTTGGTTTTGTTTACTCCATAAGGGATATAGACGTGATTTAGTATATGTATGTTTTTTGTTGTGAAAAGGTGGACTGTATAATAAATAATAAAGATGAAATAAAGACGGTTATTATTATGAAATTATAAAACTCGAGAACAGTCGAATAGGTAATTTTACAAAAGAAAATAAATATGTACTTAAAAAGTTTGTAATAAAAAATAGTTCACAACAATTTTAATTAAGTTGCCTTAATGTCAATTAGAAATGATCTAGAGCAGAGTTCCCCAAACTTTTTTGTGTCATAGACCCCTTGCCATGTTTTTCCGTATTGGGTATATCCCCTACTAATCTGATATTGATTTCCTGTATCCTACAACTTACACAATTTTACAAATATATATAATATTTTTTTTACTTCATAGGTACTTTTATAAATAATGTATATGTTTTGGTATTGCAAGATAGATGCTGTAAGTAAATAGGTACTATCAGTGTATGTGTTGAGATCCACTATCGTGGATCCACATTTTCATTTCATGGACACCCAAATGTTGTCATAGAATCCTAGTGGTCGATAAAGACCACTTTGGGAATCACTGATCTAGAGAGAAATTCCCGCAGGAGCGGTAAATTATTTTGTCTTACGCCGACGAACTATTATAGTAGGTATTATGTACCTATAAATTAATTACAGGCCATCAAGCTACTCCTCTTGGGGACAGGGGAGAGCGGGAAGACTACAATTATAAAACAAATGAAAATATTGCACGTACAGGGATTCTCTGCGAGGTAAGAAATACTTTGACAACTTGAAATGAAAATAAGGTAAAAATTTTAACTTGAAATTAAATTTTGCACGCTTAGTTCGCGTAATATCTGTTCAACTCACAGATAACCACCAAAGAGGGTATCTAACCCCGCAAGGCATATAGACGTGATTATATGTATGATGTATGTAACAAATACATACACAATTTCACCAGCCATTTATACATTTTACCGCGCGAAAAAATGCTCTTTCGCTTTTTATTATGACGTGAAACGAGATAGATTTTCGCGCGACAAAAATGGCGTCGCGCGTGCCTTGCCATAGACTATAGTCTAATCGATTATGGGATGAATTTTTTTTTTTAATACAGCGACCGGACCGAGAAAGTTATGCACATTAGACACAACGTGCACGAGTCTATCTACGACATTGTCCGCAACATGAGCGCCCTCAGCATCCCACTGCAGAGCCCTAAGAATGTGCAAGCGCAGCAGTACATACTTAAATGTGGGCCGGAAGGACCGCCGGACTATACTGAGGTAAATAAATAAATATCTATACATATAATAAAACATTAAAAATATTTTGTCTGTACATTTAGTATTTTTGACTGAAATGGATAGAGGGACACTTAGAAAGAATAATAGAAAAAAAAATAATATATTTTTTGAATTTCTTGTCTGTCTGTCTGTATGTATGATCACGCTTATCTCCAAAAGTACTGAACCGATTTACTTTAAACTTTCACCAATTGCTTTGTTTTAAATCAGAAAAACATTTAAAGTTTGTTTCATCAAAATCGGTTCACTAAAAAAAAGTTATCGTTACTTGAATGAACTCAAGGCATGAGTTTGACTGCAAATAAGTTTACGCGAAAAATTCGAAATTCACGCGGACGAAGTCGCAGGCAATAGCTAGTATATATGTTACTGTAAAAGCCCGAACTGTGGTAAATCCTAAGATTTTCCGGTAAAACCTAAGATTTACCAACTTTCCATGGTAAAAGTCCGAACGTTCTTTTATTTCGAACTTTTACCACCATGTAATTGGTAAATCTTAGGATTTACCTCAAGAGCACGGTAAATATTGAAAATGATTGCTGAAAAAATGAAAGCTAAGTCGTCTGATAAAAATCCAAATGTGAAACTTGGCCAAAATGTAAGACTGAAAGTACCGGACATTGACAGAGCTAAAACTGACCCGAAAAGCATCATTGCAGTTGTAATAGATGTAAAGGACAACGAGTTTTACCAACTAGGTACCAATATTGGAGTACTAAAACAGCTTTACACACAGAATCAGTTTACCTCATGCTCTGAAGATTTTATTACGATAGAAGATGTTGTTAAAGAGAAAGAAGTGAGTCTTCGCGAAGTTGTTGGAAAATTGTCGTTGACTGGAGGACAAGGATTCAAAAAATGTAACTGTCTCAAAAAATGCTTGTCGAAGAAATGCGCTTGCAAGTCATCAGGATTACTTTGTAATTCTAAGTGCCACAATAGCACTCCGTGTTGTAACAAATAATATTTTTCTTAGGTACTTAGTACCTACTAATTAATGACGATTGTCTTTTTTTTCAACTTTGTTCCTTAAAATACCAAATTATAAGAATCATACCGATTTAGTGAGATTTAATTAGCCAACTTAAGCGTTATGTTTGTGAGAAGATATTTTATGTTTGTAATTTAAATACATAATTATGTAAGATTCATAAATACATGCCTATTATAATGCTAAAGGTAGAAATAAATGATTAAGAATAATATTTTTTTTTATTCCCAAAACTAATATGTACCAGTCATCATTGGTAAAACCTAGCATTTACTTAATTCTTATAGTAAAAAAATCATTTTCAATATTTACCTACCGTGCTCTTGAGGTAAATCCTAAGATTTACCTAGTGAATGGTGGTAAAAGTTCGAAATAAAAGAACTGTTCGGACTTTTGCCATTAAGAGTTAGTAAATCTTAGGTTTTACCGGAAAATCTTAGGATTTACCACAGTTCGGGCTTTTACAGTAACATATATATAAATAAATATGGGACAGATTACACAGAATGAGTTAGCCTCGAAGTAAGTTCGAGACTTGTGTTACGAGATACTAACTCAACGATATACTATATTTTACTAGCTGTCCCGGAAAACGTTGTTTAGAATGAATGGTATGAATAGATGTTGGCCGTTTCTCAGACCTACTCAATATGCTCAAAAAATTTCATGAGAATCGGTCAAGCCGTTTCGGAGGAGTACGGGAACGAACATTGTGACACGAGAATTTTGTATAAGATAATAAATACTTATATGGATAAACATCTAAGATCCAGGCCAATCAAAGAAAGTTCGATTCTCATCATGCCCTGACCGGAATTCGAGCCCAGGACCTCTGTCATCAAAGACAATTGCAAAAACTTAAATTTCCTTGTTTACGTTTAGTTGTAAACTTTAAAAAAATACAGATTTCACTGATACAATTTTTAGTTTCGTTTTTCGAAATGATATAAAGTACGAAGAAATTGTTAGTTTGTTGTGCTGTGTGGTTCCCGGCACTAATATAAAAAAAGAATAGGACCACTCCATCTCGTTCCCATGGATGTCTTAAAAGGCGACTAAGGGATAGGCTTGGGACTTGGGATTCTTCTTTTAGGCGATGGGCTAGCAACCTGTCACTATTTGAATCTCAATCGTATCTTAAAGACCAATAGCTGAACGCTATCAGTCTTTTCAAGACTGTTGGCTCTGTCTACCCCTCGAGGGATATAGACGTGATTATAGGTATGAAAGATTTTGTCTACCTGTATTGTTGATGTTATTTCAGGAATATTTCGATTTCGTCAGGAAATTATGGGCAGACAACGGAGTGAGGGAATGTTTTAGGAGGTCAAACGAATACCAACTCATTGACAGTGCCGAATAGTGAGTATGCATTCGTCTAGTCATAGACTAAAAAAAAAGAAACATCGAAAAAAAAACCTTCCCTTTTTAAAGTCGTTTAAAAAGATCCAATGCTTTTGCTTGGTGGTTATTGTAATAGTTTTTTATCGCTGTCGTAAAAGGCTACTAAAGGAAAGCCTAATGAATATCAGTTAAAGCTAATGAACTAAGGATTCTTCTTTTAGGCGATAGGCTAGCAACCTGTCACTATTTGAATCTCAATTCCATCATTACCTAAGCCATACAGCTGAACGTGGCGCTGTCTACCTCGCAAGAGATATAGACGTGATTATATGTATGTAGTATACTCGTAATTATTGTAATGTTGCACTAAATATATATAAATATAATTAAATAAATTTTGAAAGATAATTAGTACCTAACTAATGAAATATTCTGTGAATATTTTAAGCGGCTACCTGAAAGGTACCGTTTTTAATCGTAATGCAACGCAAAAGTATAAAATCTGTTAAGTTCTTGTTTCGGGATGCCTCCACTTTTTAATCCTTATTTATTACTTATTTTAACTTTCAGTTTTTTGGACCGAATAGACTTACTGGAGAAACCGGATTACGTGCCGTCTGATGCCGACATTCTGAGATGTCGTCAGAAAACAACTGGAATTCAGAAAATTGAGTTCAAAGTCAAGGTAGAATCATCTAATGTCGTGTGGTTCCCGCCACTTTAGATTAAGACCCCTCCGTATATCGTAAAAAGCGACTAAGGGATAAACTTGGGATTCTTCTTGTAGGTGTTGGGTTGCTAGCCCATCGCCTTAATGAAGAATCCCAAGTTTATATCCTATCCCTTAGTCGCCCTTTAGGACATCCATGGGAACGAAATGGAGTGATCCTATTCTTTTTTTTTATTGGTGCCGGGAACAACACGGCTGTTAATAAAACAACAACAGGTTTTGCCTCCAATTGTAGTATGTATTAAGTCCGTCGATAGTGCTATACCTTTACATTTGTATTTTGTGCAATGAAGTTTAAATAAATAGATAAACAGATATATGCTAAGTATTAAATCTTTTAAATTCATACCAGGTACCGAAGTCAATGCAAGGTGGCGTTCAAGATTTCTGGATGTTCGACGTTGGCGGACAGAGGGGGGAGAGGAAGAAATGGATACAGGTTAGCTAGCTTGGAATTACAAACAGCTGAGCTTTGTCTACCCCGCTAGGGATATAGAAGTGATAATATGTATGTATGTTTAAATTAATTTTTAAGGCTCCGTTTTTGGAGTTCAGTCGCCTAAGACTGGTGGCTCTGTCTACCCCGCTAGGTATATAGACGTGATAATATGTATGTTTAAATTAATATTTAAGGCTCCGTTTTTGGAGTATAGTCGCCTTTAACGACATCCATGTAAAATATAAAGGGGCGTGATTTATTCAATAATCTAATTAATTAATTTATAACATTAGACATTGAATTATAACAGCACAAACAACATGACGTTTAGGTTCACGTTAAAAACAAAAATTACACATTTGTATGTAGATAGTAGTAGTTAACATGTAAAAACTTGAGACTTCTCTGATTGTCCTGGGTCTTGGATGTTTATAAATAAATAAATAAATATGGGACAAATTACACAGATTAAGTTAGCCTTGTAGTAAGTAGAACTTGTATTACGAGATACTAACCCAACGATACTCTATTTTATAATAAATACTTATATAGATAAACATCCAAGACCCATAATAATACGAGTATTATTATTCGTAGATATAAGTATTTATTATAAAAAATACCTAGTATCGTTGAGTTAGTATCTCCTAACACAAGTTTCGAACTTACTTCGAGGCTAACTCAATCTGTGTAATTTGTCCCGTATCTATATATTTATTATTATTTTATCCAACCTCGCACTGTTCAGTTCTTTTTTCTATTTGAATTGAGATTCAAATAGAAAAAAGAATAGGACCACTCCATCTCTCTCCCATGGATGTCGTAAAAGGCGACTAAGGTGTAGGCTTATATACTTGGGATTCTTCTTTTAGGCGATAGGCTAGCAACCTGTCACTGTTTGAATCACAATTCTATCTTAAAGCAAAATAGCTGAACGTGGCCTATCAGTCTTTTCAAGGCTGTTGGCTCTGTCTACCCCGCAAGGGATATAGACGTGGTTATATGTATGTATGTATGTCGCACTGTTCTCTGAGGCATTTCAATTCAACCAGGTGTTCGAGGGCATCCACGCGATTTGGTTTCTAGTGGCATGCAGCGACTTCGACCAGACTCTCAGGGAGGACACCACCCAGAACCGCCTGAAGGAGGCGCTGGTGCTGTTCCAGGATGTGTGGCTCAGCAGGTAGGCTCTTGACCTGATTGTTGTAATGAAATAGTATTGATTAAGTTATATAATAGAACAACTCCATATCTTCCCCGTGGATGTCGTAAAAGACGACTAAGGGATATTTTACGACATTTACGACATCCATGGGAAAGATATGAAGTGGGTCTATTTTAAAGTGCCGGAAACCAGACGGCATATGTATTATTATATCTTTTTTTCCTTTATCAGGTTCCTCCTAGAAGCTGGACTCATAGTATTCCTGAACAAGCAGGATCTTCTGCAGAACAAGATAGCCCAGGGTCGCAGCATCAGCACTTATTTCCCGGAGTATGACAGTTTCCAGGCGCCAGGAGACGAGTACAATAAGACTAAACTGTTCATACGAAGCATGTTTGTTGTAAGTATTAGGAAATGATTTTTATGTACATAAATACATAAAATCATGTCTATATCCCTTGCGGGGTTGACAGAGCCAACAGACGTGGAAAGACTGATAGGCCACGTACAGCTGTTTGGCTTAATGATAGAATTGAGATTCAAATATTGACGGTTGCTAGCCCATCGCCTGATAGAAGAATCCCAAGTTTATAAGCCTATCCCTTATTCGCCTTTTACGACATACAGGCCTATAAACTCCAGAAACGCTTATAAACTTGGGATTCTTCTTTTAGGCGATGGGTTAGCAACCTGTCACTATTTGAACCTCAATGCTATCATTAAGCCTAACAGCTGAACTTGGCCTGTCAGTCTTTCAAGACTATTGACTCTGCAAGGGATACAGACGTGATTATATGTATGTAAATACATACATACATACGGTCACGTCTTTATCCCTTGCGGGGTAGACAGAGCCAACAGTCTTGACAAGACTGAATGGCCAGGTTCAGCTATTTGGCTTAACGATAGAATTGAGATTCAACTAGTGACAGGTCGCTAGCCCGTCGCCTAAAAAACAATCCCAAGTTTGTAAGCCTATCCTTTAGTCGCCTTTTACGACATCCGTGGGAAAGAGATGGAGTGGTCCTATTCTTTTTTTGTATTGGTGCCGGGAACCACACGGCACATGTATGTAAATCCCCACAGGATATAACGAAAAGGAAAAGGGAACGCAAGCCGCAGTCTTCAGCGGAGAGTTTCGTGATTCAGGAAGTGAGCCAACCTCGGGAGTGTTATTTCCATTACACAACGGCGACTGATACGGACAACGTCAGGACGGTGTTCAAAGACGTGCACCAGATGATTCTGACCAATATTCTGACTAACATCGGTGTTTATTGACTAAATATGTGACTAACTACTACTATAAATGTGTATGTTTAGGTGTCATAAGATTCTTCTTTTAGGCGACGGGCTAGTAACCTGTCACTATATAGTTACTTAAGAAGTTTTTAAGAGTTTTTGCAAAAGTTCTTCCTTGTTTTAGTTCATTTTAGCCAGTTAATTACAGTTTGACTGTTTTCTAACCGTAAATACTTGATTATTATATATTTTTTTTAAATTTTAAACTATTTTGTAACTACCTAGGTGCCAATGTGTGTACTTAACATAACTAGGTATTTTGTAAACTTTATATTTAAGTACTAAATCCTTAAGATTTTTGTTGTTGTGAAATAAATGTATTTTTTGTAATGAATCTCCTGTTTCTTATTTATTTTATCATTGTCACTTTATCTAGAATAAGAAAGAAAGAAATATTATCTTAACACATTGTAAGTGGTGAAAGTCTATCATAACATACTCCAGTAGACTATAAATTCACTCGACTGAATGTGTAAAAAGGTAGGTCTATCTAGCTGAATGTGGCGTTTAGGTCATTACTGTTGGCACTGTCTACCCCGTAAGGGATAGACATGATGTGTGTATGGAGGTTTTAGATGTAAGAACAAAACTATATATACATAGTGACTTATAATACGTTTTTATCCCTAAGGGGTAGACAGAGCTTACAATCTCGCAAGGACTGAAAGGTTACGTTCAAGCTGCATGGAATAGAGATAATAATCACCTATAGAAGAATCCCAGATTATATTAGCCTATGCTTTAGTTGCTTTTTACGACATCCATCGGAAAGACAAGGAGTGGTCTTATCCTAAAGTGCCCGGGAACCACACGGCTAAAGATAAAACTATAAATTGTAATTATTAGATGGTAAATTTTTATTTACTTACGCAATACGCACACTGTTTATATAGCTATCCGATTGGCTGCTAGTCAACTTGACCTAGTAACTATTTGCCACATCTAACAAATCATATACATCAGAGTCGAAACACATTCATAACATCATTAACACATTAAAAATGGCACCAACCAAAGTACCAAAAAAGCCTTTAGAATCAATCGAGAAGGTTGAACTGACGAAGAAAATTAAAAAAATGAAGAAGAAGAAGAAAGATTACGACAGCTTCAACAGCTACATTTACAAGGTGCTTCGTAGCGTCGCTCCAGAAAACATAAGGATATCGAGGAAATCTATGTTGATAATGAATAACGCGGTGAACGACCTGCTGGAGCGGTTCGCTGTGGAGGCGGGGAGGCTGGTGGCGCACGGCAAGAAGACGACCATGGGAAGCCGGGAGATACAGACAGCTGTGAGACTGTTATTACCGGGGGAGCTCGCCAAACACGCGAACTTGGAGGCGCTGAAGGCGGTCACGTTATATCACAATAGTGTAGACAAACCTCTCGCCAAATAGAATTGAAGAACTATGTACCTATGTATACACCACCCAATATTGGTGTGAAACAAATTGTATGTAAAAGCAGCTGGTCTTTATGACGTAGTCCTTTTGAGGACTGAATTTTCCGTTTCTGACGATAGCTATTTTCAATCTGGACTTGGAATATTTTAATGTTTATGTTAATAAAGAAATAAAAGAGTAAGGTATAGGTTAATAAACTTGCGATTCGTCTTGTGGGCGAGGTAGGCTAACAACCTGTCATTATTTGAATCTTAATTCCATAATGAAGCTATGCAGCTGGCAGCTGTACGTGACCTTTCAGTCTTTTAAGACTGCTGGCTCTGTCTACCCCGCGAGGGATATAGACGTGATTATACGTATACATTAAGAAATTTTCCATTATTAAAAATTCAATAAATAAATATCTACCTATTTAAACCAGACAAATCTCGATGTTTTCTGTGTACCTACATTTATTTTTAGTAGATAAATGAGTAAATACTCTGGCGTTTGCACTGACTTTCAAACCAATATTCACAGAGGTAAACAAACATTTAGTATTCAGAAGATACTAAAGCTCAATTTTTATAGCAAAGTCGCGCGCAAATGATAGTTAGGTTTAAAAATATATATTGAACTAGCTGTGCCTGCGACTTCGTCCGCGTGGAATAGTTATTTTGGGCATCATTGAAGGCCCTCAAGGATGAATAATTTTCCCCGTTTTTTTCACATTTTCCATTATTTCTTCGCTCTTTATAGTTGCAGCGTGATTTTAAATAGCCTTCCTCGATAAATGGTCTATTCAACGAAAAAAGAATAATATTAGTATAGATAACAGTATAACAATAATAGGTAAGTACTACTTACATATAGGTAGATATGTGAGTTCTACCTAATTAGAATAATTTTTTTTTATTGCAATTTGACCTACCGAAGCTTGTAACGAATTTTCTATCTACCCTCAAAAATAAAAAACAGCAATGAAAGTGGGGAGTAACCTTATAAAACCGCCACAATTATAAAAGAATTTCCATAGAAAAAAAAAACATTAAAAATGGCGCGGACGAAGCAAACCGCTCGCAAATCAACAGGCGGGAAAGCGCCGAGGAAGCAGTTAGCTACTAAAGCTGTTAGAAAGAGCGCCCCAGCGACCGGGGGGGTCAAGAAACCCCACAGGTACCGTCCCGGCACCGTCGCGTTGAGAGAAATAAGGAGATACCAGAAGAGCACAGAGTTACTGATAAGGAAACTGCCGTTCCAGCGGCTGGTGAGAGAAATCGCGCAGGACCACAAGACAGATTTGAGGTTTCAGAGTTCGGCCGTAATGGCGCTGCAGGAGGCCAGCGAGTCGTATTTGGTGGGCCTGTTTGAGGACACCAACTTGTGCGCGATACACGCCAAGAGAGTTACGATCATGCCGAAGGATGTACAGCTTGCGAGAAGGGTCAGGGGCGAGCGCGCGTAATGTTAGTTTCACAAGTGTTTTAAGTAATTAAATTATGAACCGTTTAAAACGGGCTTATTTACTAAGGTATATACTAAGTACCGACATTTTGGTGTGACAAAGCCCTTTTCAGGGCTGCAGTTTTTTGTTTCTTAACGAATTTAGTCAGGTTTATACTTAACATGCATACATACGTATAATCATGTCTATGTACCTAGCGGGGTAGACAGAGCTAAGTCTTGAAAATACTGATAGGCCAAGTAAGTAAGTATGTAACCGACGCTCCTCGTCTTGTCATAACATGTCCGTTATTTTACTGGACGATTTTTACCTTAACTGTATCGTGGTCATAGGCATATCCAGTAGGAGATGATGAACCAGGAATATTTTTCAACTAACTGTGAACGCGACTTCATCCGCGTGAAATAGTTATTTTGGGCATCATTTAGGCCCTCATGGATGAATAATTTTCCCCGTTTTGTTTCACATTTTCCATTACTTCTTCGCACCTTAAAGTTGCAGCGTGATGTTTTATAGCCTATATCCTTCCTCGGTAAATGGTCTATTCAACACAAAAATAATTTTTCAATTCGAATCAGTAGTTCCCGAGATCAGCGCGTTCAAACAAACAAACTCCTCAGCTTTTTAATATTAGTATAGATCTACAACTAAGATGTAAGTCAAATAAAAATGCGTAATAATATAGCTTATAAAATTTATTAAAATGTCCAAGGCACTGTAACTATACATAATACTGTTACGTTACAAAAGCCCTTATTGTGATGAAGAAAAGGAAATAACAGTGTATATTTATTTATATGTCCCGTTAAACTGTTTATAGAACGATATTGCTTTTGGTTACGTTTTTTCTTTCATACTAATAACGTCTAAATAAACGTTGACATTGGCATATTATTCATATATTTAAGAAACCAATTATGTGATTTTTTCTACTTTTTATTTTTTCTAAACATTGTGCGAATATAAAATTTCTTTTTACAAAGTCTATTATGATACCATATATAACATAATATATAGTTATTGCTATACCCGTGGATCGGCACGTGTGGAACTAATAAATACACACAAATAACACGTCTTAACCTCTTGGAAATTGCGGAGTAGACAGAGCCAACAGTCTCGAAGACTCGTGAAAGGTGACCTATCGCTTAAAAAAATTTATTAACCCGTTTTTTTCCACATATTCCAATATTACTTTGCTCCTTACAGTTGCAGCGTGATGTTATATAGCCTTAAACCTTCATCGATAAATGGTCTTTTCAACGCAAAAATAATTTTTCAATTCGAACCAGTAGTTCCTGAGATTAGCGCGTTCAAACAAACAAACTCTATAGTATTAATATAGATGTGTTAAGTTATATTTTTTGCGTAGTAAGATGAAATAATAAAGCTTGACTATTGACAAAATAAATAAAATTATAATTATAACTAACCTAACAACATAATTACTATGTTTAAAACTAAATCCGTTATGTATAAATAAGTGTTGGTTATAAAAACGGAATGTAAACAATAAAAAAAAATCTTAAAATTACGCCGTAAACATGAATAAACTTATTTATTTACAATGTAATATCGGCATTTGTGTACAGTAAGATAATTTCAAAATTGCTTAAAATAAATTAAAAAATCATCGTAGCGTCATTCCACGTGTTAACAGTTTAACACCTTCTAGAGTTCACATCTGCGAAAAAAAAAAGTTTGCCAAGAGTGTGTCTATATTCTCAGTGGCATATTTCGAGTAATTGTCTGTGACTCCTGGCATCGAAAATATTGATACTACCCTGGGCTCTAGAACCACACAGTTAAAAATTAAATTGGGAATGCACTGTGATGATTACATATATTTATCATATGGAATAATGCATTTTGATGGCAACGTATCAATTGATACTTTTAAATTAAATTTTGGCTCTTACAACATTAAAACTATGTCATACAAGCGAAGTAGCGGTACATTTTGCTTCGTACAATCAACTGCATATCAACTTACCCAAATTTACCTCTATTACCGCGTCAAAGGGTCCAATGAAGGTTAACTTGATCTGCGTTTGAATGTATCAAATTGAAAATAATTGTCGCTTAAAACGGTTATAAAGTCGTTATAAGCAAAATTTTACCGGTATCCAGTAGCTAAAGTAAGTAGTTTATTTAAAATGGAATGGTAGTTGAAAATGCATATAAGTATATTTTGGTCCATAAAATAGTTATATAAAAATATTTCTATGTACAATTATTAAAAAAAGCTATATGCTTTTATACGTTGGCGCAATTATAACCTTATTATCCCGTAGGATAACATATTAGTTCTTAAATAGTGATAACATAGTTTATTGTCACATATATACTTTAATGAATAAATATATATAAAATTGTAAAATTTTATGTCCATTTAGCAACTTCAATAAGACTACTCCATCATTAGCTGATGGTGGAGGTCGTAGAAGTCAACAAAAGGACTAACAACCATTGCATAATATAAGCTAGTTATCAGCACTCAGCAAATAATTAACAGCATGTAAAATGTTACATGCTTTAGGTATTTTCTTATGGATGTCGTAGCAAGCGACTAGGACAAGTACAAAAACGTACGTTCGAAATTCTTGATAGATGCTTGTCTGAAATTTTGCAAAATAATTAAACAGCATGTATCACTTACATGCTGACTAAAGATGTTCGTATTGATTATTAAGGCAATGGTTGTAAGTATATATATTCCCACTAAAAATACATACACCTCTACAAAAAGAGGCATTATTCGACAATTTTAACAGTACGCCTTAAAAATATAAATACAACACTAAAAAACTAGTGGCAAATAAGTATATAAAAATATATATATGTATATCTTTCGTTCTACATTAAACCAGTCAATGATATGAGAAATGAACTATTGTTCTTATAGTTATATATTTATGAGTTGTAAAAGGTATCACGTTTTTTTGCTAATATGTGAAGGAAATCTTTAAATATTTGACAAACATATAAGTAAGCTATCAACTTTTAGATCAAAGGAATATCAATTTTATTTTAGAGATGTTTTTTAATTTCATTTAAATATATATTGTATAGAAAGTTAAATCGCTATAAAAGTAAATAAAATTATGACAGTTTGGCAAAATGGAGTTGATGCGAAAGTTGATATCGTGGTTTAAAAAATGTTTTCGAAATGTTTTAGCATATTTATTTTATAAAACATAAAATAGTTTACATAAAGGTTTAGTGCAGTTCATTCAAAAAAAATAATAATACAATTATTAAGAAAAAAAAAACTATCTTTATTTTTAACGGTGTTAGATTGAACGATGTAACAATTATCTAAATCTTGCTCAACCAACTTTTACATCAACTATTAAATATTTTCCGGAATCATGGTGTAAAAGACAATAAGTTCAACACACTTAGAAGCCCACACGACCAACTTTTGCATCAACTATTTCCAGGGAATTTGTATTATAGCTGATTTTTAACTTTAGCATTGCATTATTCTATTTATAAATATAAATAATACAGGTATTAAACTTTTATTTTATTTCGGCATTTAAAACCTGTATTATTTATTAATAGTATAATTAATGCTATAGTTTTAAGTTACCACGATAACTTTCCCTTCAACTATAAGTATATAAAATTTACGGACACCTAAATTATTGCATTATCGAAGTTATATTTCTTATTTTTCATTTTACCGGTAACAATAGTTATTAACGACCAACTTTCGCTCCAACTATATAACGTTTTCAGTTAATTTCTTGCATTTAATAGTTATGCATACTTCTAAATATTACATAGTTTTTCACGACCAACTTTCGCTCCAACTATATAACGTTTTGCAGTTAATTTCTTGCATTTAATTGTTATCCATACTTCTAACTATTACATAGTTTTCCACGACCAACTTTCGCTCCAACTATATAACGTTTTCGGGTAATTTTCGTTATATTTTTAGTAGTTATTCGGTTTGACTCTCTCAACGTAGTTGGCTGGTAACATTCCAGTATGGCCCGTGCGCAAGACCTGGCCGGTCATCCAGCCCTCGTCAATCGCAGTCACGTTTGATATGTAGTCTCCTTCGCGGAATGATACCTGGACAAAAAAAAACGTATAATCATGTCTGTGCCCCTGTAAGGGTAGACAGCCAACGGTCATCAAAAGACTGAAAGGCCAGGATCAGCTGTTTTGGTTAAATGATAGAATTGAGATTCAAATAGTGACAGATTGCTAGTCCATCGGCTAAAAGAGGAATCTCAAGTCTATAAGCATATCCCTTGTCGCATTTTAAGATTCTAAAGTGCCCGAAACCACACCGTAAGAATAGAATAGAATAGATTTATTTTCAAAATTGGAAACAAGGTATCACTTATTGACGTCACATAAAACTACTACCGCTTCCAAAGCGTATGTGTAGAAGAAGCGGCGGAACAAACTACCCTGCAGCATTTTCATCGGACGTCAATTAACAAATATAGATCTCTTAAATCTAAATAAAATTAGTAGTAGTTAAGTAAATAAAATTATTTATATTAATTCATTCATACATACTTCGTCACTGTCGTTCGCCTCGTAATCATACATTGCTACGAACACAACCTGAAAATGAAAATAAAATTAAATAAATTGTCATTTTCATTTCAATTTAAGTAGGTACCTACTTAAAAAGTTACCATCTTGAAATAACTTTCATACATACGGTCACGTCTATATCCCTTGAGGGGTAGACAGAGCCAACAGTCTTGAAAAGACTGAATGGCCACGTTCAGCTATTCGGCTTAATGATAGAATTGAGATTCAAATAGTGACAGGTTGCTAGCTCATCGCCTACAAGAAGAATCCAAGTTTATAAGGTTATCCCTTAGTCGCCTTTACAACATCCATTGCAAAAAGATGGAGTAGTCTTCTTATTTTCTATTGGTGCTGGTAACCACACGGTGGTGCATACATAGCTTATAATAACCCGTAATTCAATTCTATCATTAAGCCAAATAACTAAACGTGGCCATTCAGTCTTTTCAAGACTGTTGGCTCTGTCTACCCCGCAAGGGGTATAGACGTGACCATATGTATGTTTTTTTTTTTTGACAAATTACACAGATCGAGTTAGCCTCGAATTAAGTTCGAGACTTGTGTTACGAGATACTAACTCAACGATCCTATATTTAATAATAAATACTTATGTATATAGATAAACATCCAAGACCCAGGCCAATCAGAAAAAGTTCATTTCTCATCATGCCCTGGCCGGGATTCGAACCCGGGACCTCCGGTGTCACAGACAAGCGTACTACCGCTGCGCCACAGAGGCCGCCATGTATGTATGTAACCCGTAATAAAGCAATTTTTTTTAACAAGAATCCCAAGTTTATCAGCCCTAATAATCCATGTGACGTCCTGGTGAAGGGTCAGGTCAAAAGTGCCCGAAACCGCCGAGCTTGCATGAAGAGAGTTATGAATGTGGATGAAGCAAAGGAAGTATGCAGGGATCGTGGCAAGTGGAAAGAGGTAGTCTCTGCCTACCCCTCCGGGAAAGAGGCGTGAGTTTATGTATGTATGTATGTATGTATAATCCATGTTAAGGCCTCACCTGCTGGTTGGACTGATGATTGGTGGGCGGCTGTTCCGCAGCCAGCGGATCCATGTCGGTGACGCGGCCGATCTGCCGGCCCTGCTGCTGTTGGGATTGGTGAGATCCTGACGAACATACATACAGACATTTTGTTTGTGCCTCGATAGTAGCCTAAATAGATAAATGCTTTTAAAATCTTCTATTTTAAAAGCATATATTTAAAATCTTCTATTTTAAAAGCATATATTTAAAATCTTCTATTTTAAAAGCATTTATCTATTCGTAATGAAGTTATAATATTTGCAATTTATTATTAGTTTGAATATTCACAATCTTTAATGTAATTTGCTTTATATTGTTTACTTTGTTAATGTATTTATAGATTGTAGAGAAAAATAAAGTTTTTTTTAATTTTTGAATATTGGAATTAACAGAGGCTCTTAAGGTTAGAAAAAATCGTGAGGAAACCAGCACATTCAGGCAACTGGATGTGTGACCATGATCAATCCAATACGGGTCAGGTTCCCCTGCAAAGGTTGCGGAGGTCAGACGGGAGTCTCTTCGTGTAGAAACCTGACTCACCCAATCCAGGATCCATGGTCAAAGGCATACCGCGGACCCTTCTTCAAACTGATGAAGAAGCTGTCAGGACTAAAGCGAGTCGAAAGGAAAACAAAATAATAATCATAAAGTGTTTGAATTTATTTGTTTGCAACTCAAAATTTTCCCAATTTTGATGCTTTTTGGGAGAAAGATATACTATACCTTCAGGAATAAATATATTAAATTAAATATTATAATAGAGTTTTTTTTTGTCATTATTTTCCAAGGCCAAAGTCAACATAGAAACATATTTTAAAGAGGATTGTACTGATTTGGTCCAGTTCTTGGTTTTGGGCTCAAGATTTCCCTCTTATTCATCAGTCAACTTCTATCAATCAATCATACATTTATTTGTAAAAAACATACGGTCGATTTGAGAAGCTGTTTCTTCTTTAAAGTCGGTTAAAAACATGGTGTTTTAAAATGTACAGTTAAGATCTATGTCTTATTTTGTGTGAAAATAATTTCCACGTCAGTGTTTCCAAACCATGACGAATGAAGAAAAACAATGATGATGGAGTTATGAAACATAAAATGTATGAAAAATGGAAACATAAAGCTTTTCAATGCTTAATGTCATTTTTTTAAAATGTTCCCTTTTTAACATTAACTGGTAATTGATATTCATAGTATTTGCCAGATCAGACCAGCGGTATAATATACAAGTAAATAAATAAATATATACGGGACAAATTACACATATTGAGTTAACCTCGAAGTTAGTTCGAGACTTGCGTTACGAGATGCCAACTCAACGACACTAAATTTTATAATATTGTACTGAATTTCTCTATAGTTCAAGTTCTATTCTCACTTCTTCCTACATAAATATATAACTAAACAATAAGAAAATGGCATTAAGCACAACAATTTGCAGTACCTACCTCTCTTTCCACCGGTGCTATTATAGATGAGTGTAGCGGACGACCTTTGAGTGTTAGGAGGCATCCTGGGCCCATCGCTCACCGGATCGTAATCCTGAATCCTGCCTATCTTCGGCTGAGCAGTTTGATAATTCTGATACCCGTATCCGTACTGATTCTGATACTCGTCATATTGGTATTGGTTTTGGTTGTACTCTTCGTGGTTCTTGTACTGGTTCTGGTATTGACGGGGCTGCTGGTGGCTCTGGTTCTGGTGGTGAGTTTGGCTCTGATGGTGGTGAGTTTGGCTCTGGTGGTGGTGAGTTTGGCTCTGATGGTGGTGAGTTTGGCTCTGGTGGTGGTGAGTTTGGCTCTGGTGGTTTGATTGGTTCTGCGGTTGGGTGTGTGGCTGTGGTGCCTGGGCGGGGGTCTGGTAGTGGTTCTTTTGGGGCAAGCTCGGCGGCGCTGGTGGTAGCATCTCCGTGGCGTAACTCTCGATTTGATGTTGGTAGTCGGTTGGCACATCTTGAAACATTAGCGGTTGTGAGGATGGACGGACAATGATTACACGGTTTTGGTGTTGTTTTGCAGTGTTCAACAGTTTAAAGAACAAATGAAATAACTGATTATGTATGCCATTTTTTTTAAACTCCTCGGTCGGTTACTTATCAAATACAGGGTGACATTTAAAACAACTGCATCCTTTTAAACATAGACAATACCCATGCTTCTGAGCCGTTTGAGCCTATTTTTATTTAAATTAAACGTCATCATTTTCACATTAAAAAAACCCTCAAAAACTACGTCACACGCTCTAATACAGACCAATACTACAAAAAGAAATTAAAACTAAACATGTAAATAAATGTCTGAAAAATAAATTATTTTTCTAGTATCAAGATCAAGTAAAGTACAGAGTTGTCGAGATCGCTCAGCTGAATGAATTGTGTCGTTGACCTCTGAATCTTACGCATCGCTTTTCCGCCGGCCGGGGTGATATGACGTATTTAGGATCGTGGATTTTGATACTTTTATTTTTTTTCGTTCTTTCTGAAATATGAACCGATAATTTTCTTTTAACGTTTTTTAATATTCTTTAGATGAGTAAACTTAACAGATAAATTTAGTTGCACTAAACGTCACCCTGTATATATTTTATTTATATTTAAAAAAGTTTACAAGTAAAGAATATGTTTGATTTGTACGTGTTATATTTATAATGTCAGTGCTAAAAAATACACGAATATTTCACCAAAACAACACCAGATCAATCTATTTTCCAGCACACAAATAGTTAGCAACAATAAACAAACACACAAATGGCCATCAGAGAATGATTTATTGTTACACTTTGCGAAAAAAATAGATAATAAAAAAATCCACTAAACAACTACATATTCACGTCTTTGTCCCTTATAGGGCTGACAGAGGCAGCAATCTCGAAAAGACTGGATTGCCTCGTTCAGATGTATAGCTTAATAAATATAAATATATACGGGACAAATTACACTGATTGAGTTAGCCTCGAAGTAAGTTCGAAACTTGTGTTACGAGATACTAACTTAACGATACTATATTTTATAATAAATACTTATATTGATAAACATCCAAGACCCAGGACAATCAGAAAAAGTTCTTTTCTCATCATGCCTTGACCGGGATTCGAACCCGGGACCTCCAGTGTCATAGACAAGCGTACTACCGCTGAGCCACAGAGGCCGTCAAACTTAATGATTCCATGTATAACTAAGGGATAGGGTTACAAACTTGAGATTCTTTTTTAGGCGATGGGCTAGCAACCTAATAAGGCAGACAGAATCTCAAAAATACTGGATTGCCTCGTTCTGATGTATGGCTTGGTGATAGAATTGAGATTCAAATAGTGACAGGCTACTAGCCCATCGCCAACAAGGAGAAGAATCCCAAAGTTCCTTTGATTGACTTTTACAATCTGCACGGTTTCTCCTTGCCTGCCAGACTACTATTATAGGATTTAAACGCTATAATAGTTCAGCCAAACAGCTGAACGTGGCCTTTCAGTCATTTTAAGACTGTTCGCTCTGTCTACCCCGTAAGGGATATAGACGTGATGATATGTATTTATGTATGTATGTAATAATGTAATGCTTAGACATATTTCGAAATTACAAAAAAAACCCAGGCGTGAATAACCTTTTTTTATTTAGAGCACTAACAAAACGAACAATACGAATTTACAACATATTTTCCGCAAAGTGTAACGTCAGAAGTTCACATTATTAACAATGACAAACAAACACAATAACAGTGCAATGATGAGTTGTCGATGATAAGCTGTTATCATCTCCATCGCTTCAATTATAAGGTCTGTTTTTCTTTGAAGTGTGCTGATGCATAAATGTTTTTTGTCCCAGAAAGATGATTAAATACTTTTTAAAATTTTTGATGTTTATGTATGAATAATAAATAAAATACCAACAACGTGATTATTGTTGCAATATCTATATAAAATTTAGGTATTTCAAGAAAACTTTGTCTGTATAATAGGTACCTCTCGATGTAGTATGTAGTATATTGATTAATAATTTAATACCTGATTTTTAGAGCGAAATCATATATTTAATAGCGATACTGGCTTAGAAAAAGTATTTCTGCAAAATTGTTATCAATACACGATATCGTTCTCGAAATACCGGTATTTTTAAACTAAAAGGAATTTTCAGAAAAATAAGTTAAGTTTTTCCACCGAATAATAAACTGTATAAACTAATATTAAATTAACATAATATTTATCAGCATTGCCATTCAAAATGGCAATTCTGCCAGCCTTCTGGGCACACTCGCGCAGACTGGTGCTATGCAGGGGTATGTAACATTTGTAAATTTAACATAATCTCACCAACAAGCTCTCCGTTCTCGTTGATCTGCCTCTGTTTCTCCATCTGCGCCTTCTTCTCCAGGTCGCCGTGGTACGCGACGTTGCTTATGATCTTGGTGTTGGCTTTGATTCTCAGTGTTTCTGGATCATCTGCCACCTGTAATATGAGATGTTGTCATTAATACATACATATTATCACCGGGTAGACAGAGCAGTACACCGGGTAGTCTAGCACGTTTAGCAGTTTGACTTAATGATAGAATTGAGATTCAAATAGTGACAGGTTGCTAACCCACTGCCTAAAAGAATATATCTAGTTTAAAGTCTATCCCTTAGTCGACTTGTACGACGATATGAAGTAAAGATAATATAAAATTTTAATCGCTCTACTGCAACATCACGTCGCGTCCCGTCCAATGTTAATTGACCCTTATAGAACAAAGAACTCAAGTTTCGCACCTGTGTGAATTTGCCCTTGCTTTTCTCAAAGTCCGCGTGGTATTTGACGTTGCTCTGAATCTTCGTATTCTCCGCTATCCGTTTCAGTTCCGGCGTCTCCGCCATTGTGGTGTGCTTCGCTTTCGGAACATGCCTGGAATTGAGAAAGAAATTTGTAATATTTTATGAATAAATGTTATTTTGCGAAGGGCTTCGCTCACTCTTGTGGAAACGTACAAATAAATATAAACGTTCGGGAATAAATTGGCTAGACGACGGGCAAAGTTGCATCAAAAATCAAATAAAATTAAATTACAGTACGTACAGAGGCGAAGATAACTTTTATACCATATATAACCCGAAATTGAAATATACTAAGGGATAAGCTTACAAACTTGGGATTCTTTTTTAGGCGATGGGCTAGCAACATGTCACTATTTGAATCTCAATTCTATCATTAAGCCAAATAGCTGAACATGGCCTGTCAGTCTTTTCATGACTTATCCTACTTTATCTCCCTCAGATATGGTTACTGTTCGGTTCCCAGAAGAATACGGATATAACGACGAAATAATTATTTGGTTCCAAATTTTTTTATGTGATAATGACACCAGAATATCTACTTTATTCAGAGTCTCAATTCATCATTACATACATACCATCACACATGCAGAGACTATGGAATTCCACTTGCTACGATTCTTACAGACCTCTCCCGCTTCCTCTACACTCATTACTCTTTTCATGCATATTCGACGATTACGGGCACTCCTAACACCTCCCTTTTTCAAGACATTCGAAATTTGGTCCTTGAAAGTTGAAATCATTATTACCTACGACAAAATATTACCGGCCATTTGAGTGTCACAATAGCACACTTGAATCACCAGACAACGCAATTTAATAGCAATAATGATAATGATATTGCTATAACAATGATACGATGGTTATCAGCTGAGAATTAGACTATTGTATGAGGCTATAACTCATTAACAAATGGCTTTAGAACTGTTTGTATGTTATTTTGTTTCTGGGTTCCGCAAAACTAACTCTTGGACTTTAAGATGTTTTAAGTTCTATCGATTTTTTTTACTTATTTCTTACTGTATTAATAAATCTTATATTAATTAATCTTATGAATTGAATAAATCTGCTCGTGTTAAAACAAAATTTTCATTTAATAATGATTTACCATAGGAGTTTTCAGAAAAAAAAAGTTAGTTATTTTACACCGAATAATTAGCATTGCCATTCAAAATGGCAGTGATGTCTTCTAGGCACACTCCCGCAGGCTGATGCTATGCAGGGACTGCAAAATTTATAAATTTAATATTAGTTTGTAATCATTAGTTTATTAAGATATTGTATGTTACTCACACATTTGTCTTTGAAGTTAACATATAAATTGTGAAATTATATCTCACATAAGGAACCATAAAAGGCTTTTATTCTCCACGGCAATTTAGCCTTGTCGCAGAACGATTTAAATACTTTCACACGACCATATGATAATGAATAGAAAGATCAATTTGATAACATCTAGGTCATAGTCTGTTAAGACATTTTTATTAGTCTATATGCAAAACCTGAATCCCGAGAATTATCTTACTTTTGATAATATTATAAACTAGAGAGCGCCTGCGACTTTGCTCGCATAAAAATAATAATGTGTGGTCTACCAGACCACATCTTTCCACTTACCACGATCCCTGCATACTTCCTTCGCTCCATCCACATTCATAACTCTCTTCATTCAAGCATGCTAGAAGTTCTCTGATTTATCAAAATCAGCAAATAACGTTCTTCGATTTAGCAAAATCGTATCATTTGATTTTGAGTCCATTCATTACAAACAAAACCACAACAGCCCAAACACACGAATATTTTCTCTTTTTAATATAAGTAAGTATGAGTTAAAACACTGCAAGGTTGGTAAACATACTATCATCAATGTTAAGTGCAATTAGCGCATTTTGTCACGCACACAGGAAAACGGTCGCGTGACTGTCATCGAAAGTGTCCGATGCGGTAACTGGCGCGAAAATATTTGACTTTTATTTTTTTTTCTTTATTTTTTTTTGTGGAGAATGAAGTTTCCCTGGTCATTAGTTTTGCGTGACAGCTGTTTGGGTCTTTTTTGTGGTGTACTGGCCGTATGCGTTGGGTTTTATTTTATTTATGGCAACACATGATACACAGAATAAAATAATAGCTTTTGTTAATATTTTTAAAAGATTAGCTTTGACTGTGAATAATATACATACATACATACATAAAATCACGCCTCTTTCCCGGAGGGGTAGGCAGAGACTACCTCTTTCCACTTGCCACGATCTCTGCATACTTCTTTCGCTTCGTCCACATTCATAACTCTCTTCATACAAGCTCGGCGGTTTCGGGTACTTTTGACCTGACCCTTTACCAGGACGTCCTTAATTTGATCAAGATACGTTCGTCTAGGTCTTCCCACTCCGACCTTTCCCTCCACACTCTCCTTGTATATCTGCTTAGTCAACCTGCTTTCATTCATCCTCTCCACATGACCGAACCATCTTAACATACCCTTTTCTATTCCTGTAACTACATCTTCTTTCACATCACAACATTCCCTTATCACGCTGTTCCTTATCCTGTCACTCAATTTCACACCCATCATACTCCTTAACGCTCTCATTTCCACTGCATTTATTCTGCTTTCATGCTTCTTTTGCCATACCCAACTTTCACTCCCATACATTAATGTCGGGACCAACACGCCCCTGTGCACAGCCAGTCGAGCCTTTTTGGATAGTTTCTGGCTGCTCATAAAGGCATGCAAAGCTCCATTCACCATGTTCCCCGCGTTCACTCTCCTTTCAATATCACTATCATACTTGCCATCTGATGTAAACTTTGATCCTAGATATACAAACTCTTTCACTTGCTCCACTTTTTCTCCTCCAATCAAAATATTACATGCTGTCATTTCTTTCTCCATTTCAAAAACCAGTGTTTTAGTTTTACTTACGTTCACTTTCATTCCTTTCTCTTTTAAAGCTTCATGCATACAGTTTACCATCTCCTGTAACTCCTCCGCTGATGACGCCAGTATAACCTGATCGTCGGCATAGAGCAGACATTTGACGAGTAACTCATTCATCCTTAATCCACTTTTAGACTCTTTCAAATCTGTCAAGCAGCTATCCATAAATAGGTTGAACAGCCACGGTGACGCAACACATCCTTGCCTAACGCCTTTCTCAATCTTAAACCACTCAGTGTGCGCTCCGTTTATCCTGACACAAGCACTCGAATCCTCATATAAGGATTTCAGTGCTCGTATTAAGAGACTGCTCACCCCATGCATAGAAAGTGCTGACCACAATTCATTCCTCTCAACTCTGTCATAGGCCTTTTCCAGATCTACGAATGTGCAATAGACTTTTTGACTCTTGGCCAAAAACTTTTCGGCTATGCACCGCAAGGAAAAGACCTGATCAGTACATCCCATTCCCTTTCGAAATCCCGCTTGAGCATCCCATATTTTGTCATCAGTTTCATTCCTGACTCTATTAATCAATACCTTAGCATACAATTTGCCGACGACGCTAAGCAGGCTTATACCACGATAATTTTTGCAGTCCAGCTGTGACCCTTTTCCTTTGTAAAGTGGCACGATAACAGCCTTACACCAATCTTTTGGTACTCGGCCGCTTCTC
Organism: Amyelois transitella; assembly: GCF_032362555.1. Taxonomy (NCBI): domain Eukaryota; kingdom Metazoa; phylum Arthropoda; class Insecta; order Lepidoptera; family Pyralidae; genus Amyelois; species Amyelois transitella. The sequence goes on along the minus strand of NC_083532.1, from coordinate 3,817,916 downwards.
CAACACAAATTGAAAAGGCAGTACAACTGACTAGCTACTACGCCTTTTCCTGCTTTAAGCATCTCGACCGACACTCTATCACACCCAGCAGCCTTTCCCGCTTTCATACTCTTAAGTGCTTCCACAATTTCGAACATTTCAATTTCGCCTTCCATCTCATTCTCTTTTTCTTCGCTATAGCAGAAATCTTTCTTATTTCCTTCCTTTTTTTCAAATAAACTTTCAAAATAGTCCTTCCATATCTTTAGTACACATTCTTCTCCTTTCACAACGCTACCATCCTGGCATCTGATCCTAGTCAGCTCTCTGGTTATAGTATTTCCTCGGGCTGACCTTACGGATTTCCAGAATACTTTCAGATTTGACTGAAAGTCTTCTGATAGCCTTTTATCAAAATCCTCTTTATACTCTTCTTTCTTTCTAATCACAGCTTTCTTAACCAAATCTTTCATTTTCTTATATTCCTTACGTGCTTCATTCACATCTTCATCTATAACCTCTTGCATTCTTAAGTTAGCTTTTGCTGCTAACAAATCCAGCCATGCTTTCTTCTTTAATCGCACAAGTTCTTGCACATCTTTACTCATCCACGCATTTTTGTGATTTTTTCCTTTCCTTCTTCTACTTACACCACACACTTCAACAGCTACTTTCACAATTCTTTCTTTAAATTCCTTCCATCCATCTTCAATATCGCTCATTTCCTCTAAATCTTCAAATTCATCCTTCAGTCTATTAATATACTTCTTACCTACATCCATATCTTGCAAATTTTCTACTTTTACTCTTTCCAAAGCGCTGGTTTGCTCCCTTACCCTGTGCCGCCAGCGATTGAAGATACCCCTTATCCGGGATATCACCAGTAAATGGTCCGAGTCAATGCCAGCACCGCGATATGCACGGGTATCCAGCACTTTGTTCTTCAATCTTTCATCTACAATCACAAAGTCTATCATACTTTTTAAAATACCTTCCACTCTTGTGTAGGTGTGGATCTTTTTATGTTGAAACATTGAGTTCGACACAAAAAGATCCCACTCTAGACAAATTTCTAATACACTTCTTCCATTATCATTCACCTTTTCGTCACCAAACGCACCAAGCACCTTCTCATATCCATCACGCTTTACACCCACCCATCCATTAAAATCACCTAACATAATAATCTTCTCATTTGGCTTGGTAACTTTCAATACTTCTCTTACACTATTCCAGAACTCCTCGTTTTCGCTTTTTGCTGATGTTGTACCCCTCGAACCCACATCCCAAGGTGCATAAACACCTAGAACGAAGATCCGAGTGATTCCAACTTTCAGCCTAATCCATAGAAGACGAGGGCTGACACACTCATACTCATTCACGCACTCAGCCATTCGTGCAGAAAGAATTAGACCGACCCCTTGACAGCCTCGGCTGGTACTGGAAATTCCAGACCAATACGCCGTGTAAGGGCCGTGCTGCGTCGCGTCGCATCCTTTCCGCTTCGTTTCATTCACGCACAACACATCCAAACGTCTTTCATCCATCATCTGGCATACTTCCTCAATCTTATCCTTCATTCCTCCTCTTACATTCATCGTCGCAAAGCGGCTTTCAGCAGACCGCATACCGCTCCCGCCGGGAACGAGACGTGATGGGGTGCGGATACCATCGCCGCCATTTAGGTGCTCTTTTAAAAAATTTGCATCCATGCGATTCCCACGAGACGCAAGGGAACAATTTTGTCCGCCCCAGCAGAGCCCCGCATGCCAGGGTAAGGCTAGCCATTACCTGGGGGTCGCCCAACCCCATGGCGGAAGTGGCACGCTCGAGACTAGGCTCGCCCCTAGCCATGTATCCATCGGCGCGGCAGACCTTAGATTGGTGAATAATATAAACAATTATATAATTGGATAAAGTGTGTAAACAGGAATCAAACAGAAAAATATGTTATCTATCCCCTCCTGGTAGGCGTGAAATTACATTGACTATTGAATTTTCACCAGCATCAAATGGCTTTCAAATAGTTATTTAAATTTCAAAATCACAATTTCATCATTAAGCCATCCAGGCTTCATGTTTTAATGACTATCGTCTCTATATCCCCATACTAAGGACACGAGAAAAAAAAACAAATTACATATCATCAAACTGTCGTCACGATGTACGGATTATTTAAATTCGCGCTTCATTCATGGTTCATTCACATTCCAAATTCAAATCGCTTTCCACGAAACAATTTGTCACCTTATTCCTTTGCTATAAGGCTGTTTACCAAGCGGGAACTAATTGTAATGCATAGTGCATACTTGAGATTCAATCGAAGTTATGTCACAGCGTGAATGAAAGTTGATATCTGTATAAGGGTATGTTTACATTGTGTAATACCGGTGATATGTTTTGATTGGTAAAGGAAGTCAGTGTGTCAGAAGATTCTTGACAAAAATGGAAGGTCAACTATATCCATGCCATAATTGTAATATTGTGTCGTGTGGTTCCCAGCACCTATATAAGAATAGGACCACTCCATCACTTTCCCATGGCTGTGACCCTTTAACTCTGTATCGAATATTCGTGGTATGACAAAATACGTTGAGATAAGTCCCTCAAGCGACCGCGAAGGATATATCCCTTGCGGGGTAGAAAGAGCCAGCAGTCTTGAAAGACTGATAGTTAACGTTCAGCTGTTAGGTCTCGATGACAAAATTGAACTTCAAACAGTGACAGGATGTTAGCCCTGCCTGTATTGCCAACAAGAAGAATCTGAAGTTTATAAGCCTATCCCTTAGTTGCCTTTAACGAAATCACAGTTAAGAATAATAACGCCTTTGATATGACTAGGTCACGGTTAAAATTTAAGACCTATATTTGCTAATTGATGTCCGGGGAAAATGCTGCAGTGTAGTTTGTTCCGCCGCTTACACTTGCGGTTTGGAACCGGTAGTAGTTATTAATACTTAAGTTATGTTGACGTCATCAAGCTATACTTTGTATCCTATTTAAGGCGAAGTTAAGGTCATAACATTTTCTATGTGCCCCAATGAACATTTAGCACATCTTAAATCTTGGCATTATTGGCAAATCTTATCTTACAAGGACTGTCCAAGCTGACAGCCGACTAGAACAATGCGTTTTATCTAGGTCACCTGCACCGCATGACTTTAAATGGCAATAATTATTTTTAATGCTAGGCAGCATAAGGCTACGTGTGTCATTTTATGTGTCATGACTTTGGTGGAAGCATAATTCTTTTAATACATACACATAGTCACGTCTATATCCCTTGTAGAGTAAAAAAAAATTCAAAATTCAAAATTTTTATTCATTACTATATGATACTATATATCGCTTAACAATTGTCAAAACGTATGGTTTAACAACATTGGTTGACGTCAAATAAATTACTTAAAAACTAAGTTTACTGCCGCTTCCAAGGCGTCAGTGCAGAAGAAGCGGTAACAAACTGCACTGCAGCATTTTATTCAACAACGTCAACTTCACAATATTAAGACAGAGACAGCCAGCAGTCTTAAAAAGACTGAAAGGCCACGTTTAGTTGTATGGCTTAATGATGGAATTGAGATACAAATAGTGACAGGTTGCTAGCCCAAGGCCTTCAAGAAGAATCCCAAGCATATTTTTGCCCTCAGATTTAAGTGTGTGTGTGGCGGTAAGCAAGATGGGTCCTAAAGGGTCGCACGCGAGGTCAAATAGTGCCTATTCACTGTAGGCTTGACTTAAAAATCCCTAAGTTATAAGTAGTCGCCTTTTACGTCATCCATAGGAAATATATGGAGTGGTCTTATCCTAAAGTACCGATAACCATACGATACCATAATAATTAATCCTACTAATATTATAAATACGAAAGTCTGTGAGTCAGTATGGATGTTCGTAAGTCTTTCACGCAAAAACTACTGAAGAGATTACGATGAAATTTCGTATATAGGTAGCTAAGCACTCCGAATAACATATACGCTTTTATCCCGGATTTCGCGCGGGATTGATAGGGGATTCAATGCGGACGGAGTCGAGGGCGGCCTCCAGTACATACATACATAAAAATCACGTCTTTTTCCCGGAGGGGTAGACTTAATACTTACGCTTCGCAATAAGGAAGTTTCCCGTATCCCTTGTACGTCCTCATGTTCAGTGTCATACCGCATTCTTGGCACTTGAAGCAGCCTTTATGCCACACCTGGAACAAACAATATGTGCAATTAGAAATTAAATCGATAGTCTCAAATCTATCGGTAAGCCTAGCAGCTGAACGTGGCCTATCAGTGTTTTCAAGACTGTTGGCTCTGTCTTCCCCGCCAGGGATATAGACGTGGTTATGTGTGTGTATGTATGCAGATTTTAATACACAATATAAATATGACATCAGCATACAATGCGGCCATGCCCACAGCGAGCAGCGTTGGATACGCGTAGAATTGGTGTCCAAAAATTCTAAAACTATATCCACTATTTTGATTTTTTTTAATAGTGAGTTTGATGTTTTTTAAAAGTTGAGCGTGTTCATAATTAACTATGTCTTAAAATATGAAACGCGATTTACCATACACCCTGTATAATCCATTGACAAGCCAGAGACAAAGTAAAGAGAGCTAGCAGTCTTGAAAATACTGAAGGCCATATTCAGCTGTACTGAAATAGTTACAGGTTGCTATCCCATCGCCTACTAGAAGAATCCCAATTTTATGATAGGAAAGATAATGGTGATGTAAGTGAGTGGGTGAGAGAAGGAGTGGTCCTATTATAAACTGCCGGAAACCACACGGCATACCGAATTTCATTCGAATCGGTCGTGCCGTTTAGGTGTGAAAGCGGAACAGACAGACATACAGACTTATTAGTATAGGATGCCACAGCTGCTTTTCTATTCTATTATAGATTGATAAAGTCTACCTAAAAAGAGGCTATACTTGAGATTATGAAAGACCCTGTAGCGGGTGCGATGATTCGGCTCGACCACCATCAAAGGAAAGATCGTCCGCCTGGCTAGGTATTATGCCTGGGGAACCGCGGCTCTGACGATGTTGTATCAGAAGTTGTATATATGCTCCAATCCGTGAAATCTTTGCTTGCGCGATTTAGGTTTTTCGCTGTTTTTGGCGTATAGATATCGCCACAAAACCTGTGACTGTCTGAATCACAAGCCATCCAGTTGAACGTGGCCAATTCAATTCTTTACAAGTGTCGGCCTTGTGTACCCCGTAAAAGTTCGTACATACGAACTTACATAACTTAGTTGGTGAACTCTACCGGAAGTGACGTAACATACAAATTGGTTTATTTTTATGTGAGTAAATAAAAGTTACATTGCAAGTTACATTAAAAGTTTATGTTAAATATAGACGTGACTCCGTATTGTAGTACTCCGTTTGCGTTGTAGTTTTAATTCCTCACGGGGTAGACAGAGTCAACAATAAAAAAAAACCTTATGTTAGTTTTTATTGTATTGCCGTGTGGTTCCCGGCACCAATAGAAAAAAGAATAGGACCACTCCATCTCTTTCCCATAGATGTCGTAAAAGGCGACTAAGGGGTAGGCTTATAAACTTGGGATTCTTCTTTTAGGCGATGGGTTAGCAACCTGTCACTATTTGAATCTCAATTCTATCTTAAAGCCAAACAGCTGAACGTGGCCTATTAGTCTTTACAAGACTGTGGCTCTGTCTTCCCCACAAGGGATATAGACGTGATCATATGTATGTACGTTTTAGGTAAAATTTAAGTACATAAGTTTTATTTTATTAAAAGTTTATGTTAGATAAGGCTCTGTCTTCCCCACAAGGGATATAGACGTGATCATATGTATGTACGTTTTAGGTAAAATTTAAGTACTTACATAAGTTTTATTTTATTAAAAGTTTATGTTAGATAAGGCTCTGTCTTCCCCACAAGGGATATAGTCGTGATCATATGTATGTACGTTTTAGGTAAAATTTAAGTAGGTACATAAGTTTTATTTTATTAAAAGTTTATGTTAGATAAAGACGTGACTCCGTTTTCCCGTTTGTGTTGTAGTTTTAATCCCTCACGGGGTAGACAGAGCCAAGTATAATAAAAAAAAAACCTATGTTCGTTTTTAAACTGTTTCTGACCCATCTCAATGGACGGACGGACTGCCCTACATATAGGATTGGACACGGATGTTCATTATTCGTGTAGGATTTGTATGTGTATGACCGTGCCTGACTCAACCAATGACACAGTTCAATTGTGTGGAACTGGAATACGCGTTCTGGGAATATTGGAATCATCTATCATCATAAATTATTCTGGTCTTTTATAAAATCTAATAGACATGGTTCGAACTCTTTGCCTTCAACCATGTATCTTGAAGATCAATCAGCTGATACTAGTGATGATATTTCCAATCTTTTTGCTACATATTTCCATTCTAATTTTCAAGACAATTCCACTGATTCTTCAAATTCTGTTCCTGCTGGTCATTTGCATGGATTTAATTTGATCTCGAATATTGAAATTGACACTGATTTTGTTCTCAAATCGTTAACAACTGTTGACATCTCTAAAGGTGCAGGGCCTGACCTGATTGATGCTAAATTTGTTGCTGGCTGTGCTGCTGGTTTATGTCATCCTTTATCGATTCTGTTTAGAAGGTCTATTGTTGAAGGGACTGTGCCTAAAATATGGAAGCAAGCATTTATTACTCCAGTACATAAAAATGGAAGCAAGAGTAATATTAAAAATTATAGACCAATTTCTAAATTATGCATTTTCGTAAAAATTTTTGAGAAAATTATACATGATCAAGTGTACAATGCTTTGGCTTCATCATTTATCGAAGAGCAGCATGGTTTTCTAAGAAAGAGGTCGACTAACTCCAATCTTATTAGTTTTATTGATTATGTTACAGTTAATATGGAATCAGGTGGACAAGTGGACTCTGTGTTCACGGATTTTAGCAAGGCATTCGATCGTATCGATCATGGAATCCTGCTAAAAAAACTTTACTTAGCCGGAATCCATGGAAACCTATTTAGGTGGTTCAGCTCTTATATTGAAAACCGATCCCAAGCCGTAGCTATTAATGGCTCCCTATCTATTTGGAATGTGGTGCCTTCTGGGGTACCTCAAGGCTCATTATTAGGACCCTTACTTTTTAATATTTTCATAAATGATGTGCGCTCCTGCTTCTCAAACTCTCAGGTTCTCCTTTACGCGGATGATATGAAAATTTTCAGTAACATTTCTAGTGTGTCGGATTGTTTACTTCTTCAAGAGGATTTAAATAAATTTGCTGAATATTGCTCTAGTAATAAATTGGACTTAAACATTAATAAATGCTACTATATTTCATTTACCAGAAAGACAAAACCGACGCATTACAATTATTGTTTATTAGGCAATGAACTAAAGAGAGTCGAAGAGATTCGGGACTTAGGTATCATACATGATTCAAAATTAACATACGAAATTCATATCGATCACATAGTTAAAAAGGCCTCTAGATCTTTAGGATTTCTTAAAAGGTCGTGCTCTCAGTTCACTAATGTTAAACTGATAAAAATACTATACTGTGCCCTGGTTCGTAGCTCCCTCGAGTATTGCTCCCAAGTCTGGAATCCTCAGTACAATATATATATTGATAGGCTTGAATCAATCCAAAGAAAATTTTTAAGGTACTTGCAATTTAAAACAAAGTGTTTTGATTCTTACTATAATTCTATGTGTTCAAGGTACCATTTTCTGCCATTATATATTCGCAGACAAACTGCCGATATTATGTTTTTAGTAAAAATTGCTCAAAGCCAGTTAGATACTCCATCTTTATTAAATAAAATTTATTTGAAAGTGCCTACTAGAACTGTTAGGTTGCCCACATTTCTATATGTTCCATATAGTGCATGTAAATATAGACATAACTCTTTCTTTGTCAGATCTGCTATTGAGATAAATAAAATAGCTGCCCACCCAGATCTTGATTTATTCAATTCTAGTGTCAATAAATTTAAAAACACTTTATCTCAGGCATGGTTTAATGGTTCTCTCTCTGCAAGTTAGGTGTTCTCCTTGTGTGATATATCTCTTTTTTTTCTGATTTCTCTCTTTTTTATGTTAGTTTTTTTCCCCCTAAATTTTTCTTTCCTTCTCTTTCAGACAAGCTGCTTAGTTACTCATATGCGAGAACATGTTAATGGTCATTTGTTGTTTATTTCTTTGTTTATCTAGTTATGTAAGACTGTTTGTTCTCCAAATAAAATAAAATAAAATAAATAAAATAAATAAATCTCAACGAGTTACAACTATTATTACGTCTTTATTTATGGTTTTTATACATACATACATACATATAATCACGTCTATATCCCTTGTGGGGAAGACAGAGCCACAGTCTTGTAAAGACTAATAGGCCACGTTCGGCTATTTGGCTTTAAGATAGAATTGAGATTCTAATAGTGACGGGTTGTTAGCCCATTGCCGAAAAGAAGAATTTCAAGTCAGTCTCATCAAGACTGTTGGCTCAGGCTACCCCGCAAGGGATATATACGTGATTTTATGCATGTATGTATATAATAATTGAAAATTCTAACTCCCTCAGTTTTGAAGTCGGCTAAAACACTGTTAGCCGCTCAACACTAGGTACTCGGCGACCTTAGAACGCCATCTGCTGTAATAGGGTCAGGTAACCACTTTCTATGTATTGCAATTGCAATATCATTGCGAATTATATTTATACTATCTGTGCCGGCGACTTTGTCCGCGTGGAATAGTTATTTTGGGCATCATTGAAGCCCTCGAGGATGAATAATGGGTCTACTGGAAGAGATTTCTTTTGAAATAAGTAGCACCTTTGTACTAGAATTACTGTAATAAATGCTTCTGTATATAATTTTTGTGTACATAAATAAATAAATAAATAATTTTCCCAGTTTTTTTTGCATATTTTTCATATGTTTTAAAGTTTACCGTAATTATCTAACGGGGTGCTATAAACCTGCACATTCAGTTAACTGAATGTTTGGTTCCCGGTTCAAGTTGGCACGTGGCCCAGGTGGTATTCGAACCTGAGCCTTTCTGCGCATCATGCACTTTCTGAGCCTATATCATCCTTCTCCGTACTTCACACAAAAGTTCATGGGAGAGGTTTCGACGTGAAAGACAGACAAACAAACACACATTCACAATAATAGTAAGAACGGATTCAACAAACCCAGAGCAACGCCGTTTGACCGTTCTCCGCTCTGTGCGCGCAATCAATACACAATGTAATATTATATTAGTCACCGTCCAATCCCCGTTGAATTAATATAATAATTCAATTTGGCTTGATTGTCATTGTGACCGAACTACAAATTGGTCCTCTAGAGATTCTGAGAAGCGGCTACAACTAACCAAACATACATACGTATATATCACTGCTTTATCCTTAACGGGGTAGACAGAGACAGTACTCTCGTGGATTCAATGTATTCTCTCGTCCATATTCCTATTCTAAGTTTAATTGATATTGTGAAGTTGACGTTGTTGAAGAAAATGCTGCAGTGCAGTTTGTTACCGCTTCTTCTGCACTGACGCCTTGGAAGCGGCAGTAAACTTAGTTTTAAGTAATTTATTTGACGTCAACCAATGTTGTTAAACCATACGATTTGACAATTATTAAGCGAAATGAAGTATGCTATAATAATGAATAAAAAATTTGAATTTGATTAAAACGGATACATCCAACTGTATGGCTAGATAATGGAATTGAGATTCAAATAGTGACAGGTTGCTACCCCATCGCCTACAAGAGGAATGCCAAGTTCATAAGCTCACCTTTAGTCGCCTTTTGTGACATCCACATGAATGATATGGGAGTGGTTCTATTCTTAAATGGCCGGAACCCACACGGCGTCTAATGTGTCAAGCTTCAGGTTTACGATGACCTATACATTTTTAAATAATAATTTTAAGCCAAATAGCTGAGCGTGGCCTATCATTCTTCTCAAGACAGTTGGCTCTGTCTACCCCACAAGGGATATAGACGTGACCATATATATGTATGTATACATTTTTAAGACTCAGTGAACCTCACACAGACCAATATCATTTATCTTTACGTAACGAGCCGTGAAAATTGTGCAACGCGCCGATACCCGCGACTAATTACGTGTTTAACTATAGCTATAATAGTTTTAACGATAATAGTTACGGACCTATAGTTAAAAACGACCAACTAATTGTTAGCCAGTCGATGTGTTAAGATGCATATCTGTATTTTCCGTGTTGCAATTGCATACATACATACATATAATCACGTCTATATCCCTTGCGGGGTAGACAGAGCTAACAGTCTTGAAAATACTGATAGTTCACGTTCAGCTATTTGGCTTTAAGATAGAATTGAGATTCAAATAGTGACAGTTGCTAGCCCATCGCCTAAAAGAAGAATCCCGTTTATAAGCCTATCCCTTAGTTTTTACCTTACGTGTACCTTTTATGAAAACCATGGGAAAGATAAGGAGCGGTCCTATTCTTTTTTTTATTGGTGCCGGGAACAACACGGCACATATTATTATGTTTCTTTTTATCATTACATTACCCTTATTTATTTTGGGAGTTAGAAGCGAAATCTTTGAAACCATTAAACTTAAACGACTTTGTACTTAACTAACTAATTGAGGCTTAATTAAGTTAATGTGGATTCATGTCATTCATAAATTACTTTCGTCATATTAGAAGAAAAATATTGTCATATTTTTAGAAAATTATCAAAGTAAAATCAGTAGTGTGGTTTTAGATTTAAGATTTACACTAATAACGATGATTATTTTTGGCAAAAACATTTCGGACAAAAATATTCACATAAAGGAAAACTAGGTACTTTATATGCGACCGAAGCTGGAGTTTGCACGTAATTCACTTTAATAACATATTTAATTATTTTTAATAGAATATTTCAAAATCACAGACTTTACCAATCTAACTACGTAGGTTATAAATACCTTTAACCAAATATTATAAGGTCGACTTATATTTTTACTACGCTTTTATTTACCAAAATAAATATTCTGCAAAGAAGTTTAACATAAAAAAAAGTGCTGTGACGTCAGACGTCTGGTTATACGCAATACATGGAAAGCGAACGTAATTTTAGACACTGCCGTCACACGGTTCCGTGGTGTAGTGGTTATCACATCTGCTTTACACGCAGAAGGCCGCCAGTTCGATCCTGGCCGGAATCACATCTTTTGCCAGACTCGAATTTTTCCCTTTTTTCTTATTTTTAATACTCAAATATTGTTTATTAATTTTTATTTCAAAATGTTATAGTTTTATAAGTTGCCGATTATTTCCTCATCATCTACAAAAAATCGTGTAATGCTTAATGAACTGTCGGGAAAATGAAGTTTTTTTTTAATTACTTTATTTGCCATTCCATGCATTACCGTTTCTCAAGTGAAGTTAAATAGAAGGACAAAAAAATCGATACTTTGCTTAATGACTTAGGTAGTTAGTTACATAAATTTACATTACATACATACATATGTATATGCTTTTTCGGTCCGATTCTAAATAATTTTGTGTTCCTTTATTGCCCATGGTCCTTTACTTAGGTACTTATTTTATCTATTTTAACCGACTTCGAAAAAGGAAGTATTTAATTTTGGCTAGTAATACCATCTGAGCTCAATGAGCCGTAACCATTCGAACATTGACCTATCACAACTTAAAAAAAACAAATAAGTTCTGGTACTGCTAACTACTTGCTATGGCCAACAACCATTAGTTAGACCATTGACCTACCACAATGTATATAAAAAAGTACGAATTTCTTCTGGTAGGTACACGTCATGGCATGGCCAATGCCTACCTAACCATTCGATGATACCACAAAAAGGAATTTAGGTATTTTAAAATAGGTTTTTGAACTTAACATTCGACCTAAATGTATAGGAAAAAAAAGAATTGCGTCTTCTACATGGCCAGTACCAAACCATTCCGACCATTAACCTAACAAATAAAAAAAATATACATGAATTTTCCATGGCCATCGTGTTGATTTTTTTAATTTGTACCTTATTCGACCTGCCACAAAAAAAAGGTTATTTGTCTTATACATGTTATGGCCAGTGATATAGCAGAAATGCTATGGCCGTTACAACTGTTACCTAATAGAAAGTCCCGCTACGCGGAACTACGTTAGGTAAATTGCGTTACCGCAAAAATAGGATATAAATGTCAACTGATCTAGAAAAATGTTTTTAAGATGGTATGTATTTACCAATAGATAGCGACTTCTCGCGAGTCTAGTTCTTTTATTCATAAGTTCCTAACCTTTGATAAGGCATGTCTTACTAGGGCTTCCAGACGCTCATAAGACTTTTTGATTGTTTGTCCGGCCAATATTTACGGATTCTGCTCCCATGGAGCAAACATAATTTTTAAGCAATTTTTGGTCAATTTTAATAAACAGGTAGTGTTTTATTTTTTAGCAAATCTTTTGCCCGCGATTTGTCCATGTGGAGGTCTTGGTGGGTGTTAGTCAAAATTTTTGCAATAAAAAATAGCCTATGTTGTTCTCCAGGGTCTATCTCATACATACATAACATATAATCACGTATATATCCCTTGCGGGATAGACAGAGGCAACAGTCTTGAAAAGAAAGATTTATTGGCCACATTCAGCTAAATGGCTTTAAGATAGAATTGAGATTCAAATAGTGACAGGTTGCCAGCCCATCTCCTAAAAGGAGAATCCAAAGTATATAAGCCTATCCGTTAGTCGCCTTTTACGATATCTATGGGAAAGACATGGAGTCGTCCCATCCTTTTTTCTATTGGTTCCACAAGGCAATTTGGTGGCTGTAATTTTTAATTCATGCCAATGCTAAAATTGTTATTATTTGAAAAACAGGTTTCCTTATATTGTTTTTTTGCCGCTGGGGAAAACCAGATCGAACTCACTTGTTCAAGGACATTCAATTTTGGACAATTTGTTATGAATGACTTTTGAAATGTTTGACTCATGACATGAGGATGGGTGTGGACCAAAAAAATGTAACATTTCTTCTGATTCAAATTTTCTTCAATCAACTATACTTATTCTTATCATAGACTGGTATCCAATCAAACAAAAATTTCTTCACTTTTTTATAATTTCATTTGACCAATAGCTTCCTGTCCCTGCTTCACACCCCTCTTTTCCAACATTTCAAACAGCATCAAAATCCGTCTACAACTTTTTGAGATTAGCACATAGATACAGACAGAGAAAATATGGTGACTTCATCCAAAATGAATAGCAAAAAGTAAACAAGAATGTAATAATACAATAAAATGCATACATACAATCACGCGTTTATTACACCTTTCCACTTGACACAGAAAAAAAATATCTAATTTTTTTTAAAGAGTTTTTAGTGATCTGATAATGGAAATGGAGTTTACCTAAGTTTACCCAATGGAAATTTATTAGGCAAGGGAACTAAAACTCTATATGTATATCAAATTTGTAGGTTTTTAGATTTGCAGAACCAAGAACTTCATCTAATTGTCATATAAACACCCAATGTTTACCTTCTGGAAGATATTTGGAATACAATTAAGAAAACTGCAAATGAAATGGTTCAGTATTTTTTTTTAAATCAAAATCATTTTGTAGTCTGGACTTTATTAAGTCAGTTAACAACATAGCCATTCAATGTCTACTGATAAAAATCTGCTACACAAGACTTTAATTTCTTTTTTATCACTGATAACTTATCTCATGCTAAGATAAGGTTTAGTAAACAGCCAAATTATAGGTAAAAATAATGAGAACATTACCTAACAAAAAAATTATGAGTTTTTTATCAGGCAGGTTGTAAGGTCAATCGATCACGCACCTCATTGTTATTTTAGCGAAAATTTGTGTAGTTAAGGTATTTACTGTAAACAGCATCATTTGTATTTGAATACAATCAATGTAAAATGTGACAAGGTCGCATTGCTAAAGAAAAGTCTAATTGGGTAAAAGGTCGATGGTATAAAGATATGGCGTTATACCAGTGATATCAGAGGCAATTTATGTAATTTAATGAGTCATTCCTCGGCTCGACGAATTGATGTAAGTACCGGCCTACTGTTACACAGTCGCTAAAAAAGTTAACACCATTCGAATTTAGAACAGGCCTTTGTTGTCGAAGCAACAGAGTCTAAAAGAAAGTTAACATTTTATATCTTTCTGTGTGATCAGAATCAATTTACAGGAAATTAAACTAGTTTACTATGGAATGCAAGAGAAAATTACTTACCTTGTCCAAACATTTCAGCTCCTCTGTCGGATAAACTGTTTTCTCACACCTCGCGCAAGTTTTATTCATGTTGAACGGTTACTACACACTAATAACTATTTTAAGTATAGGCACTGGTATTTCACAGAGCAACACAAATTCCCACGATTCACAAACAAAGTTCTGAAATCACTTTTCGTTAAAAACACTCACGAGCACGATTTTCGTAGCATCCCCGAACGCGCATGCCAAAAAATGACAAATGGCGGCTGCTAGGGTTGCCTGCTTAAGAAATTAAGAGTTTGAGTTGCCAACAAAAACCTTTTACAAAGCGTTGTTTTATTCTTCTTGGTACTTATGTTCTGAAAAAGATTCCATTTATTATTATGATACAAGTATCATAAATACTATGTTTTTAAATTAGGAAGTTGGAAACTGATTTAATTTACTGAAAATGTTGAAAAAGACTAAATAATAAAATAAAACAATCATCAAAATAAAATATAATTTATTAAAATACGTAAATGACTATGAACACAAACATTTCTCTTTTTGAAGTACCGCTAGTGCTTCATTGAAAAGCTGTTTCGACGATTGAATCATATCAGTCAAATGATTATAATCATCTCTCTTTTCTTCCTCAATCATTTTGAGTTTATCTTCCATGATTTTCAATTTCTCTTCACAAAGCTCCAACTTGTATTTTAAATCTTCTTTATCTAAAGAGTCATAGCCTTCTGGAGGTTGGGATTCAGAAGAACTCTCGCTTGGTCTATCTACTACAGCTGTAATAGACGAATGTTTCTTAGTTATAGATGTACCCAGACTAAATTCATGTTGTTCTTTCATGAGTGATATTTTAGACATCTTGGAGCCTCTTTTGGCTTCTTTCAAAGTCTTAATTTCATCTTCAAGATTGATTACTTTCCTTTCAAGCCTCCTCTTCTTCTCTTTAATTTTCCTCTGCGTTTGTTCAAGTTCTTCCCATTTGTGTCTTTCCGCATCTAACCGGTTATTTAATGTTATTACCAGTTCAGATAACTTTTTTATTTCATTGTCAGTTGCTGTTTTCATTGGAGTGAAGAAAACACTTTGTAATGAACACTCTTCATATCTTAACAGCTGTGCTCTCAACTCTTCTATTTTAGTTGTTTTTTCTGATGCTTGTTTTCTCAGAGCGTCTATTTTTGCGTCTGTATTTTTCAAAAGCTTTTGATATTCTGAAATTTCGTTATGCATTTTGTTCATTTTCGCCGTATTTTCTTTGAGAATTTCTTGATAATACAGCTCTAAACTTTTAATTTGATTCTGTGGAGGGAATTAAGAAATTGAAATATACTACTGATGCGGTTTTGCTTAACTTCAAATTAAACAAGAAAATTACTAACCCTTTGCTCGTTCACCAGTAAATCATCATGATTGCTCTTCTCAACAAATGTCTGCATTTTCTGCCTCATAGTCGTGACATCACACTCCAGATTTCTGATCCTGCACTTGGCACCATCCAATTTTTTCTTTAAATCTTGATTCTCTTCTTTAACGGCCTCGAAATCTTTCATAGCCATTTCAACATCTTTCTTTCTTTTTGCTTCTATTTCTCTTATTACCTGAGAAAATAAAAATTTACAGAGAGACAACAATCATGTCTTTATCACGTTTCACGTTTTGCTGTTTGCGATGGCTTAATGATGGATTAAGCCATGGCATGACGAATTGAGATTCCAATAGTGACAGGTACCTAGCCTATCGCCTTAAAGAAGAATCCCAAGTTTACCAATCCGCTTTACTTCTGCAGTATTTAAAGAAAAGATAAGATCATGGGCTCATTACTTCGGTGGTACCTGTGTTGTAGGTGTAAAAGTAGACCACAACTTGGTCACAATAACCTCTCGCAGCGCAGACCTCTCGCAATACAACACAAAACCTCAGCAAAAGGTGAAGGACGAATTCGAAGAAATGTGATGATCTATTGCTTATGGAAAAAAACTATCCTAGGGTTTCTGCATTGTAGTTAGCAATTAGTCAGTAGGTATTTACCTGAGCTTGGTCCTTTCTCTTCGCGTCAATCAAATCTTTGTGCTTCCCATTAAGCTTTTCTTCCAATTCACTAATCCTTGATTGGAGCAGTACTATTTGCTGCGCTCTCCCTTTCCATCCAGCCAAATCGTTCTGCAACTCTTTGATACTTGTAAATTTATCTCCTAATTCTTGTTGAAGAATCTTAGTAGCAATCAGAATATCGTTTTTCAATTCCAAATTTCTATTTTTGCTATCATATAACTTTTTATTTACTATTGTAAGTTTATTATTAAGTTCCTTCAGTTCATCAGGACTTGCGTCCTGCGCATCTTTGCACATGCAGATGTCTAGTTTTTCTTGTTCCTTACTTATTTCTAATTGCATTATCTTTCGTTCAAGATTAGCATTCCTTGTTTTATGCCCTTCAAGTTCTGCTACTAAATGGCGATTTTGTTTGCAAAGGTCCGTTATTTTTGCGCTGATAACGCCAGCGGACTTCGATGAGATGGCTGGCCCTGAGCCGGATATGATGTCACGTATGCGTTGGTTGAGTTCGCCGACCGTTTTATTCAGCTCCTTTATCTCCTGTTCTTTTGTAAAAACACATTTGCGGAGCTCGTTGTTCTCTGACGTCATTACCTGCACAACATACAACAATTTAATTATTTGTATTTTTGCTTGAAAATTTGTTAACCGAAACCAACTGAGCTTCATTTCTACTTTACTAGTTGTAGGATATCATAGTAATATGATTGTTTTTCAATTACAAAATTGTTCAGGAATTCGCTCGCGAAAAAAAATTCTGTAGGTGAAATACCTAGTTCATTTCTGTTCTTATTTAATTAAAATTGGGCCCTGACTTTAGTCGTTACGAACAAAAGCAAAATTTCTTGAAGATGAGAGGTGCTTGATAGGTAATTAAATAATACCCGATAAAGACACTTTAACAGCCAGTGAATGACCGAAAGATCATGTCAAAAGTACTCGTGAACCGACGAGCTTGCATCAAAAGAGTGGGTAAATGTGGATGAAACGAAAGAAGTATGCGGCATCAGGGAACGTGCCAAGGGGAAATATTTATTTACTAAGAAAACCAACAGCATCTTCTGGGTGGATTTCAACAAGTGATTTTTTTTTGTCATTTCGGTGAGATTTTTTATTTCAATGCTATTCTACAATTTTTTGATAATAAATAAAACTTTAAGCTATTTTATAACATATGCGTGAATGGTCATCAAATATCATCGAAACTTGCAGATATATTTAAGGTTGAATTTTTAAGTGTCCACTGAAATGATAAGTATCCATCGAAATGATAATAAAAGCCCACCGAAATGAAAATTACCCACCGAAATGATTTAAATGTGCACCGAAATGAAATAAACCCACTGAAATGATACGGCTAAGAACAACCGTGCTGCGGAACAAGGGTTCCGTAATATTTTAAGTTCGGTTTTCATATTCTTAGTTAAAGAAGATACAGTTAGTTGTTGTTATAATATCTTTCTTTGAGACTATTCTCATTGTTTCTTTACTCAAATAACTGTGACTAATTTTAGGCACGTTTAATTTTTTTTAAAGTCATTTTAGTAACTGTGATATTTTTAGTAAATAATGAAGTTTGCTATAATTAAGCTTCTTAGATTTTATTACACACTTAGTTACCTACAGCTCGACCATAATAAAAGCGTGCTAATATTTATTTTACTACCTGCATTAAGGCGTTGTGGCAAGCAAAACTAGTGCTGCCAATGAAAAAAAATAATATGTCAGTAACTAGTACGAATATCAAAAATGTACAACACCCGAACACTAAAGTATTATAATCATATTATGCATTGTTTTTTAGAAATAATAAGAAAACTTTGTTTCATTGTGTTGAGAAACAAAAAGCATTATTGCTAAAAGCGGCCGTTTTTTCCTTTGATGAAAACTGTTGCTCAAAACAATGACATACAGTTTTCCTAGTATGTTTAAAAAATAAAGCGCGTATTAATTTAGTATTCGGGTGTTGTACATTTTTGATATTCATTACTTACTGAGATATGATTTTTTTTTTCATTGGTGGCGCTAGTTTTGCTTGCCACAGCGCCTTAACACCAAAATATGGAGCAGGTAAAGAACTTCGTTTAGGTATAAAAATGTTATAAGAAGTTAAAATTAAAAAAAAAACAGAAAGGTTACACACTGGAGAGTTCATCGAATTAACAGTTTCTTTACGGAATAAGGCAGATACGTACCCTCGTGACTCTTAACCCGGTCAAATGTAGCAAGTAGTTAAAGGTGATAAGTGGGATTTAGTATTTTATAAGTAAAACTTCTATATTAAACAAATCAACTCTTATATTTTTTGATAAGAAACATTATAAAACATCTAATTATATCAGACGAGCTAAGTACTTTAAAACCCTTTTAATTGAGATCACGTTATCTTAAATCACTAATAACAATACAGTATAGTATCTAATAAAAAAAAAGGAATGCAGTTTTTTTCTGCCTAAATACTTATTATTGCAAACTATAAGCCTTAATAAAACAGTATTTTTAAGTAGGTACGTAGATGTAACTTATGTCTCTAATTCGCTAATCAGCCTCTTTTTATGACTTTAAATATGTATATATTGGTTCTTAACTAGATATATAGTAAACAAATGTTTTTTTTTTTATTATCACATGATAACACTTCTTCATTATAATTAAGTATACTATAATTCTCCATTAGTTTAACTTACTACTTAATAGGAACATAGCAAATATCACAAGTATAAATATTCACGCACGAATGATCCAATGGGTTGCTACAAGTTTTACCACACTTTAAGAAAGATAGCCCACACATTAGCAAGCTTGTATTTAAGTGGGAATATGCATTTGAAATCAGGCTCATTCGTGCATTAAACAAGTCGAGTACTTAAAAAAACAAAAAACGAAACCAACGAATAACTACTTACTTTAAAAAATCAAATCAACAGTTCAATCAAAAATATTCAAATCTGAAGTCGATGAAGACGATGATAATCTTTTTACTGGTCTCCTCTTGACTTTAGTTTTGATTTCCTGTTCACTGTCACTGTTACTTTGTTCATACTTTTCAAGTAATGCAGTATCAGGGTTATCAAAAAATGAACACGAGGGAGTGTTGAATTCAATGAAGTTTTCATACTTTTCCAGTAGTGATTTGGGGATCATTGATGATTCCTGTCCAGTTTCTTCTTTTTGATTATTCATTCCAACGGGAGATTTGGATGTTGAGGGCTTAAGAACTGATATGTCAATGTTTTGGATCGAGTGTATTGATAGTTCAGTTATAATACTACTTCTTTTCTTTGGATGTTTCTTTTCTTTGGATGGTTTGGGACGTAGTACCAACTTCTCTGTTAGTTGTATTGGACGCAGCTGTGCCATATTTGTAGTATTTACAAAAGTAGGTAATTGAGTCTCAGTTAAATCATGAAAACCTAAATGTTTGCCGTGAGGGCACATTACGATTTTATTTAGGCATTCTCTTTCAACACAGGATAGATGACGAAGTGCCAAACGGTTCCCCGACTCTTTAGACCAAACCACTTGGTGAACTTTCATAGTTCCCGCAAACGTTTTCAAGTCTTTGGGCAAAAGCCAGTCTTTTTCTGTTATTTGATAATCTTCAACTACTTCGATTTTCACGCCTTGAACAAAAGACTTTAAGTTTTGTACTAGTACTTCAATATTGGTAATATCATGTTGATATGCGACCTGTTTATCCAGCGTTCTCTTTAACACCCCACCCACTCCGTCTGCTGCGCTTTTTCCATGGCCGCACTCGCAATAGTTCCATACTATGTGGGTCAGCATTGGACAATAGGAAGACAGTTGTGATATTATGTATAATATCTTTTTATTCCGGTATTGGGCAGACGGAGAGTCAGAAATAATGTAAAGATTGCGGACTAGAGGCGCAGTTATTTCAATTTCACGCAAAATAGGAACAAGATGCGCCCAGACTGCTGCAGCATCATGCCTTAATGATGTACTTACAGTACAAAAAGATTGAGTTTTGCAAGTTTCATTGTTCAGTTTAAAATAAATTACAGCAGTGTGTAACGTAAATTGTTTTCTGCTGCCACCAAAATGAAGAGACTGAATTTCGGATCCATATTTAGTGGTATAATTTTCACTAAAATCTATTTGTATAATGCAGTCTTCTGTAGTCATATTTTCTTTTAAAGTCTTAAAAGCTTGGTTTTGGTTTTTATTATTAAGGCAATGTTGAAGGAATGCTTTCAGGCTGTTTTCAAATTTTTTAATCAGATCTAGAGGTTTTACCCAGTGTCTTACCTTTTCAACTTTAATAGCAGATTTCTCTACACTATTTTTGGTGTATGTACTTTTGTTCTTCTCCCAATTCCAATACGTTACGTGTACTCCATTATCAAACTCTTGGTAATCAATGAGTCTACTTTTACAGTTCGAGCATGTTCTTTGCAGACAATCGATGTTATCTTTACTACAACATAGGCTGTTTAAAACGTCGGATATTGTGTTTTCTTTGATCAGGCGATTTCTTTTCATCGATTCAATCAAAAGTTTCATATTTTCATGCTTTTCACATAAACATGTGTTTCGTGCATTCACATTTGGTTGAATAATCCAGAAAGGTTTCAGTCTTGAAAATGTTGAATAGCTTATCGGTGGTTCGCCTGATTTTAGATATTTCAAGTGTAAATTTTTAAGTGTGTCTGTCATTAGTCTCTTTTGTTTTTTTAAGCCATGTCTTGATATAGTGTCATTTTTGCCAGGACAAATTGTTGAATTTTCATCGTCTTCTAAAAATGTTACAACCCTCGTGAGATATTGTTTTTTTTTCTTATCAGATTTAATAACTACTTCTGTTTTTTTTTCTACTTTTTGCGTATTTTTTTTCAAATTTATATAACTGCTTTGTAGTCTATTACACCTTTTTTTGAGCATTTCTTTTTCCCGAGAGACCTGTAATAATTTATTTTGTAATTCTGTTATTAGCTTATTTTTAGTTCTTTGATATATGCGGAATTTATCTTTAAGCGCTCGCCTTAATTCTACAGATGTAATTGACGATTCTGACACAGGGCTGTTGGGGCAAAGTGTTGACTCAATACTACTCAGATTTGATGGAGATGGTATTCGTTGTGCGCTACTTGGTAGTACACAAGGAGTGGTAGTTACTACGTTGTCGTAAATATGATGTTGAACATCGGAACTGACGGAACTATCACTGTTCATCCGCAAGCAGCGCCGTATCATGCTGCAACGAGTAGGTCTTAGAGATGAAGATGGGTAGTCTTGTCGTGAAGTACTTGGACCAGGATTATTATTGTCTACAAAATTTCGATGCCTTGAGAGCGGGGTTTGTCGTGGACTGCTTGTGTATATAGGACGAGAGGTTGTAGTCGCTGTATGTTGAGGTTGGATATTCGTACTGATGCTACTTCTACTGTTCAATCGTAAGCTGTGCCTCAAAGTATTGCAACGGGCAGGTCTTGCAGTCGAAGAAGGTGAATCTTGACAGGAAGTGCTGAGTCCAGGATTATTAATATCCTCACCAATTTGATTTGTTGAAGATTGTTCTGGATGATCTTGAACTGTTCCAACTAGAGAGTTTGCACGAGTAGCCGTAGGAGCCGTAGTGGCTCTTTTTTTTTTTCTTTGGTAATAAGCGGCAGCACTTATGTTGTTTCTTCTTCTTAAGTTTCTTAATTTGGTCTTGTTCATTTGATGCCTTGAAACAATTAATCCTGCTGCTTTCTTTCTTGCATATCTTTCTCTATCTTTTTTCAGAAACTCTTCGCGTGTCTCTGCATTGCTCTTTATTCTTTCTTTTCTCCTTCTTTCGTACAACCTTCTTTTTTCTAACCTTTCTTCTCTAGTCTGTGTTCTTGGCCGAGGCATCCTAAAATAAAAAGAAACACAGTTCCTTTTTACTTACTTTCACACACAAAAACATATACACGCTGTACATACCTAGTTTCCCTAATATACCTTCAAATATACCATGCATTTACATTAGCTCTCTCGCAATGGAGAAGTTCAATGATGTTAAAAATACAACATCATAAAATTAAAATATATGTAGATCTGAACTAATCAATAAACTGATCTAATGAGTGTTTTTTTTTTTAAAATTCATCAATATAGGTATGATTGATATATGGATTATAAAAGATTGTGTTTTTTCGCGAAACGACTACCTACCTACACATAAAAGTATCTAGCAAGGTAAGTTTAAAAAAATATCTCGAGGATCTCTAAAACTTTTAACGGATTTATCATTTCGGAGATACATTTCATTCCGGTGGACTGTTATCAGTATTACAGTCCACCGAATCCGCTGAAATGATAACACTGAGATGATAAAACAGATGTCAATTTGACAATAACTCTGAAATAATGTCTGTATCAAAATTTCAAAACTATTTAAACAAAACCATACTTACAGCGTATTTAATGCACAATTTTGAAATAAATCAAATTAATGTAACACAAGTTATAACAGCTACCGAAATGAAATTTTTTTTGACCCCATATCACAGAAATGATACACTTACTTTTTTGGCGGGAAATCACAACACGTTGTAACGCGTGCATAGGCGCCGAGAGCTCAAGCCGGACTAATCTGAGGCGAGGAAAGGTAAGGGGGGCGCAACAACGCAATATTGACGGAGTTTTACTGCTAAAACTTAATGTCCTTTGAAATGATAATTTTTTTCGGGACAAAAGTTGAATGCCTGTCAAATCTATGAGAAGGAAGATAAACAAACAAAAATAGTTTTTGTTGATAGGAAATACATTATTAAATGAAACTAAAATCGATTTCAATCCAAAAAAAATATCGTATTTGCAGGATAAGATATTTTATGAGCAAAATTGGGTGCGGGACAGGTCACCGTCATGATAAAGTGACACTTTGTCATTTTTTTTGGCATGTAATAGATGCCGTAACTCGATGATTTTTTTTGCCATGGTAGAGGAGTACAAACTTCATTAAGGAAAAATATGAAAAATCATAAAGCACCATTCCTCACTACCGTTTTCACGTTTGCCGTGTAATTCTTGTGCTTGCGCAATTCACCCTTCTGCTTCTTCGTCGTTACCTTTTCCCACTTTCTACGTGGGGTCGGCACAGTATGTTAGTTTTTCCAATTACTTCTGTCAATTGCCATCTCACAAGTTACTACCTTTCTCCTCATACTATCCTATACGCCATCCATCCATTTCTTTTTCGGTCTTCTCCTATTTTTAAAATATAACCTACAGCATCACACACGGTAATTATAATGTTTCTGACAATAACAGGTTTCCCTTGCTTTAACCATATTACGAAGCTCGTAAATGCGTTATAGTGTTAAAATATGTTGTTATCATTTATTTAGTGTACCTTTAACTGCTCGATTAGATGAGCATTTAATTCTGGCGGATACAGAACATCGTCGGGCTCAGGCTTGTCAAGTGCGGCGAGCATTTTCAACTTCATTTCGTCAGTCTCATCTATTTTAGCAGCTAATTCGACTTGCTTTTCATCCTTAACATTGGATTTCGACCGCAACTTCGTCGACGATGGTAGTTTTTTATCAGTCATTATGAAATGAATATAAAAATATGTCCTTGCATCCACTCAAAATGTTCGAATGCCAAGTTAATAAAATAATGATTTATGTCATTCGTGATTTCCAGGTGTATATACAACCTCCACATTAGTTTTGACACCTTTTATCATAAAAGGAATATTTCACATGCTAAAGTTATACCTACTGTATAATTTTATTAAATAAAGTCATATTTACTGAGAAATAGGTAGTTATTCTACACAAATAATAAAAAATTATAAAAAAATCGGCAAATAGAATTGAGAAAAAAACATTGTAAACTCAATTTTACAAATACATACCAAGTTAGGTATGCTATTCAAAGCTTATTTTAAATTTGTTGACCTTTTTTTAAAATATCTACAAGGCAATTCGGAGTCTTGCTCCTTTTTTCTCTTCTTGCCGTCCATCACAGAAAAGGTAGGTAAAAACTTACCCCGACTTCAGCCATACTATATACAAAACACACTATGCAAAATTGTAAATTACGAGAATATGTACAAAATAGGATGTATTTACGACCAGACCAGGTTATTTAAAAATATTTTAAGTTTGCTCGAAATAAAGACCGCCAGTTGTTACGAAATTCCCGCGCCTTTTTTTAATGCCACTTAGGTACCATGCGTGATAGACATTTGGAGGGCCATTATTTTATATTTATAACGAAAATAGCTGACAGAAAAAGTCATGTGACACTGACATTATAGTAGCTGTCACAGCTGACAGCTTGGTATTGGTAATCGTAAATCGAAGATCGTAAATAATTGGTTTCACGAGAATTAATGATTTAAATAATAAAGTCTTCGTATATCTTGATAAATGATTTACCCATATGAACTAAAATTTGTGTGTGTGTTATAAGTCAGCAGATTTGTCGGCCTTGTGAGCTCTAGGTACGTTTTAAATACATAAGTTCAATTCATTTTCATGGCAAAACATTATAATACTTGTTATCTCTTTATAATGCAAACAATTCAGTTTCAAGGCATATTTTACTATTGTTTCACTTCATTAGCTAACACTCGACATCTCCAAGGTTATTAATGGTGTCTAAAAATCTAATTTGTGCTAGACAATTTGATAATCATTATTTCCTTCAAACATTTCTTATTGGAATCGTATTAATTTGCCTGTTTATTTGTAATTCTCCTTAGTATCTTCAAACAAAATGTTCTATTAGACACAGTTTAACATTTGTACCATTAAGTAATGTAAGTAATCTAGCACAGAAAAATCAATAGGTCAGATTTAATAAACTTGAGATACATTGTGTAAGTCTTTTAAATTTATCCATGCTATACTTATTTTACTCCATATTAATCGCAGAATGCTTTTCACAATAATGCTACTTGTTAGTTTTTTCAAGCAAATTGTATGGAATAGGTATTTGTAAATTTTACTACTAAAATTCAATATTATTCCCAATTTTCATGGAGTTTAGCATAGCAATATAAGGTAGACTTCGGAAACAAAATTGATTGAATTTCATGAGTTATTTTTATTTGTAAGAATTTCTGTGGGTCAAAACCTCAGATAAAGTTTCCAAAAAAAAAGGCCTTTGTTAATGTATTACAAAATAAAATCAAGTATTTTTAGCAGTTAAATCAATTTTTATGGAATTTTTTACTACAATAAGTATATTGGATCTGTCTTCCCCCGTAAAAGATAAAGATTGTGTTATAATTAATTTTTCATACTGTTTTTACTAGTGAAGACTTGTAATTGGCTCCAATCCAAATTTCATAAGCTTATAATTAAAAAATTTGCTGTCAGTCATCAAAATGTATAAAAAAAATTAAATACTTCTTTATTCTAGCCACAATGCCCGGCACAAACTTAATCGTTCCCGTGGTCCTTTGGGGCAAACACGCACCCACCCACTGCATATCATCGGTGTACCTCTCCCGTGACCAGAAGACCCTGGTGACCGGCTGCTATGACGGTCAGATCTGCATCTGGCAAGTGGATCCGGTGTCTCTGAAGATGATCCCGAGGTGTCTGCTCGTCGGTCACACGGCGCCTGTCACTTGCTTGTCCAGGGCCTCTATTATACAGGTAGGTCTTCTGTGAAGGCTTTCTTTTCCTGGCTACAGTTCCGGTCGCATCCTCACCACTCTAGAGAGGAGCCCAGGGTAAACCTTAGACCATTGATCTTGGATGAGTTATGAGTTCTTCTTCTTCTTGGTGTGTTCATAATCCATCCTATTATAGTAAAAATTCAGAGATACAGATACAGATAGTCACATCTACATCCCTTGTGGAGTACACAGAGCTGACAATCTCGAAAAAATTGAAAGGCCACATTCAGCTGCTTAGTGTAATAGAATTGATATTCAAAGAATGACAGGTTGCTAGCCCATCACCAAAATGAAGTAAAATTTCCCACTATTATGTCGGGCCATTTTAACAGCCCCATCGGTGACTGACAGCAGGGCATCCCTGGTGATGTTTCCAGGGCATATAGGTCTGAACAACAGGTGAACCATTGTTTGGGGAGAGGTGAAACATTCAGAATAAATTTTGTGAGTCAGGTATAAGTCAAAATACGCTGTATAAGGAAAGCGGATCCCGGGCCCCGAAACACTGGAGGTGGAAAACCGGGAAAACGCAGAGATGAGAGGGACAATTTGTTGTCCTTTGGTATACTTATTAGAATAAGTGAAAGCAGAGAGTGCAGTGAGTAAGTTAGTTTATTTTATTTAGATAAAATCTTAGATACACATAAGACATGACAGAGCAGATGACAGAAGAGAATAAGTAGTTCTTATTTTTAATCTACTTGACACAATATACAATAGCCAGGGTGTTCGTTATTGATATTGAAACCATGAAGGTTTAACAATACTGCCCATCTCCAAAAAATTCCTCACGGAGGAATTCAGTTTTTTTTATTGTTTTTTGCAAATAATGTCTAATGATCCCGTCTCCTAATCTCTTCCAGGATAACAACTTCATCGTCAGCTCGACGGTAGCTGGCGAGATGTGTACCTGGGACCTCGTGGACGGGAAGTGCAGGGAGAGTGTTAAACTGACGCAGATACATACGAACATACAGGTTAGTGCTAGCTAGCTAGCTGTGAACGTAATACTTACGGGTTGAATTTTTGGGTGCTGTGTGGTTCACGGCACTTTAGAATAGTTAAACACTTTAAAAAGTACCTCTCCATATCTTTCCCTTGGATGTCGTGAAAGGCGATTAAGGAATAGGCGTGTTAACTTGGGATTCACGTGTACGATGGGCTAACAACCTGTCACTAATTGAATCTCAATTATTTCATACAGCCAACAACAACTGAACGTGGCCTTTCAGTCTTTTCAAGACCGTTGGCTCTGTCGAGCCCGCAATACATATAGACGTGACAATATGTATGTGAAAAATATAGAGTGGTACTATTTTAAAGAACAGAGCACCACACGGCATTTATTTCTTTATTAGATACTAGCTGTGCCCGCAACTTCGTCCGCGTGGAATAGTTATTTTGGGCGTCATTAAAGCCTTCAAGGATGATTAATTTTCCCCGTTTTTTTTCACATTTTCCATTATTCATTTGCTTCTAATAGTTGCAACGTGATGTTATAAAGCCTTGCGCGATATTGGTAAGTATGGTCTATTCAACGCATAAAGAATTTTTCAATTCGAACCAGTAGTTCCTGAGATAAATGCCTTCAAACAAACAAAGTCTTCAGCTTTATACTATTAGTATAAATGAATTTAAAAAAAAATATTTCTATATTTACAGGCGTACCATATGTGCAACAGTGAAGACCTACGTCTCTTCTGCAACGGTTACTACGCTGAGATCCTGATCATGGATCCGTTCTCTTTGGAGATACTCTTCTCACTAAGCTCCAAGATGAATCCGGACTGGATATCTGCTTTGCATGTAAGAATTATAGAGGCCAGGGCATGATGTGAAACGAACTTTCTCAGATTGGACTGGGTTCTCAGATTGGACTGGATTGGATGTGTATCTATATTTAAATCTATCTTCTATATTCTATATATGTATATAAAAGCGAAAAACACTAACTTAGGAATCACGAAATCTCGAAATCTACTGAGCCAATAAAGATGAAATCTGGCAGGAAGGTAGATTTTAATTAGGAGGGATCCACTAAGAAAGGATTTTTGGAAATTCTATTCCTAAGGGGGTGAAATAGGGGTTGCAAGTTTGTATGAAACTTCGTCATTTTTAGTGTGGGATAATTACTTGAAATTTTAGATTTAAATAATAATCCATTAATTGGATATTGAAAATTGCATTCCTAAGGGGGTGAAATAGGGGTTGCAAGTTTGTATGAAACTTCGTCATTTTTAATGTCGGACGCATGAAATTTCAGATTAAAATTTACGGTGTCACAGACAAGCGTACTACCTCTGCGCCACAGAGGCCGTCATGTAATCTATATAAGTATCTATTATTAAATAACCTATAGTGTCGCTGAGTTAGTATCTCGTTACACAAGTTTCGAACTTACTTCGTGGCTCACTCAATCTGTGTAATTTGTCCCGTATTTATTTATTTAAACTATCGCTGTCCCGTTTCGCGACATAATAAAAAGCGAGACAGCGATAGTTTTTAGCGCGATAAAAACGGCGTCGCGCGTGCATTGCTATGTACTGGGGTTGGAGGAAGAACTCCAACTATGTTATGGAACATGTTTTTTTGCAGCACACTGTCTCCATTTCCAGGTCCTCCGTCCGTCGTCGC